>NC_136057.1:1179477835-1179870335 GCF_964261635.1 Lissotriton helveticus | reverse complement strand
TAAATCACCTGTATTCTTTCAGCTGCCAAGATGCTTGAAGGATGGTGCTGTTTTCTTTCTGTGTATTAGGGGTTGGTATCTGGTATAGGTGGTTGTGACTCTGCAGTGACTGTAGATAATAGCAGCCCTATGTGACTGACCTTTCAAGGGTGTGATTGCCCTAAGGGGGGGTTGAGTCCCCAAGTTTTTCCCTAGGGCTGCACAATTGTAGCTAAGTGCCTATAGGAGGGTTTGCATGGTTAAGGATGCCTCAAGTTGAGGACCTACAAAAAGACATGATCAGACCTAGCCCTCACACAACCCGTAACATAAGTAATACAGAAATGTAATCTTTTCCTTTGCTGCAGTAAAGGATCTGCAAACTGCACATCCCATCAGTCTATCACGTATTGTTCCATGGGTTAAAAATAATTCGCACAAGATTGGCCAGCCGAGGTGAGCAGGGGTGGTTTTGATCGCACATCTGTGCAATCAAAAGTACCATTGCTCAGATTTGCACAAATGGCAAACTGAGAACGGAGGCAGAGATTAGGCGTAAGGGCTCTACTGGAGGCACTCTGACTGGGGGCAGGGTCTTAGATGAGAGGTGAGGACCCAGATTGCCTACTCCCGGGATGGGTTTGACTGAAACTGGGCACTATGTGAAGGGATAAGGCTCCAATAAGCAGGAGATGAGCAGGAACATATCTGTGAAGTCTAGAACAAATGTACTTGGACCAAGATCCTAAAATGCCAGTGGTACTAAGCATAAACCTGAAAAGTCGATGGGTTGTCTGAGGCAGCCAATGTAGATGCTGACTGGCTGCTGACACATAGACTTCCGCATCTTGAAGATGAGCTGGAGTGACCTATTTTGAAGACCCTGCGGTAGCCACAATTAGCATACATTTATGTAGTCTATTCTGGAAATTATCCTTGCTCTCACATATGGTGCTCGAAGATGTTGGGGTACAAAAAGCAACATTTTATGAACCGGCCTCATCTGATGGGAGCGGGCAGAAACTGCTGCCTTCACTTCTTTCCCCCCAGGTGCAGCTCCTAGCCATATTGAAATTAAAGGCTTTGAGTTTTGACAACGGAGCATGATGAATAGGCCCACCTCTATAGACCAAAAGGTAGGATTACGCAAGCTGTTCCTGCAAAGAGTCGGTACCGCCCCCTTACTGGCACCGAGCTTCAAAAGACTGTCACTCAGCCAAGCCTGGATTGCCACGAGGCAAGAAATTGAGATGATTGAAGCACGCGGGCCTGTTTAAGCAGAGTGTCAGCCGACAATACAGACTCCACACTGAAGGACCATGTCTGACAAGGGGGATTTGGGGGGCAGCCGAGCCGCGAGGTCTGCCCCCCGGGCAGATTTGGGAGGGGGAAGGGGGGCCCAAGCAGGGAGCCGCCATTTTGTCGCTTTTGGGCTGCCTAGGGAATAGCCCAAAGGCAGCCCAACGATGAGGTAGGCAGTCCAAAGGGTACATAAGGGTAACCCGCGTGATCCCAGCCACCATTTTAGGTACTGAGACCTGGTGGCTGGGAGCGGTAGATTAGTTTTGTCCCCGCCCACCCTCCCTGGGCTTTGGGTTTTTGTGGGAGGTTTTTTAAGCGAGATTTTCTTTTTCTTAGGGAGGCTGTGTTGGGACAGGTGCACAGGGGGGCATTCAAATGTTAAGTTGTCGCTTGGAACAGGGGCAGGCGGAGTTGTTTTTGATGTTGGCCAAGTTTGGCTGGAGTTCGGTTCTTTATCGTTATGTTTGGGGAGTTGGGGAGCGGGGAAAGGGTAAACAGTTTGGGAGTTACATTAGAGGGTACCTAGTTACAGTTGCAAGAAGGCAGATAGGTCTGTAGGTCTTGGCAGATGTTTGAGTTAGGAGGTAGGGGAGAAAATCGGATACTATTAGGATGTAATTGAATTGGATTTTTGTATACTGCAGGGTGGGGGGAGTTTATCATGTGGGGATCGTAGGGGTGGGGGGGAGAAAGACCTAAGGGGTCAGGTAACTCGATGTTTAGAGAGGTTTTAGTTTTGTAAGGCGGTTGCCAGATTTAATAAATGTGATGTGCACCTGTTTCAATAAAGCGGCCTTTTACACACACAAAATGGTAGTCGGTTGTGCTTGCCCCCCTTCTTCCCTCCCAAGTTACTCGTATCGATATAACCTAGTGGGGGACGGGGAGGAGCCTGGTGGAACCTCACACTTCAGAGGTACTGGAGATCGAAAGGATGCAGGAGTCAGATATTGACTTCTCCCTGACAGAAAGAGGCAAAAAACGGAAGGTTGCCCCGCGCAGGCTGGATGCTACCGGATGTTGAAATGATTCACTATTCTACAGGCAGCAGAAAGGTCAAGTAAATTAGGTCCCACGGAGTAACCACTGTCCACGCACTATCGGAGCTCGTCCAGAACTGAGACGAAAGCAGCAAGAAAGAGATTTTAAAAAATTGAAAGGAAGGAGTTTTTAATTGATGAATCTGACGTAAATTAAGACATTATTAGAAAGGAATGGCAGATTTTATTTTGATCATGACAGTTCAGAAAAAGAGGCTGCATCCTAATAATTTGCTGCATTTGCAGAAGAGAAACAACACCCGGAGACTTATTTAGCATTGGAATTGCTTTCACACCTTGTGAGAGGAGGAGGTGTGCTGGGAGATTGTGTGAGATTAGACGCCGTGTTGAAATAAAAATAAAACCTTAGGGAGGTTTATAGAAGGATCTAATCTTACTGCTGGGAAAGTTTGGGACAGGAGAGCAACAGAAAAGCCTTCTTTAGCCTCCAATTGGCATTCAGATGGACTCCCAAGTTGTGCTTGCGTTTTGCTGGGTGTTGTGCATGTATAGTGCCTTCATTACAAGTTAGTTGGAGGGGGTCCCGGGGGCTGCTTTGTTCTAGGCCTAGTTTGAGGGGGCCTGGATAAATGTATGCCAAGTACAAGAAGCTCTATGGCCTAAACCACCGCTTGGTGTTAAGAGGCATCGACCGCCTCACAGGATCCATCATCCAGGGGAGGAATGGAGACTGACTCTTCCTCATGTAATCCCCTCCACCGCCTGCATTATGCTGTAGTAGTGCTTAGAAAGAACGCCTTGCAACTCTAGGCAGGCTCCTGATGTGACACTGATTTGGTATGTCTGAAGGGCACAGGATGGTTCATGCCCTGGGACAAATGCACCCCTTTTGTCTCTGTGGGATTGCAGGCCTGGGCCACAGTCCCTGTGGTGTTGGGAACGAGGTGCAGAGTAAATGGGTGGGTAGGCGAAACTGGCTTGCTGCATCAGGTGTAGACACCACTGTGTACTTGTACATGTTACAAGCCCCCACGGAGCATAGGTGCATCCAGTCCGGATGGGAAGGGTCGAGGCTCTGCGGCGGGAGCGGGTTTTTGCTAATTCCTTTGCCAACGTGCCGAGCAACAAGACTCACGCCTGCACCAGCAGTGCGGTGCTTGAGTGCCTTCTAGTAGCGGGTAGAAAGGTCCTCCACGCACCTTCTAGATGCTGCCCTGTGAAGGCGCAATGAGACCCGTTCCCATGGGCACCAAACCTAAGGGAAAAAACAATTAAAGGAAAAACATTTAATTGTGTAGAAAGAGTGTTACTTCCAAAGAACGAGCAGTAATGGTATTAGACCAAAGGATACTCATCTGTGGACTGCTGGAGCAGAGGAGAAATCGGGAGCTTAGAGGAAGACACATACTCTTATGGGATGTACTGCTCTCTGGTTGCTTTAAGTTTTCTACTCCTTTCCCCAGTGGTTCATGGGAAAGGGGGTTTACTCAAATGTTAAAGCTACTGGAGTTAAATGAAGTGGAGACAGTTGAGCATAATCCTCGCCTCCGGTTCTTACATAGAATTCACAGCAATGTGCGATACATTGAGAAAATGAAAAAGATTGTGTAACAAAGACACATAATGTGTCCTAGTCATCTGTAATGCACCCTTTTTTAAAAATAAAAATATAATCATCTTTTTAGATGTGCTGTTTACGATGAATACAATCTACAAGCGCCGAAAAAAATACGCTATGCAATAATATGTAGAGCAATAGTTGTGCAGAAGATTACACTAATCCAATCCGATTTAAGAATATTGTTCATTCCTGCTGTGGCTTGTTTGCAAACAAGAAATGACCTGTTAACATAAATATTTGCTGAGCAACTTTAAGACACTCAAAGGTTTGCTATAAAGGGAACACGGTGCAAACACAGTGACATTTTGATACATTATTTTGTATGTGTTGTCTGTTCAAGCTCAAAGCGGTTTCCAAAAGTTCCTGCTGCGGGAAATGCAGCGAATGACTGTCTTTACTGCCAAGTCGCTGCTTTGTAATCTCAAACTCGACTTGCTGTATAACATCATTACCTAGTTTTTCAGTAATAGAAAAGCACTGCAAGTAAAGCAGTCAGTGCAGGTGTCCACCAGCAAGTGCGAACACAATCATAATGGCAAATCTAAACTTAAATGAGATGTTCTGTGTTGCTGTCGTATGTGTCAGTTGAAACTCCATTGTTTGATCGCATCTGTCAGAAAAAGTTCAGGAGGTACGTGGACAGGAATGGTCAAAAATGTAACTCTATGTGGAAAATGAAAAAAGTTGTCCTTGTGCTATGCCGAACATTGCCTGAGTAAGCAGTTTGATACGATATTGTCAAAGTGGAGAATAAAAAGAATACACTAGCTTGGTAACATTAACTCTTGTGTGCTTAAAGTGCCTTCTTGCGCAAATGTCGTGGTTGCACTTGGGAAGTATTGCATTACTGACAGTTGTTCATGAAGCAATAAATAACCATTTGAACTTTTAGAACTAACTAGCACCCCTTGCCATATTTGTGATAGCATTTAAATGTGGCCATATTCCTTATACTTGGCAGCAGAAAAATGAGGCAGTGTTTCTAAAAGCAAAGTACAGCTGCCAAATGTTGGTTTATGCATCCAACGATGCTGGCTTCAGACAGTCTACACCTCAAACATTGTTTGCACATCAACCAGCTGTCTACACCTACTTGAAGCTTGAACAATTCAGAATTTCTATTTCTATTTCTAGCTTGAACAATTCAGAATTTCTATTATTTCTTGATAACAAACAACTAGATGTGGTACAAACGTGGCTCAGTAACTGGCTTCGAACTCCATCTCTCACCAAATGCCAAATCACCTGGATACACCCTGACACCAACCTTTCCTTTAAGGATCACATTACCAAAAACACAAATACGGCCTGGTACCAGCTCTTTCTAAAGGAATTCAAACCATTTCTTCTAACCCGTATCTCTGGATGGTAGTAATGGCCTACCCCTTGGCCTCCTATACGCATCCCTTCGGGGCATCCCTTCGGGGCACCCTACACGTAGCAGCACGTCTCATCCAGGGCCTGATGAAACATAATCCCACCATCCCCAAAGAACCCCATTGACACCTTTGCCACCCCACACCATCTTCAAAACTAGCTGCATCATTTACAAAGCCATCACAACCAGTACCTCTGCTTATCTTGCAGACAAGCTTACCATCTCGGGTTGTTCTCGGCACACCCGCAGCCTCCGCATTGCTCCAATTTAGGAAAGAGTTAAAGACCCACCTTTTTAAAAAATATTGCATCACAGTGCATTAACGCTCCACAACTCTGTTTCATGTCCTATTACTTTCTGACATTAAGCTTGCCATTGACTATGTACAGCACTGCGTAGCCTTTTGGCTATGTTTACGCCTTTAGAAATAATATAGACATACATACATTTGGGTAAAGTGTCTCTCCCTGGCTTAGTGAAACTATGTTGCTCTGCCCTTGTATGGCAAGCTAATTTTTCGATTTTCCCTGAGCGAACTTGACAATCCTAGGAGCACACTGGAAGTTCTCCCATTTACTGTTTTTCTAAAGATAGGAGCTGATCTCTGGAAGACATCGAAAGTGCATCCTTTGTGCAAAAGTGGAAACTGCCCTTGATACTCAGGAGACTTGCAGTGATGGTCAGGTGTTCATAGGCAGGGAAATTTCATGTGTATACAGCTGAGGAAAATCTTTACTGATTCTCACGAGGAAAAAGTATGTTCAGTCATCCCCCACAAGTGAAGACCCATTTAGGATGAAAATCCAGTACCTGTACGACTGATGCCACTACACTGTGTGGGGTTTGTCTGTGTGTACCTAGATTCATTCATCAGCGCTGGAGACCATTGTACCCCATATGTGTGTGTTGCATTAGGTGCCGTTCTCCTTTGTGGTTGGCTGACTATCTCCATTTCGGTCACTACAGCCTGCACATATACAATTGACTCTACTTCCATGTATCCGGTGTACCTAGTGGGTGGTGGAAGTTGCAAACACAGATCTTTTTTCACAGCAGGATTCCCCTTTCAGAATGAAATCCTTCTTCCCTGTTTCCTGTGTTGTGAGCACAATCCCTGACAGCGGGATCTCCCAGATTACACATCTCACCCGAGCCAGCCTGAAATGGTGCCACTCTGGATAGCTGCGCATTAAATCAGCAAAAACTAGATAACAACTAGAAGATGCTTCCTCACAATCATAGGATTCCCTAAAACAAAGAGTTCCAGCCAATCTGCTTGACTTTGACAGTCCCTCTGTAGCCATCAGAGGAAGATAAATACTGTTCAACTTTAGCCACTATTTTGTTCAATGGGCCAACTCGAGACTGAGGATCTATTTGCAGCACCATGAGAAAGAAGACTACAAGCGTCAGCAGTGGAACCTTTGTCTAGATGTCTTTTGATTTTTCAGACAAGACCGTGGAATCGCTTTGACGTTTGACCTCTGAAGAGGAGAACGGTCTACGTGCCTGCACAAAACTCTGGACTGCATCTGTAAAGATGAGTGACCCACCCATGGTAAATTGGGACAAAGCTTAGCTGAAACACACAACCTTCAACCTCTGGTTAAAGGCCTTGTTCTGTTGTCTGGGCGTAATTGTTCGGATTCTAGAACCACAGATGTTAATGTTCTACAAATAGCAATGGCTGAAGCTTTTGTCACCGCTAACACTAAACCGAGCTGGTTGCTGGTGGCCACTTTTGTTCAAGTGGACTGCTATAAGATCACCGGTCCTCTCTGCGATACATCTCCACAGTAAAGTTCAGACTATGACTCGTGGAAACCGAGATTCAGGCAACTAACCTGGGACATGTAGTGGGAAAGTCCTTGTCAGAACCAGTTTCAGAGGGCCACAGTGCAAGCAGGGGATACTGGGCTCAAACGTGGGGGTTGTGGCCTATTACTCCTGAAGTCCTGGGGCCCAACCTACTATGATTCAAGGCAATAGCCTACTATGGGTCCTGATCAACTAGGTCAGGTATTACCCATTCAGCACTTGACTCTCAGTGGTAGCGCAGATCGAGCAGTCCAAGGCTCTTTGGCGGAGGTGGAGGGAAATGAGGGGAGGGGGAAGGTGGAGGTGGATGGTTCAGAGGGCCTAGGTGTAAGGCGTGCACAGGCACAAGAATCCAAATACACATTGTAACTGCAAAGACGGATTGCCAGATACTGGCTTTTTTGATAAAAGTAGTATTTAATATAAAAATGCAAAGCATAAAAACGACGCACTAAATAATATCCACAGTTTTCTAAGTTCTAGCATTGTTCCGGGCTCTATCCTGTAGCGCCCTTTTCCCTTTTAGTGGGACTCCTTATTACCCATTTGATATGGAGGCGACAGTCAGACTTTCAGATGTGGCCCACATTATTCACGAGAGTTTAACCTTAAGAGTCAACTTCAGCAGTGTGGGGCCCATTAACATGTCATTCTCTTTGTGGTGAAATAAGATGACATTTTCAAAGTAACCAACACTGAACCTTAACACTGACAAACTGTTCTACGGTAGTGGAGATAAACGCAGTTAATTATACAGCTAATAAAGTGTAATGTGGGGCAGCGATGTTCTGGATAGAATGATGTGGGAGTTATGAGTGAAAATCAGAGGTACATGCAAAAAACATTTTAGTATGGAGAATTTGTAGTTTGAGATCATGTAACCGTTACTTCCCATACTGAAATATGATTGTGCCACGCATATGGTTGTAAGCTAAATTTTGGTTATCTTTTTGTCGATAATACTATATGATGTAATAGCCCTACAACCCAGAGGGACGTAAATAACTGGGATTGAAAAAGGGAGCCAAATGATTTTGCACACGTCTGTGTATAAGCTTAACGCTGATAGAACCAGCATTACTCATGAATATGCCAGACTGTCATCAATCATAAGTTGCAAGTTTCAAATACTTGGATGTTTGTCTACTAAGTACAAGCTTGTTTGACCGTTACCAAGATCCATCAAAAGACACACCAGTTCCTCCGTGAAATTATGGCATTCACTTACTGAATTCCTCTATGGCTGGATTAATGTTGTGGATTTGACCAATACCCACCCATCCTTTGCATGCATTTGTTCTTGGAAGATTTTATATTTAAAGGCATTGCTACTATCCCTCCCAAAGTAAGCAATTGTGAAGGGCCTGGCCGTGTCTTTCTGTACTGCTTGAGAGAAGAGGCTAAGCTCTAAAAGTATGTGGGGCTCCTTAACATCTCTTGTGACTCATTGGGATGAAGACATTTTTTCCCTTATGAGTCTACTGCTGACTGATCACCTACCTGGGTATCACAACAAATGTGGGTGCCCCAAGTAATTACAATGCATTATTAAGATAATCTTTGCTACTTGGGGAGTCTTGCATGGCCTAGCTACTATGAATAATAGGACACACAATTAAGTGCATCCCACTTTAGATTGATCCACTGCTCACATCAATTTTTGTGACTCTGCTACTGGTTCTTTGACACGTATAGCTTGCAGTACCTAGAACTACAGACCTCAGCTTATTATTGCCCTTTCAGGAGATTTGAGATGTAGGATTGGTAGATCTGTTAAAAGACCCAAGATTTCTGATTTATTTGGAAGCTATCCAACAATTTTAGATTCTAACAATATGCAGCTTCCCAGAGTGCTGCTGCTTCCAGAGACCTCCAACATGACCAGCAATATAGTAAGGCTTTAAAAAGAAAAATAATGACTTCATATATCCTTAAACAACTATGCATCGCAGAACCCCGAAGTAGTAGATGTTAACAAGAACAGAGCTGTGTGATCTCTGACATGCCCGCCACCAACTAATGATGCAAGAGGTAGCACTTGATAAGAGCTCCACGACAAATCTCATCATGCTTGGTAATGGTTCAGCTTCTCTAGTGAACATGTCCTGGTATTTGCCTGAAATGCCTAGCTATATGGTTTTTGCTAACTCAATATATCATTTAGTATGGGAAAATGAATGAATCTTGGAGTGATCTGCCAAGGCTATTCCTTTGAGGCTGGATACACTCTCCGTCACTGAACAGCCAGTGTGTAGTCCTCTCCTTGTTTAATAACCGGTTTGGACCAGGACATGATATTTTTCCCTTTTTTTCTTTTTTTCATGCTCATTTCTTTTAGTGCTGCAGGACTCTCCTGCCTTTCTCTTGCTTGCAGAACAGTGCCAGAATTAATAAGGCTAGTTGGTCCCTTCTCTCTGAGCTGTGAATGGTGACTGTGATGCTTTGCATAGCTCTTAGAAGACACAATACTGCTGCACCTGGAGTTCACTTGGCCACAGGAGTCTGGCGGAATTACTTCATCAGCAGGAGAGCCTTTAGCTAAGGTCTCTGCATTGGTAAAGCAGTTCATTAGACCAGGCATGGGCACTCTACAGGTAGCGTGAGATGACTCTGCCCTTCACAATTGCGTGTACCGGGTCACGTTTAGCTCACGTAAATAAGGTTGTACTAATTAGCACCTGCTTGCAAGGATGCCAATAACGTTTTTGACTTGGTCTAAGAAAAAAATGGTAACCATTTTTTGCTTTTTTTTTAGGTTATTGGAATATTGGATGTATTCACTCCCGACATGACACTGGAGAAGTTTAATGATTTGTAAGTTTATTTGTGACTCTCGTATAAAAGTAACTGTGTTAAGATGTATTCCTGCACAAATTCTGTTTTTACACAATAAATTACTATAGTAAAATTGCAGCTCTTATAGACTGGATATTCTGGAAAACGTGTCTCCCTAGTGGTGGTTATTTACTAGACCTTTAAAAAAAAAACATCTTTGCGTACTTGTCTGTTTGTGCAACTGTTCTCAACCAGGAGACACCAACATAAATATGAACAACTTTTGTTGAAACTTTTTTCTCAAGAGGGAATGATTTATAAACCGCCACTTCAGTTGAGTTACGGTTTGGAAGAAAGTGGTGTACCGAGCCCCGCAGGACTCCAAGACCGATTGTAAAGGCGGAAAAGGCCAGTTATTTAATGGCTGCGTCAACAAGCGTTGGTCTGAAGCTAAACAAAGAACACTCATATAAGATGAGAAACCGTCTTTTGTAGTTGTAAAGCATATACCTGTCTTAATAGGTCAGGGAAAAATGTAATGGGAGACGAAAGTGGAATGTCCAGTATAAGATATTTGGAGACTGTGGAAGCACCATGGGTCTAATTCGCATAGGTGTATTTTTTCCACAAGTATATTTATTTTGCTACTATAAATTTAGTATGAACTCTTATTGGTAGTAGACACAATTACTCAAAAAAATCTCAATGAAGGCCCCATGACTGCAGAGTCTGACGGGAGGAAGCAGTCGAGATTGAGAAAAATGTGTTCATACATAAGGCCCATAGATCCAAAGGATTGGATGAAGGGGATTTTAAAGCATATTAACAGGCATCACAAGAGCCATACCTGTGAAAGGAAACAAAACAAAGGGTCATACTGCACGTATTGGCCTTGGCTAACAAAAGCAATTTCATATACTGTAAATGCCACGTGGACCCGGAGATTAATGACTGATATGTCATCTGAGGGATAATAGGAACAGTGCTTCACACTTTAAGTCAGGAGGTAAGTGTCTTGTGAAAAGGTTTGCAAAATAACACTTTTGGTGGTTTTAGTTCTCTTCCATGATGTCTTTCTTGGACTGGCACTCTCAAATATCTTGCTCTCTAGCAGCAGGATGGTACAACCATTTGCAAAATGATTGTGGAAATCCAAAGTTTTACCACATACCGGTTCTCTCCACAGTGGTGATCTTCACACTATTCGCTGCTCATCCTTCACACCTTACTTTCTTCTTTTCAACTTGCAAAGTATAATATCAACTAAGGATCCTCCTTGCTTCCTTCATTTAATGTTCCAAGCAATAATAAGAATTATTCCACAACACTGGAGGCAACGGTTTTGCTGCCATTGGCTTTTCATTGGCAGGGTTGGTCTCAAGGCAAACCTCAGCTTATTCCACTTTCTGCCTTCCCTATATTCTTTAATGGGACTACAAGGTGAACACATTAAAGATGGATACAAGGTTATCAAGGGATTTGACCATGTAATAGATTAACTTGATGTACCCCATTCCGCCATTCAGCTAGACTTAAATCAAAGGTTTGTCACAGAAGATCAATTCCGAATGGAGATTGCCAGTACAGACTAACCTGTCTCAAGGGTTCTCAGCATATTTTGAACCTCATTTAAATTGGATATCCATTTTTCATGTACAACGAGTAATAATGTAATTAGCAAACTATTGAAATTGTTTCGAAATCTCTGTAGAGAATAGGACGGCAAGGCGCATGAGGAGTGGGACCTACGTTCTTGGTGTAAGGTGCCACCATGTTCTCCCAATGAATACCTCTGGGGATAAAATCTAAACCCCCCCTCCCCTGCTCAGAAGAGAAAGAGATCTCTTATGTAGTTTACAGAAATAAACAAATTGCACTTTTTTGGAATTGGTTAAGAGTTCATCAGTCTAAGCAATTTCTTATTTTTATTATGAAGAATATAAAGCATTATGTCTTCCTAGAAAAATAAGAAATAATAAGCAATCTATTAATTTGTCGATACATAACTACTTACAAACGTCCCAATAGACGAGCATTGGCAAATCCAATAGGTCTTGCATATGAGGGCTATTGGTTTTGCCAATGTATTGTAGCCATGCACTACAGCAGTGCATATGCTTTGCACTGTGGTTAAAACGAATTTAAAAACGCACTATGACACAGCCAGGGCTAATGCAGTTTTTTTAATTAAGTGCAGTAGCTCTGGATTCATCATAGTACTTTTTTCAATCATTCTGTTTAGCCATGCTTCACAGCAGCCACACTACATACAGCATGGCTACAAATCATTACCAAAGTTGGCCATGCTGTACATCATGGACAAAAATGCAATGTACGAGCCAAAAATCTCAATGGCGCGACCTACTGACTGTGCCAATGCTTGTTTGTGAATGTTATGGTCTTGGCACTCAAATTTCCAGTTGTGCTCGCTACCATAGTTGACTATTCGTCCTTCTGCACGTGCTGCATGAACTTCGAGCAGGTAAAGAGCAGAGCTACCCAACATTGGCCCAAGAGGGGAAATTCAGGGCCGCATTTCACGAAATACAAATGATGAATTCAAATCACATTAGTCTTCAGAGGCAAAGGTTTCCAAAGTCTGTGGCTATGGTTTAAATCTGGCAAGGACCATTCCGCTGTGGACCAATGTTGGACAACACTGGTGCGGACAGCATGAAGCAGCCATTTAAAGGGAGTGCTGCAGCAATTTAAAGTTGAAGGCATTGTTTCTTTTTGGGTCACAAGAGTGGGTTTTGCACTCCACCATTCGGCTAGAGACAGGAGCAAACGTTCTTGAGAAAACATTTAATATAACGAAGAATATTTTCCTCCTATCTAAAATTAGAGCGCGCACGGGGATGTTTGTTTAAAAGAAAAAACAGAAAGGCTCCATTCACAGTTTCTATAAAGCAAAACGTGTGTTCGCTTTGTCGTGGGTGTTCACAGCAGTCAATCTCTCCTTTCTGTGAGATGGCACTTAACATGAATTGGTAAGATGTTGTGCATTGTTGTAAACTCCCTCTCGCGGGAATAGGCAGGCCTCTGAACTCCTACGAGATTAAAAGTGCTTCAAAACAATGCTGTACTATTTTCTCTGCAGACCTAAAATAGCGACCTTCACTTCAGCACTTTCACAACCACCCACTGCCCTTCCCTCCAGTTGACCATAGGCGCTTCTGGTGAAAACAATAAAAGGGCGAAAATCATAGTCAAGTGGTGCATCCAAGAGGGCACACACGACACGTGCCCATTTCAAATAAAATAGGGAGTACATAATCTTTTAAAGCAACTATGGAGTGTACTACATAGAGCCCTGGTAAATGCACAGAGGTGAAGCAAGGTCATGCTCCCAACATCACCAACAGGCCAACAAACGATACCTGGTCTGACACACTGCTGGACATGGCACTTACCTTACACTTTTGGTGTGATGGGAACAAATAAGCCATGATGAAGATGAGAACTCATTTTAACAATTCTCACAGTTGATGAAACAACCGAGACTTTTTACTGCCAACAAGTTTATAAGAATATTGTTACCTTATCAGAAAAAATATCACCACAAGTACATGAATATATAGAAGAAAATATCCTCTACATGAGATATAAATAAGAACATTCAACCGATTTTTTTTTTAAATTCATTATTATAGTTATGCAATACTGAATCCTAAGGACAGTTTAACAATAGCAAAGGATGAATGAAGAAGTATGACTGAGCGATAGAGTTGTTACGTCACACAGCAACAATTAAGTCCTTTTTAATTAAATTGTCTGATATAAAAATTTCAATGTATATATTTGTGATCATAATGTATATATTTATGATCATTTTCTACTCTTTTTGATACAATTAAAATGTTCTATTTCCATC
Organism: Lissotriton helveticus; assembly: GCF_964261635.1. Classification (NCBI taxonomy): domain Eukaryota; kingdom Metazoa; phylum Chordata; class Amphibia; order Caudata; family Salamandridae; genus Lissotriton; species Lissotriton helveticus. Next base: position 1,179,856,587 of record NC_136057.1, on the reverse strand, counting down.
TGTGATCTGGATTCTTGTATTTATACTTTGATGCCCCCATTCTATGCAGTTGCCCAAGTAGTTTTTCATAAATACTTACCTTACACTTTGCATCATTCTGCAAGTTATGTGAAGGGCAAATAGTTCATCTGCACACTGAGTTAACCCGTTGTCTCTATTCCTTACTGTTTAAACAAAAATGGTGCAAATACATCCGCACTGCAAAGTGCTTATGGGTATGGCGTGTTTTCCTGGCACCGCATTTGAGATTAACAATTTTGACAACTGTGTGAAGGACACCCTTCTCCACAGAAAGGCATAGTGTCAGTTTGAGTGTCTTCAAAGTGGCTGGCTGCCTATTTGTTTGATTTTTCTCAATGTAGCACTCCGTTATTTTGTATGCTCTGTCTGATCATTGTTGTTTCATTTTGGCGTTTCCAACATTATCTGCAGCTGTAGCTGTTGTGACAATCTCAATGCACTGGCAGATTCAACAAGACCGAGGAAAAAAAATCTGGCATCCGCATGTTTCATGATGTGCTATTTAGGGGTTATGTAACAGCCTGGTAAACAGGATGAACACAAGCAGGCTCCATAGCGAGAGTTATTTGCATTCCACTTTCCTTTAAACACTCTCACTTTGAAATCAGCAGAAAGAAAAGGAAACACCAAGCTCCCTGGAAGAGAGCTTGACATTTGACCTCTATCTTTAAATGCACAGCATATGTGATAAGTTAAACATTTAAAGGCCGGTTTACAGGAAGCGAGTTTGTGGAAGAATATAGTAAACCCGATTTAGTCAATGGGAGGGGCAATCTGCATCTGGAGAGCCTAATGCAAATAAAGCCAGCAAATAGAAAGCCAGAAAAATTGAGTTACAAAGCCAATGGTAAACAACGGGTGGAATGCATTCCTAGGCCAACTTTATGAAAGTGCTCGAAATGTCTTTAGCAAACCAGACGGCTGCACTGTCTGGTGGGCTGTGACCTAATAAAAACCTCAACTGAAGCCATACCGATTTTATGAATTAACTAAGCATACGTTTGTTGCTTACAACAACTTTTAGGACAATCTAATTCGACCTCACATTTGTCATTATTCTACCAATGGGAATTAAGTTCATACATTTTCAATTGTTGAACCCATGCTTTGCATGATAGGTTTTTTTTTCCCCTCCTTCGGGACATAATGATGACACTTATTCAGTGCTCCTATTAGATGGTAATTAGCTGGTATAGGAAATCCTGTTTCCACCGACGTTTAACATGCAAAGTACTCTAAACAATTTGCATGTAAATATTTTCATTAATTATTAATATTTCACTCATGCGTCATATACATTATTTGCAAATATTTGTGTTGGCTTATGCCCTTAGGTATTAAAATACAAAGCAGCCTAAAGGTGCTGAAAATTCACAATAATTCAGTGTAGATCCAAGGTAAAACAACTCCTGGAAAATTGTATACATCACTAGTTTGCCCATTAGTAAACCTGAAAGACGAATGAACAAAACCCCCCAAGCTAACTTTCATGCATAGTACATCAATTTCAAGACCGAGTGAACCTACTCGTAACATAACTCAACATGCAGTTTGCATTACTAACAGGTGTGGAGAAAGTAAAGTTTAATTAGATCAATCTCCAAACCTGTCACTTCATTGGAAGATGATATCCGGTGGAAAGTGTACACGTGGGTAAAACAGAATCATTTGTAATCACTCAAAATTCCTAGAGCAGCGTCAGAAGAGATTGAAAGGCTAATTTGTTTATGTTGTAAAACTGTATCCTCTGCCCCTTTTCGGTCTCTGATCACCGATGTGTGTGAACACCCAGAGCACCAACACCTACATCAGAGGATCAGGGCATGTTCTCTTCAGTCTGTTTAAAACAATAAAAATATAAACATCCTACCTTCCCAAGGATAACACAATTATATTCTATATATTCTGCCACGGACGAAGACTGGAGATTTGCAACTAATTCTGGGTCTATGACTACTGGACTACTTTGCAAGATCCGAAATGGCCAAGTGTTTTCTCTGTATTGGTTTTCTGCTACTTGATGAGGCACGCGCTTGCCAGTGACTAATTCCGATTGAGCTGCCCTTTCTTTTCCAGTAGCAACTGAAGCCAAAGCTACAGTCTGAGCCACTGGTTATTAAATTGAAGTGGCTTCCTAGTGATCTCTTTGGGTCATTTGCAGCCACCTCCACAGTCTTGTTTGTCATTCCCACTACTCGGGTGGTGGTGACAAGTGCTTTATAATTGGGCTCTGAATGTCACCCCACCTCCTTTTGATAAGCGGTCTTTAAACCTGTACATGATCCAAACTCTCAAGGAATGAACACACACTTAAACAACAAATTAATGAGAATTCTGCCGAATGGAAGTCTCTGCTGTGATATAATGAAGAATAGGTGTAGTAGGCACAGGACACAGGTAAATCCCATGCAGAGGGTAGACATTTCCCTCCGTTCATTTTGAGAGAGAAAGTGTTTGCAGGGTTGGAAACTAGAATAGTAATACGAAAGGGGGAAACACATGTGCTAACAAGCCACAGGATCCGGTGTCGAGGTGCTATAGAAAATTCAGGAGCAGGTCACAATAATTCCTTGATGAAATATATGGCTAGCTAAACTACAAACATGACGTACTAAAACAGGACCAGATTCACTTTCTGTTGCGGAGGAGTGAATCCCTGAAGACCGCTTTCCATATCACTGGTATGTAATTTGGCGCCCAACCCTGTTAAATGCAGTAAGCTGGTCGATAACTTTTTTAGCCATGCAGAAGCTGGTATGAATGCATAACACAGATGAAGTGCCAGGGTAAGAGGCCCATGGAAGTCATGGTGTACTGCATCATTCATCCTGCGTCATCTATCCTAGGAGGCCACCAGGAGACTTTTTTATGATTACACTGCATACTGGTAACGTACACTCAGCAGCAAGACAATCTGTGTGGCACAGTAGGCACATTGATTAATGCACTTTGCCTGGTGTAGTGGCTTTATAAATGAGACTCCTCCATTTTTGTCTGCCATAATATAAACAGGCTCCTCTTTCTCTCTTATGAGGGTATATTGCCTTTATTTGTTCACTCTTTGAAACAAACCTTGTTCTGCATGTTGATGAGTATACTCTGTGTGCTGACTGTATTTAATTTACATTTTTGAGAAATATATATATTTTAAATTGGTGGAAAAGCACAAATTGACATAGTTGCAATGAAGCCTGAGCAAACTTTAAAAGAACAAAAACAACCACTGAAATACACCAGTTATATTTTAGTGAACCAACTATAACTTGTGCCCCCATCATGCCCTGCTTATGACCTCACGTATTACATGTTGGATCTAGTCCTTTTTGCAGGGTCACTTCCACATTTTTGCCTTCTATTACAGAACCCATTTCTATTGGCATTGAGGCCCTTTTTTCCATCCTAACCCATGCTAAAGTGCTTATGCTCTCTCCTCTAAACATGGTAAAATTGGCATACACCTGAATGGTACTTTCAATTTACTTTCACGTCTCCAGTAAATGGTACTACATGTACCCAGGCTGGGGTCTGTACATTAAACACTACTAGTGGGCCGCAACACCCGTTGTGCCATCCACTAAAGTAGCCTTTTAAAACATGTCTCAAGCCTGTCACTGTGGCCTGTAGTGCAGTTTTCAACTGCCATTTCAACCTGACATCATAAACCTTTTTTGCTAGGCTTAAACCTTCCTTTATCATACTTATAAGTCACTCCTAAGGTAGTCGCTAGAGGCTCGTAAAGTAGGGTGCATTGTATTTTTGTATTTAGAATGTAGGACATGTATATTAGGTTTTTACATGTCTTTGAAGTGACAAACTACTAAAGTCATTTTTCACTTACACTGATGTAAGGCCTATCTCTCCCATTGACTAACACTAGGTTACCTTATTACATTTAAAAAGTGCTTTGCATCTGAGGAACCCCCCCATGCGGGTTGGATAGGAGTCGCACATAAGTGGGGTGCTGCACAGGAAGCTGGGCAGCTGTGCCATCTCCCCTGAATGGACCATGCTACATTTGCGCTTCTGTCAGACTATTAATCATGACACTGCGTCCCCGCAGTCACAAGGTCCATCTGCGGTGTCTCTTTGAGCAGTCTCCCTAGGGGCTACCAACATCCTGCCTTCCTGAGATCCCCCTTCACTAGGCACAAATACACTGCAGCTGATACACTCCAGCGGAATCTAGCGCTCCCCCTTGCCTAACACTATAGCACAGGCTACACATTGAGCACTGACACACATCCCCCCCAACCCCCTCCTCCTTACCCAGTCATTACCCTGGTTTGGTACCACATGTTAGTAACTAGTTCTCCCCCTAACATTATTCCTTTGGGTACACACCCAAGTAGATGCACTTACTTTGGGAGTGGCTTGCCACCCAAGACAGATCATTGACATTCTGTGAACTCAATCCTTCCGCTCATTGCATATAATGCTGCCTCAATTCCAGTCATGTACCCAGCATGCTATGTCTACACTTCTGATTTGTATGAATGTCATGCTTTTCATATTACCCGAAATCCCAATAAAATGGTGTAACGAAAAAAAATTACATTTAAAAAGTGCTACCTTTAGACTGGGAGGCGATATAGCTATGCTGTCTACACTCAAATTAATTGCGATTTAAAATTCTCATTAATGGTGAAGTCGGATCTTCAGTTAAATTCTGAAAATGCCACTTTTAGAAAATTGGCATTTCTTGTAACAACCATCTCTGCCTTCTACCAGTGTCCTGGATCACATGACTGTGAATGGCCTAGCTAATGGTGTTCGAGTATACCTTCAAAAGAGTGACACAAAGTGGCTTAGATGTGGACCATTGTGATCGGATGACACCCAGCCCCACTTATACTTTAAAGGGCCTCGCCTCCTGTACATACAAAGGAACCTGACACCAGGCCTGTCTAGCTTTTTTCACACCCATACAATTTGGATCCTTGATGGGGGAAGGAAAATAACATTTCAGAACCAGATGTGGGGACCATAAAATAATCCCCCCCCCCCCACATACACACATAAACACAATGGCTGGCACTAGCTATAAATACTGGACCTCCAGAGCCACTTTTCAGAACACTTGTGGACCTGTGGAAAGTACAGAAAGCCTACCCTTCTGCCAGAAGACTGCTCTGCTGCTTGAATAGCTGTGTTGCTGTCTGAGAAGAAAGAAGGGACCTGATTGCCTTTGTCCCAGGCTACCCAGAGTAACTGCAAGAATCTGAAAGAGACACGTTAGTGATAGATTCCTTAGTTTAGAATATTCCCCAGGCGTCAGACTGGATCCAGAAAGTTTTTGCTTAGCAGTTCCCCTGCTCGTCGATAGGTGGCGTCGTGCGGCTCCGCATCTGTCACTGGCGTCGTAAGCGCCAGGATGACGTCACGGACACTACTGAGGCGTCACCCATCCGCGCTGTCGGTTAGTTTTTTTTTTTCTGCGCCAAAAGCGCAGATCCGGATTGAGCACGTACCTCAGTCATTTTTTAACTACTTTTTTAGACTTTTGTCTCCTTCACTTGTCTCTTGGTGCACTTAGGGATGCCCGGCTTTAAGTCTTGTGGGTTGTGCCTCCGTAACATGTCGGTGGCGGACCCCCACGATGTCTGCCTCTACTGCCTGGAGACCGACCATGACTCCCGGGACTGTCCAGACTGTCGAGTCATGGCCCCGAAGGCCTTGCAGGAGCGGCGCCGGAAGTTGCTGAAGGTCCGGCACTCCTCTCACCGCCTCTCCGGGTCATGGGGCCGTTTGCGGGACCGGAGCCGTCACTCCTCGGGCTCTAAGTCTTCGCTTTCAGATTCCAGTAAGCGACACCATAAAAAGAAGTAGAAGAAGCGTGTTCTCTCTCCTCAAAGGCAGAGGAGGGGGACAGGGGCCGCCGTACCCGGGCCGCTGTGACTCCCGAACAGACGCAGGAGTTTCTTGCTGCCATGGACTGCCTTTTTAGGCCTCTGGATCCCACCGGTGCTCCTGCGGGCCCCATGGTCCCGTGCCCAGACACTGTTGGCCCGGCGGTACCGCCTCCAGCGCCACAGGATCCAGCGCCCTCTGCTCCGGCGCCACAAGGTGCAGCGCCGCTGGCTCCGGCCCCGGCGCTGCCCTTGACTCCGGCCCCAGTGCCGCCACAGGCGCCGCACTGGGTGCCGTTTATCCCACCCCTAAATTGCAAAAAACACAGTTGATGGACAGAATGTAGAACAATGTCATACATTCACCCCAGTACAAGGATCTGGGCCTAAATCCATCATTTTTTTGCACTCCACACCACCCTGGGTTAGACACTGGCTATATGCAAATCAGCTCTGACCCTGTGCCTCATGGGAACAGTCCAGTCCGAACTACCAAGCCATGTCTTTCCCAGACCGGAATCAAGCATCCAAGGACCGGTTTCTGGCTATCAGATTGGATAGCTTGACTCCAGTGGTGTGGAGAGCCTGGGACTCGCGTCTGAGCATACCCATCCCACTCGGGGTGACAAATGCAAAAACAACAATTGATGGACAGAATGCAGAACAATGTCATACATTCACCCCAGTACAGAGATCTGGGCCTAAATCCATCGTTTTTTTGCACTCCACACCACCGCAGGTCAGACATGGCTATATGCAAATCAGCCTTGACCCTGTGCCTCATGGGAACAGCCCGAACTGCCAAGCCATGTCTTTCCTGGACCGGAATCAAGCATCCCATGTTCCCATGAGGCACAGGGTCAGAGCTGATTTGCATATAGCCAGTGTCTAACCCAGGGTGGTGTGGAGTGCACATAAACGATGGATTTAGGCCCAAATCCTTGTACTGGGGTGAATGTATGACATTGTTCTACATTCTGTCCATCAACTGTGTTTTTTGCAAATTTCACCCCGAGTGGGCTGGGTATGCTCAGACGTGAGTCCCAGGCTCTCCACACCACTGGAGTCAAGCTATCCAGGCTGATGAAAGCTGATAGCCAGAAACCGGTCCTTGGATGCTTGATTCCGGTCTGGGAAAGACATGGCTTGGTAGTTCGGACTGGACTGTTCCCATGAGGCACAGGGTCAGAGCTGATTTGCATATAGCCAGTGTCTAACCCAGGGTGGTGTGAAGTGCAAAAATACAATGGATTTAGGCCCAGATCCTTGTACTGGGGTGAATGTATGACATTGTTCTACATTCTGTCCATCAACTGTGTTTTTTGCAAATTTCACCCCGAGTGGGCTGGGTATGCTCAGACGTGAGTCCCAGGCTCTCCACACCACTGGAGTCAAGCTATCCAGGCTGATTAAGGCTGATGGCCAGAAACCGGTCCTAGGATGCTTGGTTCCGGTCTGGGAAAGACATGGCTTGGTAGTTCGGACTGAACTGTTCCCATGAGGCACAGGGTCAGAGCTGATTTGCATATAGCCAGTGTCTAACCCAGGGTGGTGTGGAGTGCAAAAAAACGATGGATTTAGGCCCAGATCCTTGTACTGGGGTGAATGTATGACATTGTTCTACATTCTGTCCATCAACTGTGTTTTTTGCGTTTATCCCACCCCTGCCCTGGTTCTTGGACCAATTTGTTCCGACCTGGGATCCGCATTGCGATGTGGCCCCAGCAGGTGCAGTTTTCGGCGCCGTTCTTAGCGAAGCATGCCCCCTCTCCGGCTCCGGCTATGCCGCCGCAGTCGGCTCCTTCTACTCAGGAGCTGGACGAGGACTGGGACGGCTCAGAAGACCCCCCTCGCACGGCAGTGTGACTCCGAGCAGGATTGGGTAGACGACCTTCAAGATGCGGGAGACCTGATGCGTCTTCTGACCTGGGGTTTGCCTCCCCTCCACCTACTATGGAGGAGGGTGCTTCCTACACTATGGTGCTGCGTTGGGCGGTGGAGGCTCTCCATCTCGACCTCCCTACGGTGGCCCCTAAGACCACCCTCCTTATGGAGGTGCTCCAGACTGCATCTATGTCGCCGGTGTCGCTGCTCCCTTTCAATGAGGCCCTTACCGAAGTCCTCTTGGGCACCTGGTTGCGGCTGGCCTCTGAGGCACCAGTAGATAAGAACGTCGTTAGCCGTCATCGCCCGACGCCTGGTGATCCTGCCTTCTTGACCACTCACCCCACGCCTGAGAGCCTTGTCATTCATTTAAGCTACTCGACCAGTATGGCAAGAGGATGTTCTCCTCATCCAGCTTGAGGTTGTGGTCGGTTAACACCACCTGCTTATTGGGCCGTTACTCCCACGCAGTGTGGGATTTGGTAGCAGAGGTCTTGCCTCAGTGTTCCGAGGAGGTCCAGGCTGTCCTTTCTCAAGCGATTGCAGAAGGCAAGGATGCAGCAAAGTTTGCCATCAGGTGTGGTCTGGACACCGCTGATTCGTTGGGCTGGGCAATTTCCACACCTGTGGCGTTGCGGCTCCATGCCTGGTTGCGGTCTACCAGGTTCTCGCCCGATGTCCAGGGCTCGCTCATGGACATGCCCTTTGATGGCTCCCGCCTCTTTGACGACAAGGCTGACAATGCCCTTGAGCGCTTTAAAGACTCGAGGGCCACCGCCAAGTCTTTGGGTCTTTCTACAAAGTACTCTGCCACACCTGGGTTTCGTTCCTTTTGTGGCCAGGGCAAAAGCACTCAAGCACGCTACTCCACAAAGCCTGTGCAGAACCAGCCTTAGCGCAGCCGCAGACATGGATTCCGCAGGGGTGGGTCTGGTAACCAGCGGGCGGGTCAGTCCCCCTCCACCCCCGCTGCTTCCACCTCTAAGCCTTCCTAATCTGAGCTTCAGGGAGCACCCCACCCCAGTAGGTGGCAGGGTCCAATACCACCTCCACCACTGGCGCGAAATCACATCGGACAAGTGGGTGCTGCAGATAATCTGCTAGAGTTACTCGCTCCTCTTTCTGTCCTCCCCTCCAGCCATGCCGCCTCGGTACCACCGACTGTCAGGGGATCACTACTTTCTTGTCCCTAAGAAGGACAAGGAGGGGCCTGTGCCCCATCTTGGACCTCCGGGACGTCAATCGATTCATTCGGAAGGAGAAGTTCAAGATGCTAACTGTGGCTCAGGTCCTCGCTGCCCTGGACCCTGGAGACTGGATGATAGCGTTGGACTTGCAGGACTCATATTTTCAAATCCCCGTCCTACCGGCCCACCGCCGTTACCTGCGGTCCAATGTAGGCCAAGAGCATTTTCAGTTTGCAGTGCTCCCCTTCGGCCTTATCAGTGCCCCTCGGGTGTTCACGAAGGTGATGGCGGTGGTTGCATCTGCGCAGGTTAGGGATGTCAGTCGTCCCCTACCTCGATGACTGGCTGTTGAAGGCGGGCTCGCCCCGGACAGTTGTAGCCCACCTCCAGACTACGTCCGACCTCCTGCATTTGCTGGGGTTGTCCATCAATGTGCCGAAGTCGCACCCAAGTCCCTCTTTCATCAGAGCTGTTTCAAAGCTGTTTCGGGTTTATCCTCCTGAGCAGCGAGTCTGGGATATTCAGGCTATGATTTCGCTTTTTCAGCCTCTATCCCGGGTTTCAGTCAGGCTGACCCTCCGGCTTCCGAGTCTGCTGGCCTCCTGCATCCTGTTGGTGATGCATGCCAGATGGCATATGCGAACTCTGCAGTGGGACCTGAAGTTCCAGTGGGCACAGCATCCGGGCAACCTGTCCAATCACGTCCGGATGTCGGAGGGCACTGCACGACAGTTGCAATGGTGGCTCGCGAATCGCGATTGGGTCAGTGGCAGATCTCTCTCCCTTCCCCAATCGGCGCACACAGTGGTCAGATCAAAGGCCTCTGGTCTCCGGCGGAGTCCCGGCTCCATATCAACCTTCTGGAGCTGCGGGTGATCCAACTTGCCCTTGACATTTCTCAAAAATTAGAAGCTATGTTAGCGGGAAAGATTGTACTTACATTAGTACAAAAACCACATTCAATTGTAATTTTTTGATAAATGTCTAGTATGTATGATTGATTATTGTTTATTCATTAGGAAACAATTTGTGGTCATGTAAATAAGTTTTATGTGTGATGTTTTGTAAGATAAAAATGTTTTCTAATTGTACTAGGTGAAGGGAAACCTAAAACGATATAAAGTTGATTGATGAAATATACAACTAAATAAAAAGAATCTGCAGAGTCAATTAAAGGGACTTCTGCGACAGACAAAAAACATTGTATGATTTATGGTGTCAGAGGTAAACTTGTTGTTGTTATCCAATTTGAACTGAAGGCATTCCTTCCCTCTGTCTGCGGAAGTGTAGTGCAGGTGTTCACGGACAACACCACCGCCATGTGGTATTGCAACAAACAGGGCGGGGTGGGGTCATGGACCCTATATCAGGAGGCTCTGCGCCTCTGGACATGTCTGGAAGATTAAGGCATTACCTTGGTAGTTCAACACCTGACCGGTTCTCTGAACGCCAGAGCGGACAAACTCAGCCGCCGGTGCATGGTGGATCACGAATGGCGTCTTGAACTCTGACGTGGCGCGAGGTCTCTTTCTGCAGTGGGGAGATCCTTGGTTAGATCTATTCCCCACCGAGTGAACGCGCAATGTTATCAGTTCTGCGCGTTGGAATTTCCAAGGCGGCGCTCGCTCGGAGACGCTTTTCGTCGCGAGTGGAGCTGCGGTCTATTGTATGCCTTTCCGCCTATACCTCTTCTGCCCAGAGTGCTGGAGATCAGGCGCGACCGAGCTCAAGTCATTCTTGTAGCTCCGGATTGGACTCGAAGAGTATGGTATCCCGAGCTACTCTGTATGAGCATCGATCCCCCAATCCTTCTGCCTCTTCAGGAGGATCTTCTCTCGCAGCAGCAAGGGACGGTCCTCCACCCGAACCTGTCCCGCCTCCACCTCCATGCGTGGAAATTGAACGGCGACAGTTGACGCCTTTCGATCTTCCTCCTGAAGTCTGTGATGTTTTGTTATGTGGTCTCTTTTATAGCGCACGGCTACTCGAAGGAGTGTCCCGGCGCTTTGGCAAAGAGAACTGCAGAAAGGTACACAACACAGCAACTCACAGAAGGCCCAAGGAATATCATAGGGCGAAGAGCCAGGTCTTCAACTCCTTTCTAAAGGAGAGCAGACTGTTGGCTTTCCTTAGGGAAACAGGAAGCTCATTCCAGCATCGAGGTGCCAAGTATCGAAAGGAGCGACCTCCAATCCGAGCGCGTCTAATAGGGGGAACAACTGCTTTGGCCAACACGGCCGACCGCAAGTCCTCCTCGGGGCGTAAAAAGCCATGCGCTTCCCAATGTATTTAGGGCCAATCGAATGAAGGGCCTTAAAAGCAAGGGTTAGAACCTTGAAAGTAATTCTCTTAGAGATAGGAAGCCAGTGCAGTCTCTTGAGCAGCTCCAAGGCTTTTGCCCTACGCGGAAGACCAAAAATGGCTCTTGCCGCAGAATTCTGCACAATTTGCAGGAGTGCCAGAAGGTATTTGGGTAGCCCGAGGTAAAGGGCATTCGCGTAATCCAAACGCGAGCCTATCAAAGACTGAACAATGATTTTTTTATGTTGCAGAGACAACAACGGAAGAAACTTCCGTAGCATTTTCAAAATGCCAAAGCATTTCCCGGACAACCCAATGATCTGGGGTCTGAAAGAAAGGCCATCATCGCACAAAACACCAAGGTTTTTGGCTTTTGCAGAGGCAACCTCAGGAGGAAACATGTCCAGAGGCCACCACGTCTTCCAGCTGGGATCAGGCGGACATCCGAAGAAAAGCAGCTCCGATATATATCGGAGTTGCATTTCAGACTGTTCCGCCAAAACCAGTCGAAAACAGCACCCAGACATTCTTTGATCCGACTACCATCGAAGACCTCACCCTTATTACACGTAAAAAGGAGCTGGGTGTCATCAGCATAAGATATGATCCGGGCACCGAAGGATTCCGCTACCGCCGCCAGAGGGGCCATATAGATATTAAAAAGGGTGGGGCTCAGGATAGACCCCTGAGGAACCCCCACCTCCAGCGGCGGCATTTCGGCAGAAAACGGAGGTGCCCAGACCACTTGTCGGCGGCCGGTCAGAAATGACTTCAACCAGTTCCACACCGTCCCACGAAAACCGATCTCCCAGAGTCTTAAAAGGAGACCGTCGTGGGGGACGGTGTCGAAAGCCGCCGACAGGTCCAACATCACCAAAATAGCCTTACCCCCGAAGTCAAGGGTCTCTCTGATGGCATCGGTGATCTCAAGGAGGGCTGTCTCCGTGCTAAAATAAGCACGGAAGCCTGATTGAGAGTCATGTAAGATGTTATTGCTCTCAAAGTTGGAAATAGAGAGCTGCACATGTTTCTCAATCACCTTTGCCAGAGCAGGGAGGAGGGAGATCGGCCTATAGTTGGCGTGAATAAGGGGATCCAAGGTAGGCTTTTTGAGCAGCGGCAGGATCAAAGCATGTTTACAAGCCAGAGGTACCTCTCCCGTGATCAGGGAGAAATTGAGCAGCGGATTAAGCAGGATGTTAACTGCAGGCGCTACTCTCCCCAGGCATTTCGCTGGACAAGGATCAAGTGGCGAGCCCGATTTAAGCCGAGACAGAAGGTCAAGAGAAGTAGCAGAGGGCATAGGAGGAAAAACAGAGAGAAAAGGACCTTTCTCTTCCAGTGAAAAGGGTAAAGTGGTCAGTTGGCTAGCAGCTGAAATAAGGCCAGTATCAGGGAATGAGTCCTGATGTCATTCTGGCAGCCAGGCATCCCTCCACCAAAATGGTATACGCCTGCAGGTGGAACAGATTTGTGGCATGGTGTGCGGCAAAGGCTGTGGATCCCTTTTCTGCCCCTCTTTCTAAGGTTCTTCTGTTCCTTCTCTCTTTGGCCCAGCAGGGGTCTGCTCTGGGCACTATCAAAGTTTATCTTTCAGCCATCTCTGCCTTTCTACGGCTTCCAGATCAGCCTTCTCTTTTTAAGTCCCCGGTTGTTAACCGTTTTCTTAAAGGCATTATGCATACGTTTCCACCCGTACCCTTTATAATGCCTCAGTGGGACTTAAATCTTGTCTTGACTTTTCTGATGTGCTCTCCTTTTGAGCCCCTTCATAACTGTGCCTTACGTCTTCTTACTCTCAAGACGGCTTTCCTGGTAACTATCACCTCTGCCAGAAGAGTAAGTGAGGTCCAGGCTCTTTCTTCTTACCTCCTTTCCCTTCTGTTCATCCGGACAAGGTGGTTTTAAGGACCCGTACTTCTTTTCTGCCAAAGGTTGTCACTCCCGTCCAAATTGGGCAGACCATCACTTTGCCCACCTTCTTTCCGACTCAGCATCCTTCAAGGGAAGAGGAGAGGCTCCACCGTCTGGACCCAAAACGTGCGCTCGCTTTCTATCACGCAGCGTACATGTTGGACCCGGCCTCGTGGCGTGGTCCTACCCCTCCCGCATGGCGGGCCCGGGACGACATCGGCCTCGGTCGACCTGCCGTCGACCCCCTGAACACGAACCATCGACGAGAGCAGCCCCCCTGGCAACCCACGGCTCTCTCCCCCCCCCCCCCCCCCCCCCCCCCCCCCGGGACCCCAGCGGACCCTGCTCGCCAACACTGCCGGTCTGGCGACCATGCCAGGCCACCATCTCCGGCCCGACTCCATCTTGGGCCCATCACGTCCCGAGCACGTGGCCGCAGCCATCCCTGGCCCCGGCCCCAGGGAAGCCCCGACATCGAGGCACCAAGATCCTCCCAGGTGGTAGTGGCCACTTGGCGGATCCCGGAAGAGGGGAGTTTCGATGGGCCTCCAGCCCTCCCCGGACGACTGGTATCGATCGCCCTCCAGCCTCCCTGGGCCCTGGCTCCACCCCCCTGCTGGGTGTCTGGACACCTTCATCCCGGCCCCTCTGACCCCCAGGCGCGAGGGTCCGGACATCAAAGGACTCCAGTCCTATATCTGGGCCAGCCCTGGGTTAGGACTCCAGTTGTATCTTGGAGTCGAAGCCCTGCTGACCTTGTCGCGGCTGATCCTGATCCGAACTCTTGCACCTGAACCATCTTCGAGGCCCTGCTGACGCTGTCGCGGCCTGACCGAGCTGAACCATCTTCGAGGCCCTGCTGACGCTGTCGCGGCCTGACCGAGCTGAACCACCTTCGAGGCCCTGCTGACGCTGTCGCGGCCTGACCGAGCTGAACCACCTTCGAGGCCCTGCTGACGCTGTCGCGGCCTGACCCCTGGAACTATCCACGCACTAGTTGGTGCCAAGACTGTCCCGCTACCCCGTTATCCCCGAAACCACGACTTTATGGATCCCTCGATCCCTGCCTACTAACCTGCTACGAACGTGCCTTCATTTGTTATATAAAGATACTTGTAAATATTCCGTCGTGTGGTGTCCGTCTGTAGTAGTGTGATTGCTCAGCTGGTACGATCGTAGGAGAGGAGCCTCGCCAAGGAGGCCTCCCTACGGCGCTCGGCCTATTCCATAGAGAGAGGTGAGTCTCGGGGCGGGCAGTCAGACATCTTCCGTCTCCCCTGGGATCGCCTTTCCAACAGTACATAGCAGTTCCGGGTGGATGATCAGCTTTCTGTTGGTTACGTGGGTGCCAAAAAAGGTTGGGCTATGCACAAACGGACCATCTCCATGTGGGTCGTTCTGTGCATCAAAGCATGTTACTCCTCGGCCAAGAAGGAGCCTCCTGTGGGGCTGTGTGCCCATTCGACCAGGGCGACTGCAGCCACTACTGCCTTGTCAGGCAGCTACGTGGGCCTCGCTGCACACGTTTACCAAACACTACTGCCTTGACGGTCAGGTCCGGAGAGACGGCTTCTTTGGCCGTTCTGTGCTCCATGACTTTCTGGTGTAATCTTGTTCGCAGACCCACCACCGGGGTTGGTGTTACTGGTGTATATAGTCTAAGGTAAGGAATCTATCACTAACATGTCTCTTTCAGATGCACAAGTTACTACTTGTGTAACGATATACCTGTAAGAGACATTAGTCAGTGAAAGATTCCTTACCGCCCCACCCATCCTCCCCGTTCTGCGAACGGATTACTAGGGTTAAGGTAATCCCCTTTTAGGGCCCTAGTTTTATGCACCACTGGTCAGTATCTTGCATGGCTCTACGTTTCAGTGCGGAAAGTCGGGTACAGAACGGACGTCAGCGCGCATGGGTTGCGCCTAAGTAGTCTTCGTGATGTCATCCCGGCGCTTACAACGCCAGTGACGGACGCGGAGCTGCACGACGCCACCTACCGACGCGCAGGGGTACTGCTAAGCAAAAACTTTCCGGATCCAGTCTGACGCCTGGGGAATATTCTAAGGTAAGAATCTATCACGAACTAATGTCTCTTACTGATATATTGTTACACAAATAATAACTTGTGCGTCAGTTGGCTGACCTCCTCGGTGAGCTACAGGGATACAGCCAGCTTCAGGTGTCTTCCTGTAACTGCCCAGCTGACCTGCTGCAACTGAAACTGCCCGATCCATGCTGCTGGCCTGATCCCAAAGCGGTGCCCCCCAGGTACTAGGCCCCTGGCTTGTATCAGTGGAAGCTCTTCCTGCAAGATGAGTTGAAATTCCTGAAGTTTGGGCTCTTTGCAACATCTAACGGCCCATTTGCGCCAAGACTCCACCACCTGTGAAGACTGCCAATGTAAAGCTCTGGTAAAACCTGGTCTTTGTGCTGACGACTGTCCCCGGCAACACAAGACCTTCACTTCATGCTACAACAACGACAGTCCATGCCAACTGTCTGCAGCGCTCAACGAGCTCTTAATGTTGTAGTGACAAAGGTCTGCAATACCTGGCCTGCTCGCTGTGCTACAGCAAAGAGAATCTGTAATGACCATCTGCAATGCTCGGCTGTCTTAAATGCGAACTGAACTCTTTGTGCTGGACTTAGATGGTAACTTTTCAGTGGGACTAACCTAGTCCCTTTATCATGCCTGCGCTTCCTCGTGGTCGGCCTCGTGGTTGGCCTAAAGCTGTTTCAAACAGGTCTTATGTACAGCTAGAAATTGTGAGTAGTGGAGGTTTGTTGCTTGTAGAGGGGTAGGTTTAGGGATCTGGCCTTGGCACGGAGTCCAAGTAGAATGTGGATTGGATGCATAGTCTGGCTGAGGCCATGAATGAGCAGCCATGAGTAATATAATCAATCAGCCATTTAACATCTCATGATTGCTGTAATATGTCAGCTCATAAGCAGTGCATGATGGGGGCCCATGTTATAGTTACTTTACTAAACTATAAAATTCTAACTTCAGTTTTTTAAAAATGTTTTGTAATGTTAGCTTGTTTTATTCCAAATTAACTCTCAGAACTTTCAATGACTATATATATATATCTTTTAACGTTACTGTTTAAAAATGTGTTAGATGTCCATTTGCAGCACGGCCACATACCCCTGGGAGTCGGGACATGCTTCTCTCCCCTCTCTCCTCTTTTCTTAGGCCCCACAATGCACTGCTTAGCACCTCACATATTCCATCACTCGTGACATGGTCAATGACATCACTGATGGCATCATCCACAAAACCACTCACACACCCGCACAACCATTCCCACAGCCACTCGCACACCCATAGAACGACTCTCACATCCACTCACCAACACATACAGCCACTTACCCCCACACAGCCACCCACACACCCACTCACACACCTGCACAACCACTCACAAACCCACTCATTCAACCTCTGAGACAGCCACTCACACAACCACTTACACACCCACACATATAGTTACTCAAACATCCAGTCAAACACCAATACAACTACTTACTTACCCACTGACTTGCCTTTATACAATTCCTACACCCATTCACACATCCATACAACCACTCACACACACATACAACCACTCAAATGTCTGTTCACTCATCCATCGAAGCATTATCACAGCCACTTACACACCCAAAGAAAACCGATCACATACCCACTGACAAACCTATACAGCTACTCTCAAACACACTGACAGACCTATAAAGCCACTCGCTCACCCAATGACTGATCTAAACAACCACTTGCATACCTACTCACACATCCATACACCCAATAAGACACCCACTCGCACATTCATACTGACAATGACAAGGCCACTCAGATGACCTATATTAAAAATAGTATCACTTAGTAGTAGTAGAGGACATTTAATAATTTAACTTATGCAGTATCTCAATATATATGTTTAACTGTCTTAAACATTTATGAAACACACTCACTGGATGATGTCATCAGTGATGTTATTTGAGATGTCATCAGTGATGTCACTTACCATGTTATGAGTGATGCAATATGTGAGGTAATAAGCAATGCATTGCGGAGGCGTAAGTTATAGTTAGCTCACTTAACTACTGAATTTCTATGGTTTTGTGCATGTAAAATCTGAGCCTAACTAGAACATCCCTGTAACCTTTGGGTTTTTTTCAGTTTATTTCTACGTTTTTTTCAAATTAATATCCAACTATAACATCCCTGTAACCTGTTTTTTGTCCAGTTACTTTCACTGTTATTTAATATAAATTATACTGCAATTTACCCTGTAACTTTCATCTAGTCATACTTTTTTTTTTTTTTACAACTACCTAATTTTTTTTTTTTAACAAAATGCATGTGTGAGTGGCTGTATGGGTCTGTGAATATATGTGATGTTTTGTGGGTCTGTGAGTGGCGGTGTGAACGGTTGTGTGAGTAGTTCTGTGGGTCTGACTGGATATGTGAGTGGTTGTGTGGGTCTGTGAGTGGTTGTGTGGATATGTGAGTGGTTGTGTGGGTCTGTGAGTGGTTGTGTGGGTCTGTGACTGGTTGTGTGGGTCTGTGACTGGTTGTGTGGGTCTGTGACTGGTTGTGTGGGTCTGTGACTGGTTGTGTGGGTCTGTGACTGGTTGTGTGGGTCTGTGACTGGTTGTGTGGGTCTGTAACTGGTTGTGTGGGTCTGTGACTGTAGGTGTGTGTGGTTGTGTGGGTTTGTGAGCTGGTCTGGGTCTGTGAATGGGTTTGTGAGTGTCGGTGGTTCTGTGAGTGACGCTGTATGTCTGTGAGTGGGTGTGTGAATGCCTGTGTGGGCCTGTGAGTGGTTTTGTGCATGTGAGTTTGTGTGGCTCTGTATGTGTGTCTTTTATTGCCTTCATAGCTCTCTGAGTGGGTGTGAGAGTGCCTGTGTGGGTTTGTAAGTGGATGCATGGGACTGTAAGTATGTGTATGAGTATGTGCATAAGTATGAGTGTCTCCATAGGTCTGTGAGTGAGTGGGTGTGTGAGTGGATCTAATAGCGGGTATCTGAGTGGATCTATGAATGTGTGTGTGTGACTGCCTGTGTGGGTGTGAGAGGGCCTCTGGGTTTTTGAGTGGATGAATGGTCTGTGAGTACCTGCATACAGTGGCGTAGCTAGCCCAATGGGCACCAGTGGCAGTCTCTGCGTTTGCCTCCTCGCAGATGCGCAGTGAGGAGGGGGGGTGCTGGTGGATATGTGCTTTGTTTGCTGCCCCCTCGCGGCAAATGCATTGCGGGGGGCTGTTGCTGCCCCGAGACTGCCGCAGCCCCAAAACTCATACTGCCCTGGACCCGCTACGCAGCTGCCTGCATAGGTCTGTGAGTAGATTTGTGTGTACCACTGTGGTTGTATTAGTAGGTCTGTAATTGCCTGCATGGATTTCTGAATGGATCAGTGAGTGCCTGTGTGGCTCTGTCAGTGGGTCTGTGAGTGCCTGAGTGGGTGTGTAAGTGGCGCTATGGGTCTATGAGTGGGCCTGTGAGTGATTGTGTGGGTGTGTGAGTTTTTGTGTGGCTGGCTCATTGAGTGGGTGGGTGTGTGAGTGCTTGTGTCGGCCTGTAAGTGGGTGTGTAACTGGATCCATGGGTCTGTAAGTAGGTGTGTGAGTACCTGTATGAATGTTTTCATAGGTGCTTGCATATGTCTGAGAGTGGATGTGTGAGCAGAAGAGTGGGTCTGTGAGTGGGTGTGCGACTGCCTGTGTGTGTATCTGAGTGAGTGTGAGTGCTTCTGTGGGTCTGTACGTGGATGCATGGGTCTGTGAGTACCTGCATAGGTATGTGAATACCTGTGTGGATTTCTCAGTGGGTGTGATGGTGCATGTATGGGTCTGTAAGTTTGAGTGATTTTGTGGGTCTGTAAGTGGGTGTGTGAGTAGGGTGCTGTGTGGGTCTGTGAGTGGGTGGGTGTAAGAGTGCCTGTATTGGTCTGTGAATGGGTATGAGTGCCTGCATGTGTCTGTGAGTGGGTTTGCGAGTCCCTGAGTGGGACTGGGAGTGGCTCTGTGGGTTTGTGGGTATGTGTAAAAGTGCGGGTCAGTCAGTAGGTGTCTGAGAGGGTCTGTGAATGGATGTGTGTGTTTACCAGGGTGTGAGTGGGTCTAGGAGTGTCTGCATGGGTCTCTAAGTGGGTATTTCATTGCCTCCGTGGGTCTGTGAGTGCCTGGATGGCTGTGAGTGGGTGTCGACTGCTTGTGTTGGTCTGTAAATGGATGTGAGAGTACCAGTATGGGTGTCTGGTTCTGAATTATTATTATTTTTTTCTTTAAAGTGCGTCAAGATTTGCGAATCCATCGTGAAATTTCATTGGCGGCCGTGCAATTTCGTACCCTACATAGGTCCCTCTGATACTCCTCTAAAACTCCCATGGTGTCTGGGTACCTCTATCATTTCAAATTAAAGGTGTCGGGCCCTATTTTTCCCCCTGTGTGTTCCAGTGCCATGAGGCTACTACAAGGGCATATGATACATTTTGGCAGTTTAGTTTGTGTGATAAAACCAAAATGATGGTAATTTGTAAGGTACTAAAGCCAATTGGTATCCTTGTGCTGATACAACAGCAGGGCAGACCGTCCAACAAAGGGAAGTGGAAGTCCTAAAAGAAATGTTCAACCTACTTTTAACTTGTGTGCAACAGTTGCTCTTCTGTTATTTGAAGGCGAGGTCATGTAGCACTAATCAGAAGATACAACTGTAGTCTAAGTGCTTTACTGCCTTGCCTGTCCTTGTAGCACTGGGCTGGTGCTTCATGGATTAGAGTCAGTTTGAAGTCTTTTGTATTAGACGCCGGGTCCCTTTCGGGTGCCCCCCCCCTTTGCTGAACCTCAGGTGTATTGATCTTAGCGCTGGGATACTCATGGGTGACGACGCGCTCTATAAATTAAAATAATAATAATAATAATAATAATAATAACCGCAAGTTTATTACAGGTCAGCATGCGAGCACCTTGCCCATCAGCTCCCAAGCTTGGCAAGCATTGACAGTCAATGGGTCCCGCCTATGAGAGAGCTATTGACTTTGCCAATGTGTTTTAGCCATGTTGTACAGCATAGCTAAAAGTTAGTGGTTTAGAAGAGTGTCGTGGAGTGTTGCACAGTGGAGTATCACACAGTGTCAAAGTGGGGGGTGCAGAGTGTTGTAGATTGAAGTGATCTAGAGTAGCGTGGAGTATGCATGGTTTGGTAGCACACTGCCATTGCAAGCAACACATTTTCAATTCAAATTACCATTACATTTTCACAGGCATGCCGTTTTACTAATAAAACTATACAGTGCACAAACAGTACAGTGTGGAAATCTGCATCAGCTAGTGTATGGATTTGTTTTGATCGTATTAAAATATTTGTTTCCACCACGCTTCAGAAATCAAAAAAAGTGCTTAATTTGTGCTTTCCTAGTTCAGATATATTGTCAAATATTTGTACAGTTCATTTACCTTCCTTTAAATTGTGTGTGCTAGAAGAAAATAATCCCAGTGCCCAGCAAGATTGTCACATAAGTCCACTCACTTTGCAGTCTGAAAAAGAGAACACCAACCTCCCTCAAAAGACAGAGACCAAACTATTACCTATGTAAATGCACACCAAATAAAAACACATTTTAAAGGCCTGTTTTTACTCATTCACTTCTGAACTCCAGCATGGTGGTGCTTCGGCACCCCCCACTCCTCTATTTCCAGCTACAATGGCATACACGTGAAATTGAGGAAGAGGATTGTTCAAGTTATACTATTAGTAAAGAGCACTAACCAAATTAAGCTCTTCACAGGGATGGGATATTGATGACTAAAGTGGCAAAGATGAGTATAATCAATCAGAAAGATAGGAGGCAAGAAACCTCTTCTAAGAAATGCAGCACGTTGAGTGCTTCAAGGGAAAGAGGGAAAAACGAGTTCCCAGAAAGCGAGCACTTGTGGAGGAAAGCAAGGAGCCAGTAGGGGAGGTGGTTAACTAGATATGCTCCACAGCCTATAACCAAGAAAGCTAGCAAATAGAAAGCAAGACAATGTGATTTATAAATAATCCACTGAGGCAATGGTAAGCAATGTGCGGAATGCATAACCAGGGAAGCCTCTCGGAATGTCCCCAGGAAGTGTTGTCTGGTAGCCTTCGGCCTAAAAAAAAACGAGTATTTGGAACTTCTTTTACTGCCCCATGACCCTGTTTTCCTGCAGCTTTGCCTTACGGCAATATGTAGTTTAAGTACAATAGTACATAAATCCTCGATAAAGAAGTTGTAATGATAAACCGTGGTTAAAACAATTTTATGATTTTCATAAGGAGAACAATAGCATTAACGATGTAGAAATGTCTTTCATTGCCTATAAAAAAAAACCTTAATGTAAAGGGTTAGGTCCAAGACATTTCATGGATATGTTTTGTTATTAAGTTTGGGGTACGGTTAAGATCGCGGTAGTACTGGTGTGAACAGCCGTTTTTCCATTCAAAATGGAATTCGTCAGCAGTGACATTAAGTACAAATTTGGTATATTTTTTCTTTTTCAACATAGTGCCCCCTTCATTCTATTTTTTCACTCCTGTGTTCTCCTTATACCTGAAGACCCAAGCTTCCAAGAGCTGGCAGTACGAAAGCAGGGAGTTAAGTGCTTCGAAGCACATCGCCACTCGAGCAGATCGACTTTGAGGGACAACCGTTACATAGCACATTCAGGGCCTGCTGTACTTCATTTATCTGCATGAAGAATCTTCACGCACAGTGGGATTTAAATATAGTCTCAGCATGTGGGCAAACGTTCCCATGGCAACCTCAGACGTGTCACTGGTAACCTGGAAAACGATTTCTCGATGCTTTATATTTAGCCTGTTGAGTGAGTTAGAAGCACTCTGTGTCCTAAGCGTCTCCATTGTTGTAAAGATAACGTTATTCTCAGAAACATGTTTGTCTTACGCGAAGAGGGCCTTCCGCTTCCCTTCCCAATCACAGCTTTAAACTTCCCACCCTAGGCCCGATTCACGAAGCGCTTGTCGTAAACCAGTACGTGTGCTGTGCACGCTGCTTTGTTTGAGACCTGGCCCTTGTTATGAGATGCAGCCGAGGTGCTAAGGGGTCCCATCGAAAAATGCACATGAATAGGTCCTTAAACCTGCCTCATTAATATTCATGAATGGCTGTCCAGCTGTGCTCCACCGGTGCGGGCTTGCAGCTTGCCGTGCTGTATGCAGAGGACAGGCCCCAGCACACACACCGCACTGTCTCCTGTGGGGTAGCTCTGTCTGGCTTGCTAGGCCCCCTAATCTATACTGGCAAAGCCGAGCCGAACCTAACACGACTTGGAATCACTCTGACGAGCTACTAGTGTTCAGTCTGAATCAATAGCGCCAAACTATCTACTGGTTATTTTTCGATTCTTTTTGAGTTTCTAATAATGTATGCGTGCCGTTGTACGTTTAAATGAGAACACTCGGCCGAATGTTGTTTTAATATATTGATCCATGCACTGGGCTGGTACATGGGGCCCCAGTTACAGAACCAAATCCACAAATAAATACATCCTTGTATTTTCATTTTTGTCGCGTTTGTTTGTTTGCATCCGCAATCGGTGTTTACCGTGCTGTGCTGTTCCCTTCCATTAGATGCGCATAGATTAGTGGAAGGAAGAAGGCAGACTACAGCGCAGCGTCTGCTAGAGTCTAGAGATGCAGGCCGGCTTCTATAAATAGCTCCATTTCCCAAATCACTCTGATGGGAACATTAGCACATAAGGCTGAACTTGGCAGCGTGAACGTCTTTCCTGTCGAATTATGTTCTGTGTTAATAATACCCTTGTAGCATTTGTCCCCTGCTATGCACGTGTGAGGGATGCCATTGTACAAGGAGGCCGTTTGCAATTTGTTACATATTCCTAACAATTATTTTAGCTGTTCTTATGCATTTGATATTATCGGATGCCCGTAGATGTCAAGGCGCATCTTTACTCCACTGTGGTGTGGACGGTGCTCCTTCTCGGTTGGAGTCACGAAAAAGGCCTTATATGACGTAGATCGCACTAGTGCCTCTGGAGTTAACCCCTCTTTGCCCGGAATTCACGTAATTTAAACAATCGGGGAGAAAGGTAAGGGATTAGTTGAACTGTGGGAGTCCACCATTAAACAAAATAGCTCACATGGTTAGTGCTTAGATAATGTTTAATAACTGAAAAGGGTGTCATTTTTAGGGTTGGGTCGAGACGGGGGTCCATGCAATTACAAAACAAGTATTGTCATATAGAATATATCTCATCCATGAAAGACCAACCGATTTGGTTTGCCAGAGCTTGTTGCCAATGGCATGTGAACAAAAGGCAGAATCATAGATGCCAGTCTTGGAATGGGTTTACTATTAAAGGAAACCCATTCAAAAATGGTCGACAATGCATTGTGATGCATGCATGGGCATCACGACGCATATTCATCATGATACGTGGCCATTCTTACGGAGTATAGAATGATCCATTTAAATATTACAAATGAACAAATAAGTGCATGTGGGGAAAAAAAGCTGACCCTTTCTTTGAAGCCACTGGACTCTCCTATAAAACAAATGTAACTCACTCAGAAGGACAGGGTGCAGGTCAGGAAGTGGGGACAGAAGCAATGAGAAGACTATCAATACAGATACTAAAAGGGGAGGGAGAAAGGAGGGTCACGCACTTCCATAGAGTGCTCAGTAACAAATAAATAAGGACCTCAAGTATGACGTGGAAGGGTACAGTCAGAACACTGTAAGACCAAAATGCTCAAGAAAGTCATCCAATCGTGAACACAGGTCTGACCCAAAAGCCCACTCTAAGTGTATTATGCACACATCCCAACATTTCAAAGCCGGAAGAGGGATATAGTGAAACCAAATCTGGATAATGTATTTTGCCTATTGGCTAACATTGAACCAGTGGCAATTTTAGGCGTTGGGCAGCTAAAATACAGCCATGTTTGACTTGACGGATAGGGAGTCCTCCCACCTGACTCAGACCTGATGTCATGGATGTTGTATGATATGTATTGGAAACAAAAGGTCGTGCCAAATAACGGCTGAAGCTATCTGTAACTGGGATCTCAAATCTATTAAGTGGTATAGATGTGGTGGTGTGTTAACTGCTTTCCTGTAGCGTAAATCGCATTATGAATGGTTTCTTCAACTGCTAGATATTCCCTATAGTAAGGGGGGGGGTAATTGTGTTATGCTGCATGGGTACGGCATTCATTGGTGCAAGCATGCACGTATGTGCTCTTCAGCACGTACAGTTGGTAATCTTGCCATGTGGCATACCAGTGGCCTCCATCAAGCTCACTGTACTGTGCATGCACGCACCCTGAGCACGAAGGACACTTTGCACCTCATGTGTACTAAGCATGCATGGAAGCTGCAGTGACTATAGCGCTTGTACAGCAGGCTAGTGTTGGACAGGGTGGGCAGATGCTGAACAGGGGTGTGGAGCTATTCATGCGAGGCTGGAGGCAGTCTTTGAGCAAAGGGTGAATGCTAAGTGATACTGGGCCTGAGGAGTGGATGATGTGACTGTTCTCTGGTGCAAACTGGGGCTTGGTGATGCTAGTTAAGAAAACTGTTTATGCTCATGATGTTCGGGTCAGTGATTTGTATTGAGGGGCAGTTGTTTGGGGGGGAGCCTGCCAGCTGCCTCTCTGCAAGGGCTCTCAAAACCCCTCTCCCTCCAAAATCTTAGGGCAGCCTCATTTTAGAAAGCATACCAAGGCTTACAAGAGGAGGAAGAGGAGTCTGCTTGGGTATTGTTGCTGCTGAGTTGTTTCAAGAATAAGACTCTTCATTGTTAAAGATATATACAATACAAAAACCATGTATATAGCTCTTTTGATGGATCAGCAAAAAGCCTTAAATAACGAAAATACAAACATCCCTCCCAACAGAAGTCAAGTACG
This sequence comes from Lissotriton helveticus, assembly GCF_964261635.1. NCBI lineage: Eukaryota > Metazoa > Chordata > Amphibia > Caudata > Salamandridae > Lissotriton > Lissotriton helveticus. Next base: position 1,179,831,519 of record NC_136057.1, on the reverse strand, counting down.
AACGATAGCGCTCACACATCCACAGGGTACCAGTCTGACACTTCTCTCAGAACTCTCCCATTAGCAGTCTCACACTGACAACACACCCTTCACATACTAGCAGTGCCACAACCAATAGCACCCACACCCTCTTAATGAGTGGCATTTCCACACCATAGACAGCAGTCTCACCCCTAACCGACCAGCAGTCGCACACTATTGGAAGCACTTTCACAACCCTCACAAACCAGAGGCAAAGCCAGTAGGTCTGGCTGATAAAATGAAGGGTATATGTAAGGGTGTGTGTGGGTGTAAGCAGGCAGATGACCAAATGCAAGAATTATTGATTTAGCGGACAAATAGATGCTTGAGTACATGGATGGAACCAACTTAGTATTTTCACATGCAAGCCAGACTTTGCTAATGCTTATTTATTTGAGGAAGCTGCGTTTTAGATTATTATCTTCATATTTTGATCAATGTCCTATTTGTGTTTCCCTTGTTAATCTGAGCTGGCATTTCCCACTCCATTACAACTCTCAATGTCCCCTTCATCCCATTTACCCTTTGTCTACAGTCCTGGATAATGCTATCCATTCATGACCTCAAACTTTCTACCCATTTATGCAGGTGGTAAGAATCTGCAACCAGGAGCACCTCAACTCTTTCAAATGACCCATGATGCGCTGACCTTTGTCCATGATCAGGTCAGTCTACCTACTCAACCTCATCTTCTCCCTCAGATCGCACCCCACACACTGTCCTGCACTATCAATTACTTCATCTCCCCTCACAAACATTTCCCAGACTTACCTCATGGTAATCCGCTTTGTTTCCTAGTTTTTATTCAAGATGTCAACTAGCTAGGGCAGATTATGCACTCTCCTCAGGGCCACACGAATACCTTCCTACTCTTAATGCTATCTGAACAGTCTTTTCACCCACCCTGTCCGCCAGAAAGGATTCAGATACCCTGCAATGCCAGCCCAGCTACATCGGTCACCGTTCAAATTATGAAACCCCTAGCCCTGCTTTCGAATGTTCGTTTCACCAATTCTTTCCTCTGTGGAATTCACTCATAAGGCTTCAAAGGGGATCATCCAGTGCAAATAAACACTCTTAATCTCGGTTCTGCAACTTTAGCGTTCCCATTTGGGGATTTTGAGATGCATTGGGACATTCACTGGGTGGCCTCTTTTAATCTGTGCCTGTTCTGCCGCTGATGGAAAAAGTAGACCACAAATCCTTCGTCCGCAGCCATGTATCTCGTGGTGTTCCCCAAAAATCCGAATGATTAGTTCTGTGGGCTCATTTAGTATCTGCCCTCTCTTAAAGTATTAAGTCGACTGCAATCTTGTTTTACCAAACGTATCATCATCCACTACTCCAAACTTTTTGCTGCAGTCTACCCCAACCAGCTTTCCTCTCCTTTGATCAATCCAATGCTGAAAACATCTGGCAACTCAAACTTGCTCATGATTGCTTTGTAGAACTTACAAGCAGGGTGCTAGACTGGTTCTTCTCTTACGTCATTAAGCTATCTTTATAGTTTTGCTTCATCTTCTCACTCATCTTGCCAATTGTCCTGCTAGTCGGCATACCGCAAGACTCATCTTCGCCACTTTTCTTGATTTGTCCTTTTTCTTCTTTTCATTATCAGTATCCTGACAACACTCGAAGATTATTTTGTTTTCTTTTCCTCATATTATGTAACAACTGGATGGCAATCTCCTGTATAATGCTAAACTCTTACAAGATTGAAATCTGATACTTCCCTTCCTCAGCTGCTTTTGGAAAACTTTGGCAGCACCTCCCTTCCAAATGGACAAATCCCTTAATAGCAGCCTAGAAATTACTGTGCCACGTGTATGCTAGATTATTGCATCACGTTACTCATAGGACTTCTTTTCTATTTATTGTCCTCCTACTACAAGATGAACAATTTCACCTCTTGGACACGGTCTACATTACGCGTCCCCCATTGCAATTGATCAGCTCCAGGCCGGATGGGAGAAAAGACACAGCACGAGCTGGTAACCTAAGTGTTCACGGTGCTGTGTCATGCCTCTCACAGCCGGTCATGTGCCAGACGCTATCACTGTGTATATTTTGCCACCCAGAATTACCTAAATCTCCTTGCTCTACTTGGACTCCTTTGTGTCGCCTCAAGATTGATTGGTTTACTGTTGATTTATTTTCTTTGGAACCACTTTCATACTAATTTGGAGTCCCACTGTCCTCCACAGACTTATAAAAACTTCAAATCCAACTTGGTTAAGTGAAACATTTGTATTAGCTTGTAGTGCTCTTTTTAGTGTGGTGTTAATCATATGAGACACAAGTATTTGGCTAAATGCGTTTTTATGCAGAAATTATTTATTTATTGCAAACAAGGTTTTCCTTGGTAAAGCCAAACCTGGCACGTGTTTCATTATAGAGTACAGTACCGTTGAGCTTTCTCCAGACAATAACACTGTTCTCCTTTGAATATTAAAAAGTCGCAGGAATGCCTCCATTTACACCCCACCTGTGTGTTCCATTTAAAGGAGTCTATTCTGTCTGGCGTGGAAACCACGAAGTCCCTGTCAGCCTGACTACTTTTCTTCCACCACCCCATAAATGAGAATATATGCACATATCTAAATGTTTTTCTGCATTAAATGTATTGTATTCCCTTGTAAAGTTTGTGTGCCTCACCAGACCTAGCTTATTTTCTGTTTTCCCCAGTAACTTTGGTAAACCACTTGTTTCAGAAGGCCTACCAATCCACTAAACAAGTAGAGAACGCGGGGAGTGCAGTTCCCTGAGGCGCCAGGGAAATCTGATGCATGGTGGGAGCATGGAGGGTAAGCTGCGGCTTACAACTGGCACTTGCTCCTTACTCCGGTTCGCTCTGTGGTCAGAAGGTAGTGAGGTTTGTCCCATAAGGGACTCGCCTCATCCTGCTAGGGACTCCTCTTTATGAAGAACACTCCCATCTACCGTCTGCCTAAGGGCTGTGCCCACTGGCCATAGTATGTTCAGTCTTTAATAGTATTGTAAGCAGCACAATTATAAGCTTCTAACTTACTTTTCTCATGGTGATTAAGATAAAATATCACAATGAGCCAAAGCTGGTTAAGTTAATTCATTTTCAGTATGCCAAACTTGAATTGCTTGCCTGAAGGCAAGGCTGCCGCGCATGTATTACTCTGTGTCAACATTTCACTCTGAGGCGGATGCTGATCTATCCTCATTTCCTGCGTTACTCAACTGGTTGTAATACGTTTAAGCTAGGATTACAATTAAGTATCTGTTTTCCCAAGCATAGCTGGACACATATATGATCTGCATTGGTCACGAGTCAAGTACGTTTCTTCCATGAGTAAAATTATATTTCTTCCCCCTGGGTATGTTCATTGTAGTTAATGCTAATATCTTCTACCATGGATTCATGAGTTCCATCCTAATTCCTTTCCACCCAACTTTATCGTCCTCCGCTTACATGGTTTTATGATTCGTATTTGAGCTTGCATGCCCATCTCTGGATTCACCTAGGTTACAACTGGTAATCTTTATACGGGTTAACTTTAACATTCTGTTCTTCTTTGAGAAATTGCCGTGTGGATGGCTTCTGGTAATGTGTACTTATGATGCCTATTAGGCCTGCGCCCCTTTTAGTTAGTCTCAATTTTAAGATGGAGGTTGAGAGTTAGAGTATGACTGGCAGTGGAATGGAATGATTCCCTGCACCATGTGGTGTTCTCTCCCTCGTATGCTTCGTCCCTGACCTCCTGTGCTGTTTACTCAATTGTGCTGTTTTTCTTCCAACTCCTCCCCACCCAACTTTATTTCTCTTTTAACTCCCCTGGCCTCTCCCATTACCTTTCCACCCCATTTGCTTCTTTGTTGTCCTCTCTCCCCACCCGCTCCCCATCCAGTGGTCCTCTGTTTGGGTATAGATTTTTTTTTTTTTTTTGGTAGCGCTAGTCAACAAATTGCTGCCCAAATACTTTTCTTACACTGCTCACACTTTTGGGATCTATTTTTTTATTTTGTTGAGCCACTCTACAGAGTGCATTCTTCCTAGCGGACTCTATTGTTTGCTTGTTGTTTTAGGTTGTTCAGCTTGACTTCCTCTCACGCGTGAGTACTTGCTATCTGTAAAAAGGCCTTTAAATCTTGTTCTTATCTTGTCTCATTTGCTGTGCATTCAAAGACAGAGGTCAAATGTCAAGCTTTGTATTCCGAGGGAACTTGAGGTTTACTTTTCTTTCTCTGACTTCAAAGTGGGAGAATTTGTGACAATCCACCCTGCTGAGTACCCATGTGAGAGGACAGTCCGTAGGATTTGATCTTTTCTAGCACACAACAAAAATTTTACTCTGCTGATCTTTCAGATTACACTAGAATGAGAAAAGTAAAAATGAAGATTTTTTTGTTGTAATTTGTGAAGTGTGATGGAAACAAATATTTTAATACGTTCAAAACAAATCAATACTTTTGGTGATGACATTTCCACACATTATCATTTGTGCCATAAAACTATGTCTGTGGCAATGTAATGGACATTTTCAGTGAGAAATGTGTTTTCTGGAATGACAGTATGGTAAAACACTATGCCTACACCACACTATGCCTCTACACTACTCCTCTTTACAACACTCCACCAGTGACGGCTGGTGAAGTTTGAGTTGTGGAGCTGGGCTGGGGTGGGGGTGGAGGCAGGCTGTTGAAGGTGCACGGTAGGGGGCACAGCATTTTTTTGGAGCTGTCACTGTACCTGATGGCACAAGGTTATTAAACATGAAATGATGACTGATTCGGCTCTCTTGTTATTTAAACTGCTGACGGGTAGGCTGCACATATGCTTCACCAATGTCCTCATTAATTTGATCCCGGTCGCACTTATTCAAATGCTGCCCGAAAGCTGCACCAGGCTGCCAAACCCCTGGGGTAACCCAACACTTGCACCTGTCTTGACTAAGGACTATTCTGCCCCTCAGCCCCATGGAATATCCCTAGCCTGCATGCACATATATTAGTCAGGGCTCATCACAAACATTCAGTGCCTAGTTAGCACTGAAGGTTTGCGTTGGGCCCTGACAGTCTCTGGGTGTTAATTGGAGGTGCTTTTGGTCCCGGTTTCTGATTTGCACACATTTCGCACTATAACAAAACTGCAGGAAAATGCACAAAAAGGTAAAATTAAAGCCTTAACATAAAGAAACGCAAAAAGATACTGACCGATTTGTACAAAGTGAAACGAGAAAAACTGGGTAAATCGCTGCGTCCCCGCTTACACTGCATGATTTTAAGCTAATATTTTATTTAATCAAAAGTCCTTTTTCATCATTATCATGCATGAAAGCTCTTTCAAATATGAGTTCAGAATACCAATTGTACAAAAACCTTTTGTGAATGATTTAATAGACTGTAATATTGCTCCATAATAATCTGAGCCACATGCGGGGCTTACACGATAACTGTTGTGCCTCGTAGAGTTCATGTTAAACAAATTCCTTTGAATAAGTTGTGGACGCCCTACTTCTGGCTGTGGCAGCAGGTCCCAGAGGGTGGCTGCAGTCCGCTTCATAGAAAGTTGACTGTCTTACAAAGCAAGTGTCAAACTATCCTCAAGCATGCCGTGCCTGGCGGACTTGTCCCTCTGCTACTGGTTTTGCTAATAGGATAGTTTAGGGTGTTAAGTAGACCATGCCCTTTGTCATAGCCCCAACATTTGTCAGGTTCCAACTCTGCTCTGGTACGCTAAACGACATAGTATTATTAATAGTACATTTTTTTGTGGAGGTAAAGCATTGGAGATTATTTAAGGCCGTGTCCACCAGAGCAGGTGATCTTTTTGCTGCATTAGTGATTTAGGCTCCAGACTTGAGCAGACAATTATTTTAAAGGAACAATGTGTTTAGGTCTCGCAGCTAGCGTTGCAGTGCGCAGCACTGCTCACGCAGCACTATGCGTGTGCTTTTCCTTTTGGCCTACGCTGTTGGCCTCTGCGTGTGTCTTTTTATCAAAGACAGCATGCAATTGGCCAAAGGCGAGCTCATTGCTCCGCCCATGACCTATTGGTGTCGGTTACCCGCACCACTGCCATATGGTTTCAATTATCGTGCCCAGACACGGGTGCGATAATTGAAACCACATGGCTCGCTGTGGCACGCGTGCACCACTAGTTTTTTTGTTGTTACAATTTCTATCCTGTCGTGGTCTTTCAACTCTGGCTTGGTGTGCGATGAGTGGAAATGGAACAAACAGTATTTTTAACTGAATATCGTAAATAGAACATGTTCGTATCCCCAGGCTACCACAATAAAATAATATTTTTTCGATTCTGGTAAAAATGTACTTGTGCCAATAGAGAAAATATGATTTCCAGTTCTGTCAAAGGGAGCTTGAGAGCTGGCTTCTAAAACCGAAACCTAGACGCATTTTGTGTTTTTCACTCCCAAAAAACGTGTTTGGTGGAGCCAGCATTTGAAAACACGACGAACAATTAGGAACCGGCCCTGTTGTGTCTGGGTAGGAGGTGAGGGAGAGACCTGTGGAAGGCAGGGGTTTTCTAACGTGTTTTTTTGGTCCTACGATGCGCCCCATATAATTCAAAGGCACTATCGACCCAGCCACCGCTGCCATCCATTATTAATGATTTTCATTTCAGCATGTCATTTTGCTTTTCTGTTACAATGGAGATCAGAGTGGCCAGGTCACCACCAGCGCGCGTCAGTTTTTTTTCTCTCTCCTGGATCTGAAAGTAATAGGCTCGGGTGTAATTTGCTGCAGCCTCGGATCCCACTCTTGACATGTGCCACTCAGATGGTGAGCTGTCACTGAGCACCGGATGGACTGAGCACCGGATGGATATTTCTGCCCGTCGGCCCTTGCAGCTCTGTAACCTCTCACCAGCCAGTCTCAATCTTGTCCCTGCAGCCATCTCTGTCTCCCCTAATCTCTTTCCACCTGTCCATCACCCTGCATGTACCTCTAGTTGATCGCCACCCCCCCCATATGTTGCTTCTCTTCACAGTTCACGCACGTTATGTGGTCAGATGTGAATTTGAGCAGTGAGGGTATGTGCTATGGCAAAGATGTCTCTCAGCCTTTCATTTAGCACGTTTGTATTAAATAGTTTCTCAAACTACTCTCCAGAAACTTGAGTGACAGCTTCGAGCAGGTCCTTGAGGACCCAGTTTGCGGTACAAACGTGTAGCATTTACAGCTTTAAAATGTATCTTTTTTAAATAGAATATTTGATTTGTGTGCTCATACAATTGGTAGGTCAAGTTCTTGGTTAACTGCATGGTTTTATGGCTTCCAAAACGTGCACTGAAGGAGAGAAAGATGAAAAAACCAAGTTGTTGAATTATGGTTTTGCCCACTTTGGCCCTCATTATGAGTGGCCTGGAAAATCAGGCGAATTTTCTCCACCCATGGAGTTTCCCAATTTCCCTGGAGCCGGTAATTCCTAGAGGTGGTGAAAATCTTGCCCAATAGGAGTTGAACTTTGAGAGTCCATTAAGAAATGAGGAATTACCACGGAATCGGAAACTCAAGGTATGATTCCCTCAGCAACTCCTCATTCTGGGGCAGACTATCACGTGTAAATCTCCAAGTGAAAGTTGAGAGATCTGCGTTGTTTCCAAAGATCTCATAATTCCAAATGGGCCAGTAACTGTTACCAGCCCCCCCCCTCGGAATTAAGAGACCACTCGTAGTGACGGTCTTTGTGGTAGATTTTAATTTACTTTGAGTTTATTTCTTCCCACATCATCACTTGCTTATAGAAAAGCTAGTGGGGAAGTTGTATTGTGCACTCGGTGCATCACAACACTTGGTTGGTCCTGAAAGCCTCTCAAAGTGGTTGCTAAAAGAAGATCGAAATGGCAAGAGTATTCCAAAGGGATACTCTGTGTATTGTATTCATACGTTATAATTAATAATCCAGTAGTACTTTAGTTCTGTGTCATCTAACAGCTCCTTTAGAGCACTTAGCGTTTTTGAGGCAGAACTAGAACAGTTTGGTGACCTTGGGATGCTGGACCTGTCAGGATGGTTTCTGCTCATCCTTCTGTCTGCCCCTTGAGTGAAGCATCATGGCCTGGCCATGTGCTGTGCCCAGTGTCCATCTGGGTGTCCGCCTTGTCGTTAGAGGGTAGAGTGGGGTTTGTGCTTGAGATTTGGTAGAAGTCCCCCCAGTGTACTAATAGTACTAATGAGTTATACATTCCTCCAGGAGTCAGACAACGGGATGAGTTCACATCCAGTCTCATCTCAAGGAATTCTGGTACCTTCGCTGAGATACATTTTGTACTGCTCCCCAAATGTTGTCACTTGGTAGCAACTATAATCAGTTGGTTTATGATTAGAGCCCCCGCATGGAAGTGCAAATTTCGGGACTTTGATATTTGTATCCGTACTATTTTTATGGTTTACTTTGCTTCCTAATTATGCGCTAAACCAGACACACTTTTTCGCAGTAGAGCAGGATATATATTAATGTGTTAACGCTGATTGATTATTTATAGTATTTTCGTGGCAACTGTTTTAAAGTTCGCATTGGTGGAGACTATAAAACAAAAATATATGGGAGAGATAAACTAGCGCGTGCAATAAAAATACAAAGTGCATCACTGCCTACTAAGTGCACAAAATATTGCACGAAAAAGGCGTTAGTCACCTAAAAGCTATCTCGAAAATATTTGTCGCTTAGCATACCTGCAAAGTACAAATGAAGTGCTAAAAAAAAACACAACATGCAACCAACGGCACTATTCTACAATGTGCGTATTCTAACTTGTACAGAGCGCTTCCATTAACACAATCGCACTCTGCTTTTTATTACATGTCTATTTAACCATCTTAGCACATTTACTTTATCAACACGCAACGCTATGTTTTCAGTATGCAGTTATGGGGATATTTATAATGCTTTAGTACATTCAGCAATCCGCATTGTTTCGAACTTACTCAGTCTAATTACAGCTGAAATATTTTGTCGATGTACGCATAAGCCGTATCTTAAAATTACTCAACATATCCGCACCTGTAGGAGTGGGGTCAGAAGTGGGCTGGGGCTATAGTAGAAAATAACTGTTATTGTGACGTTGAGCACAAGCCCCTGTAGCGGATGCATTAGCCCATTAAGCCACCAAACTCAACATACACACACATCTGTCTCTCTCTATATGTGTCTCTGTCTCTGTCTGTTTCTGTGTCTGTCTGTATATCTCTTTCTGTGTATCTGTCTCTGTCTCTCTCTGTGACTCTATCTGTGTCTCTGTGTATCTGTGTGTTTGTATCTGTGTGTCTCTGTATGTCTGTGTGTCTCAGTCTGTGTGTGTTTGTCTCTGTCTCTCAGTGTGTCTGTCTCTGTGTGTAAGTCTCTCTTTATGTATACACCTTTGTCTCTGTGTGTGCATCTCTGTCTCTGTGTGGGTCTCTGTCTGCGTGTGTTCTTTTCTGTGTATGTGTTTCTGCCTCTGTGTTTTTCTGTCTTTCTGTCTCTCTGCCTCTAGATCTCTCTGTATTTCTCAGTCTGTCTTTCTGGTGTGTGTGTGTCTGTGTTTGTCTCTCTCTCTCTCTCCGTGGATGTATTACAGAAATTATTGAGCAAATATAATGTACCACTAATAATTAAAACTGCCTCAAATAATTCAGAAACTATTTACTAATATTTACTTGATTGCAGCAACAATTTATGTCTAATGAACAATTATAAAAACACAACATTTGTGCTGGACATATTTATGCAACCCTCATGCTTACAATGTTTAAAAACATATACTACACTACATACTAATTAACACAAACACATACCAATTTAACACAACACTATCTACAAATAATACTAGAACACAACCACAAATACACATTATTGCTACCCCAGCTGATGCTAAATATATTACACCAGCAAATATTCAATGCGAAAGGTATAATACACATACTTACTCCACAGATACATACAAAACTGTAGTTAGCTAACACATTCAGTACACAAAACAAAGAAATCCAGCAAAATATAAACAATGCCAAAATCTCTAACTCTAACTAATGCGAGACCTGTTGTATTGCAAATTCTTGTTTTCAAACAGCAATCCTTTAGAAACAATTGGCAACGTGTTCCCCATAAAAAATAAAGCTGGTGAATACGTTCAGCGCACGGTATTTGAGCGCTTTATATGAGTACCAGTTCGTTGCACAATTATTTTTTTTGTTTTAGGGACAGAGATAAAATGATTTGTCCAGAATTGCTTCTTACTTAGTCTAGGCCCAGACAGCTTCTGAGTGTGTTTTTCTTAGCTCACATGGTTGGGACTGTGGAGTGCCGCCTGTACTGAAGGGAAGCTCCTTCAACTTAAAAGTTTGAGGAGACTAACGTACCACCTTCTCTGCATGCAACAAGTCTGCTGGCATGGCACTCAATCACTGAGCTTAATGGCGTCCTGCATTCACTGCAGTGCGAAAAGCAGACACCTCGGGTCTGCGCAGTGTATCTTCATGCGCAGACTCGATTTCTCGGTTTCCTGCCTGCAGCCTCTAGTCCACTCTTTTCCCTGCTCGTCACACGGTGGGACACATGGAACCCACCCCCCTGTGACGATTTGGGAAAGGATAGGGTGACCATGCTCTCCACTCCCTGACTGAGATGAAGCCCCAGCGCTATAGTGCTGCTGTCTAATACACCATGGGCTAATTGTAAACCCATGTCATCAGGGGGTGGAGACTGGCACTCAAGGCTGTCTTTAGCTATGTGATGACCTCGCAGGCCTCAGAGCTGTGCCATCCCGACAAATACTCTAGATTAGGGGCCGCAGTTTGAGTGAATGCTGGCGCCACTGCAAAAAAAGCACAGTGAGTGGCACTGTGAAGCAGGCTGCAGCCTTGGCCCCCAGCAAGACCAATAAAGTGTGAACGTGTGAATTAGTTTTTACCTTTTACCATTTCTTTAGTTTTTGACATGCCCCACTTCGCCCCACTCCAGTCTACCCTGATCCACCCCACTCTTCCCTAATCTACCCAATTCCAATCTACCCCAATATTCCTCACTCACTCTACCTGATCTACCCCACTTCTATGTAGCACAATCCACTCACATCTACTCCTATCTACCTCAATCTACCCATATCTACCCCCTCCAATCTACTCCACTCTTCGCCACTCAATCTACCCCTCTATACCACTTCAATCTACCACACTCTAGTCCATCTCACCCTACCTTAGTATACCCCTACAATCCACCCCACTCTAAACCAACCTGCCTCACTCCACACAAACCCAACCCCCTTCATTCCAATGTGCCCTACTTTAATCCACCTATTTTACACCACTACAAGTACCCCACTCTACTCTGCCCCACTTCACCCCACTCTAGTCTTCCCGATACACCCCACTCTTCCCTAATCTACTCGATTCCAATCTACCCCAATATACCCCACTCACTCTACCTAATCTACCCCACTTCGATGTAGCACAAACCACCCCATCTACTCCGATCTACCCCAATCCACCCATATCTACCCCCTCCAATCTACTCCACTCTTCGTCACTCAATCTACCCCTCTATACCACTTCAATCTACCCGACTCTTGTCTCTCACTGTATCTCAATATATCCCCTACTATCTATCCCACTCCACTCTAAACCAACCTACCCCACTCCACACTACCCTGCTCTACTGTAAACTAATCTACCCAACTACATGCTATCCTCAATCTACCTCACTCCACACTACCCCAAACCAACCTACTCCACACTATCCCAGTATACCCCACTCCACGCTACCCCAGTATACCCCACTCCAAGCTACTCCAATCTACCCCATTTCACTCTACCCCAATCTACTCCACACGACTTACGTTTAGCCATGCTGTACACCAGCGTGGCTGCTGTTCAGCACATTGCCAGAGCCAACAGCTCTTGCATTCACGAGACCCATTGGCTCTGCTAATGCTTTTTTTTTTTGCCCCATACTGCACAAGATTGACAAAGCCAATGGGTCAAGAAGGTGCAAAATATTGGCTTCACCAGTGCTTGTTATACCTCCTGCTGCAGCAGTTGCACGTTGACTCTACTGTCTGTATCTTCGTTCTTCTTCATGCATGGTTTTCCAACTGCCAATTTGTCTTGTCTGAAGAATTCTGCAAAAGTACGAAGGTACTTACCTTCCTGTAAATAACAAATCGCCTTTAATCAGCAATGGACCCTAAACCACTAACAAAACAAATGTGATTTTAAAGTCCTTCAAAAACTAACAAGATCAGACTTTCTAATGGGACTTGGAGGATGTAGGGAAGGTGGCTATAACAAAAGAGTACATGCTTAATATCGGTGTTGGAAGGGAAGGGGGTACTTCACATGGATAACTATGTTCCCTCTGGAAACAGTAGAAAAATTTCAATGTGCAGAAACATATTTCATATAACTATTTGTGCACAATTTCCACTCAATGAAAAATCTAAATGAGCAAGTTTTGAAAAGTAAATGTACGACTACTGCAGATTTCGACTTCTCGTAGGATTCTCGTTGAATCCAAAAACGTTTTCAGATCTTTACTACTTCCTTCACTCTCTGCATAAACTGCAAAGTTTGCTAGATGTTTCCACTTTATGCAACAGTTCTTCAGATTTAAGATTGAGAGATATAAGAATCTCAATCTTAGTCACGTTTTACCTTTGCCTCCAAACTACTGTCCCAATATGGCTGTCTCTCGTTAGTGTGAGAACTCAGTAGCTGATTTTAAGAAATGTATTTGTTGATCAACATTCATGACCATGTTAAACGTTTACTATTCAGTGATTGGGAGCTAGTTGTCTTTGAAAACATTTCCTTATAGGTAATATTTAGAGCACTACAATTTTTTTTCAGTCAAGTTTTCTGCACAGTTATTTAAAGAATGGTGGTGTGGGATCAAATCAACAAGTGGCTGGTCTTCTGTTCCTCAAAGGAAGATTTCTCCTTTACCTCTTCTGCTTCAAAAATACGTAGGGACCACGTTTTACTCCTGTGCTACAACTTGTGCCTGTTAATTGGCTAAGTTACTACAGAACTAATTTGAACGCAAGAATCGTAAATTCTATCTTCGTAACGTGTAGATATCTATAGTTCCGTTACTTCTCGGTGTGTGATTGTGTTGTATATTCTCTTCCTGCATTGATGTGGGGACAGTGCTAGTTTACTGATCTTGTCTGTCTCGTTTGGAATTCCTTCAGTTACTTGGTGATGCCATTCATGGGAACAGACCTGGGGAAGATCATGAAGCACGAGAAGCTGAGTGAAGACCGAATTCAGTTCCTGGTCTATCAGATTCTAAGAGGCTTGAAGGTCAGTCAGTTGCACCACTATACTTAAGACTGTGTGAGTAAGGTTTCGGAGAATTGGAAAACACTTGATGTGCAAGTGTTTGTAATGTTAATAAGTGTATGTTGTGTATACAGATATGACGCACCACCCGCTGTTCTCTCCACAAATAAGGTGCAAAATAAAACCTGGTTACACAACTACATTATTCAATTAATTGACGTTCACATCATGTAATGCACCCAGGAGTCTGAGCAACACATCCACGGCACACACAAACCTATATGCCAAAGAGGCATCAAGCACATTTACATGGGTTGGTGGACTGTCTAAAAGTGAGTCCACTTGGCAAACCCACAAACAATAGATAACACTCATTTTGGCGCTGAGAATATTATGACAAAACTCCCGAATAATACAGTGAAAAAGGAAACGGTTCACACCAATATCAGACTGTGCGGTCTCATACTAGGACCGAGAATGCTCCAACAGAGGGTACGGACTTGCACGTAGGTTTTGTTAGTTCCCATGGTTAAACCCTATATGAACACCCTCCATTGGGCTAGAACAGTCTTTTACGACCAGACGTCCACCAATACCAAGAAGTACTAAAAATAGTGTATGCTCTGCTGTAGACAAAACGTGTAATATTACATAATAGTGGTGGTAAAATCTGAGCAACTCTACGGGTTGAGGCAGGATAGAGGCAAATATAAAGTACTGCGCTTCCTTCCTACAAGCCTCCAAGCAAAGCTTAGACGTAAGAGATGGGTGTGACTTGCCAGACATTATTGCCAAATGATACTATATTTAAAGGAAGCTATACAAGCAGTATTTCTAGTTAGTGCTGGTCGCAATTAAGTACACTATAAAATGCCCTTGGCACGATTTTGGGCTCCTTTGTTTACACACAGGTGTGCTGTGCAATTTTAAATAATTAAAAAGTTTTCACCTCTAGACTTTGCACTGTTAAAACCCTAGTCTTTTGTCAGCACGAGATGGTTGCCTCATGTAGATAAACGATGACTCATAATAAATTACAAGAACTGCCTAGCATTTGAGATTTTAAAACGGTGTAAAAACATTTCACAGGTTCCAGGAAATGCATCTTGCTCCTTGCCAATTCTTAGAGCGCTCAAAGAGGCAAATTGGGTGGTTGCCCTCTGCTATTAGCTGGTCAAATAGTTACATATAACTCTTGATCTCTGGATTGTGCTCTAAGGTAGGTCTTAACATTTTGGCTTCCATGGAACTACACTGAATCATCATTGGCAGCCTAGGATACAGGGCTAAGCAATTTATACGAATTAAACCTCAAAAGAATACATAGAAGTACAGAAACCAGTATGTTAATTTATGTGTATTTTTAATAACAGACTATTAACCTTGAGGGTATCCTGACGCTTTGGCCGGTGTGTGAGACTAGCCTCGGGGAAATTTACTCGAACAGCAAGGTCTTAAGCTTCTTGCGGAATTCATGGAGGGAGGAGAGATTCTAATGTGAAGTGAAGTGAAATGTCTGTTCATGCTTTAGGAGCGATGATCTGCTTTCGTGTGTATGTGGGACATGTGTATCAAACACATACGCACATTAAGGAATCATTTGTTTAATCCACGAACAAAAATATAAATGGACATTTTAATAGGAATGTTGGAGCTTTTTAAACTGTGGCCTTATATTTAAAAGATGAAGCAATATGCTAGACTTTACCATACCAATTTATTTTTGCTTGCAATGCATACTCTTATTGTCGGCACATAGTAGTGCTTCAATGGCATCAGTCATCCATACTACCATTTGCTGTCACAAATCAATTACGGTTACCAACTTAATTTTTAGTTTCCAATTTCAATTTCTGTTACATTTACAGAGCGTTTTAAGATTTTCAATTTTGCTTTTTTTAAAATTTAGGTTTACTTTATTAATGTTTGTGTGTGTGTGTGTATATATAATTTATTATACAGATACTGCTTAATTTTCTAAACATTTGAGGATCCCCCTGAGTAGGCGTCAAACACCCCAGGTTGAGCTCCTTTGCTCTAAGGCAAATATTTGGCCCCTTCGATGGTCAAGCAAAAGGATCGAATTATATGCAACTCTTCCTCGATGCAGTGTTAATATAGTCAAAATTAAGTGAGGCCAACCAGAACACAGCCATACACCTTAACAGTATTCCTTCCTTTGGTGCCATGCACCCTGTATCACAAAAGGTGTACAGTAACTTATCCAACTGCCCACAACCCCCAGCCAACAACTTTGTTCCACAGAGCAAACCAAGATAGTAGGTTGTTGGTGTTCTGTGGTGATCCACTAATAGCAGCTGTGTGTCCACTGTCTCCACTGAGGGTGATCAGCACACTGAAGCATAGGTAACCTGAGAAAATGTAGATAAGGTGGGGGCGCCTTGAAAGGAAGTTGGGTATATAAATCCCTACCCTATGATGTGCCTGGCTGTCTTTCTTTTGGGATGGATTATCCTGAAAGACAGAGTATAATAGAATGGGCAGAACCTCAGGCATGGTAGTCTGCAAGAATGGCAGCAGTATTTAAATACTAATAACAAAAGAAATGCCATAATAAAATGTCCTGCTACATAAGTGCTTCTACTAAACTACACACAAATTGATACCTTTCTCCCCACAAATACTGAGAGTGGCAAGACGGGAAGTTCTGAGCATGACCCTACCCACTTGGTGCTAATGAGGGGGGTGCTGAGATTATACTTCTCATGCTAGGTACGCTTTTACACTTGAGAATTCTTTTTGGAGGCTAGAAATACCAAACTGATGGCTGAAAATTGTCTAGACAAACAAGAGAAAGGTGGTATCTGTTCAATCGATGGTTAATACAGAAACTAGCACAATGCATCTATGTCCAGAGAAAGGCACGTCACAAATAATCCTACTGGGGCCTAAGAACTTTGTCCAAGTCCTCCAAGTGCGGTGGCCAGCCCTCTGAGGTTTCCCAACTCCTAGATTCTCTGTGATCCATTTGGCTTCCAACTAGGGGAGGTAAATTAGTAGAATAAGCTTGCAGTGCCACACTGGGAAGTAGCTTTAGACGTCTGGAGTACTGGAGGTCTCTGATTCACTGTAGATTCAGAGTCCTTGATCCCTTGACTTCCAGCAGAAGTGGAGAAGCAGTGGCAAGTGTCTAACTAGAAGCGGTGAATAATCTTCCTCCTCCGACACCCTTTGAAAAAGTAGCTGGAAGCTGAGGTGACATAGGCCTCAAAGTAACTCTCAAGTAGATTCCATCCTCCTTTGTCCATTCAGAATGAGCCCTTTTCAGAAGGCTTCTATCACCCTCTATGACCAGAGCTTAATTTGTAAAATAAAGTGTGACCACTGAACTGCTGTTTTTTTAATATATAATAAGATTTTCCCATCACCAGCCCAGTGAGTTTGTTTCATTTTGTCCCAGTAATTATGTAGACTGGGTGACTTAAATCAGAGAGAAAATGTGATGTGTGAAATGTTTGACCTAATTTCAGCCACTTATAATTACTTGTTCCACATCCCAGGCCATCTTTTTTCCCCCCGCTATGTCACTATAGCTAGAGGCCGGCCATATGAAAATCCAACTTGGTCCTCCTTCGATAAAAACAGTCCAGCCCTAACTGCAGGCCTTGTCCCCAAGTTGGGAGGTACATCATATGGCAGTTTCTTCTCTTTCGTCATACACAGGAAAATATCTTAACTCGTGTTCAACATGCCAGCCTTTTTCAGCCGGCATAATGCCCTGTAAATGTCGGCCAGGTATTAGGCCCGATCCATCTTTTAAAGACCACTCAATGTTATATGGGAATGTTTTTTTTTTTTAAATATTCTTTGCTCAGTTTAAAAAGCCTCCTAATTTCGAATGCTCGTCATCTACCCTGCAGTTTGGAAGTTGCAAAAACATGGTTCTTCCTCGTGGCTTACGTAATACTTTTCTATATATGGCCATACAGTAGCTTTCAAAACCCAAACTAACGTCATCCAATACAGGAACTTCGGATTGCCTCTTGTGATTCATTTTTAGTCACGCAAGACAAAGTCTTTAGAAGTGTTTATTTCTGTACACTGGGTGAGCCATTGAAACACTTGTCTGCTCTTTTGTGCTAGTGTTTATTGCTCTTCTTAGTGGCAGACGTGAAACATTAAAGGATGCCGCTTCAAGCAGGGCTGCATAGAGTGGATTTCATGTGTGGGTTACTTCAGTGACCGGAATCATGTTTCAGTTGTGGTTTTTGGCATATTTATGGCAACGCCTGCCCGTCGAGGAATAATGACCGCTGAGCAACATGCAATAAGGGGAAAATGGAGTCGAAACATGTCCAATCTCGGGCAGCAGCAAAGGCCATTTTGATAGAGTGTGTTGTACTTCTGACGTGACCTCCTAAGTAATGCCATTGGGGTTTTTAAATGGGCAACTTCTAGTCCAAACCCTTGGTACGTTCCGGCTATCCGAGCCAATGAAGGGCGTCCTTGGACGAGGGGCGCAGGTGTGGAAGGAATTCTCTCCGACACGCTGTTGAGACCTGCTGCGGAATGTTTCGGGTGAAATGTTGCTTGACTGGAATCTTTTGCTTTTGGTTCCTGTTTCTACACGCTGCCTGCTTACATAGCACATCACTGTTGTCTGTCACGTCTTTTTCATCGAGGTTGAGCTGCATACATTTTCTGTTAATTTCTGTCATCTCCGAACACGTGTAACATAGACTGGAAATACTTTAAGTGTGCATCGGAGGGCCTGGAGCTTCGGTCGGAGAAGTATTGAGCATATGCAAGGAGCCATGTTTCCAGACTGGGGAAGAAATGATTCATTGGATTACAAAATCATCACATACTTGCACCATGACTTTTCTTACTTTGTTTTCAACTGATCCAAAATTGGGTTAAGGACACTTGAAAGATCACACTATTGCCCTGCAGCTGTGGTCTGACACCCACTGGAGCGGTGGCAGAATGAGGACGACAGACTATGTTGAACAATGGTAAAGGTGCATAAGACACGGGTATTTCAGCTCTATGAAGGCCCATCCGGGTGGGAGTCGCAAATTGATTTGGGGCTAGGGGAGGAGTTAGTAATGGTGACCCACATAGCGCAGATAAGGAAACACTACGATACGGTAATGGGATTCGGCTCGTCGAAGTGGTGCCAGACAAACCTAGACGGTTTACATGATATCGTTAGGGCAACAGGTGCTCTGCAAGTTAGGAGGAGGGTAATTTTGAGCCCAATGTGCAGGTTAGCAGGGTGGGAGTTTCTCATGGGATGGGAGTTTTACTGTTTTTCAGGTTTGTTGCATATTGTAACTTGTATTAGCTCAGTGGAACCAGGCACAAGGGACGGGGACAAGGGACATGTGGGATGGGGGGGAACGTGGTCACTCCCTCAACACATGCAGGGATGGCCCTGCACACACACTAACACACAATAGAGACCCACTCACAGCTATCACTGAAGGACCTAACATGGAACATAAATGGACTAGGTAGCAAAATGGAGCGGTCCATACTGCTACAATATCACCGTAGGCATGCCCCAGACCTAGTTCTACTACAGGAGACCCAACTGAAGGGTAACTATTAAAAGGCTTTGGGTACACCCCACTGGCGCATGCAGGCTTCACCTCCAGTTAAACAGGGGCAGGCATTCTTATTAAAACCTCAGTGCCCTACATTCCATGCAATACAAGGCACGACCCACTTGGCAGATTTGTGGTGCAAATGGGCACTTGGGAGGGCCACACACTTAACATTTGTTCGGTATATGTGCCACTGCAGCTCCATGCAGACACCATTTCGGCACTTAGTGATCTGCTGCTGGAAATGCCACCTGGTGTCCTCATTTTATGGGGAGACATGAACCTGATAATGGACCCAGAGTTGGACCGAGAATCTAATTCCTCCAGTGGTAGCAAGTTCAGCCTGCTAAGGGCCTTTGTAGACGCGATGGGGCTTTTAGACCTATGGCGTGAACATATCCCCAATGCACAACAATTTACATACCTTTCTATTGTACACAGTAATCGCTCCCGATTAGACTACATACTTACTCACTCATCTGCATGCTGGCCAATTATATTTCCCCCGCAGGAGGCATTCTTACCCTATCGTCTAGGTATGTGTGGCCTCAATAGTTCTCAATGGTTTTCAATATTTAGGCATCCTATATTATGTGAAATGCTGGGGAGTTCCTGAAGAGAAACTTGCTCCCTCAACTAGATCGCCTTAGGAGCGACATCTCCCACTGACGGACGCTCCAGGTGTCCCTGATGGGCAGGGCTGTCATCTTCAAAACCCTACCACGCCTGCTTTATGTTCTGCAGAACACCCCATACAAAATACCTCCATATTTCTTTAAGTAAGTCAATAGTGGACCCGGTTATACGCGGCCTCCACTGGGCGAAGGGATGGAAAGATAGCATATCCCTATATGCCGATGATGTACTATTCTATATGGCATCCCCTAGGCGCTCTATCAACAGGCTCCTAGCTGTCTGTGAAGTGTTTGGCAAACTCTCCGGTTACACCATCAACTGGACTAAGTCTGTCCTATATGCCCTACAGTCCCCGTCCCCCCCCACCACAACTCCCAAAGGGATGTAGTCTGCAAATCGCAGAATGATGCTTCAAATATATGGGAATATATATCACAACACTACCCAGGGAATTCATGGAACAAACCCCAAACCACCACTGAAAAGACTCCGCCAAGATGCAAAACATTGGCAATCCATCCCATTGACACTGCTCGGAAGAGCCACACTCTTTAAGATGATGGCGTTTCCAGGTTTCTCTACGCCCTGCAAAATACCTTTTCCCGTTCCCCCAACCTATTTTAAGGCAATTTAGGCAGAAGTAAACAATCTGCTTTGGGACAGAAAATGGCCCGCATAGCCTTGCAAAAACTTATAAAAGGTTGGTACGATGGCGGAATCGCCCTTCCGAATATACAAATATACTACTGGGCTTCTCAACTGATCGTACTCAATCAGTGGCTACACGCCCCGCAAACTGACCCAGCGTTTCGCTCAGACAGACCTAGCTTGGGAGAGGGCGGAGTAATGAGAGCACTTTATACAAAAACGTGCAAACCACCACTAATGGAACCTACTGCACACACAGTCCAAATTTGGCACATAGCACTCAAAAACTAGGATGGGCTGGTATCATAACACAGCTGACCAACAGGGAACACAAAGGCTAGGCAGACTCAGAACTAGTATGGGCTTCAAATGGCGGGATTCCATCGGAATGTCAACGATAGGTGATTTATGGAGTAAAGGAGAGGTTTTTCACCTTTTACCCACCTCCAAGGTCAGTACGAGATGGCGTCCTCCGAAATATTTAGGTATACTCAGATCAGACATGCACTGACGACGGCTATTCCATCAGCCACCATACTCCCTGAGGCCTACCCATTGGAGGATAGGCTCCTAACAGAATATATGGACAAGAAGGCCATTTCCCTCACTTATAAAAAAAATCATCAATAATGGACCAGATCCCACAAAATCTCTATGTGAAAAATGGCAGACTGAAGTGGGGGGACCTAGATGAGACAGATTGGCAAGAGGCGCTCTCCTCCCCACGCGAAGTGGCGATGTCCTCAAAATTAAGATTAGTGCAATTAAAGACACTGCATCGCATTTATTATACAAGAGTAACCCTACATAAGATAGGGAAGGCTGATAATTCTCTCTGCTTGAGGCAATGCAGGACAGTCCGTACCTTCTACCATATAATATGGGAGTGCCCAGTAATAGCGACCTACTAGGAAACAATAATGCGAGTCCTTACAGAAGTTAGTGGAGGGACTGTTGAGCCGGAACCCAGGAGATGTCTCTTAAATATCTGGTAGCCAACGGACCTCAACCACACGGCACAGGACTCAGTCACGCTGGGTATGATGTTCCCGAATCAAAATATAGCCAAACACTGGGGATCACAAACTGTTCTGACGTATCGGGAGGGGTACGGAGATATGGATGGTGCTATGGTGGCAGAAAGGGCAGCATACATACATCGAGGGTGCCCCAAAAAGTGGGAACGAGTGTGGGGAACGTGGAACGCTTATAGAGGGTACATTTGTGCTCCACCTCCGATCAAGTCAAACAGACCAGAGCTAATATAGGTGGATGTGAAACTATGTTGGATACTGTCTCAAAATGTCAAATGTAATAACTGTATAGTTTTAAGAGAAGAACTAATGTAATGTGAAGCGTGCTTTGTATAACAAGACATTAATTTGTAACCGTACTATCGCAAGTTTAACCTGCAATTAATAAAAATAATTTTAAAAAGGTCAATAGTGAATTGCGGCAACTACTGTGGGATTGGGTAGTTTCAGAATTGCACTCTGTAAGCTCCAAAGAGGGGTATACAAAGGTGGGCTTGCAGTCCCGTACATACACAAGTACTACTGGGCTGCCCAGCTGATAGCAGTCAATGACTGGGTGTTCCCGTATAGGTCTGGACTGGGATACTGCATGGATCAAAAGGCCATGGGCAGCCGGGGCTACCTACCACTACTATATAGGTGAAGACGGTAGGGAGAACTGCTGACCCATACTCAGTCGGTAGTAAGGGCATGGCGAGTAACCATTAGATTCTTGGGATGGGAGGGTAAACGGACTGCTTTGGCTCTGATCAGATTTGAGGAACGGCAGAAAGCATACGGGATGACAGTCAGAACATTTTAGAAATCTATGACAGGGGCATGCACTGAGGCGACACATACTAGAGGGTGAACAATTGCCAGAGTCCGCTCCACTGGAGGATCGCCTTCTTTTAGATCCTATGCCAGACAAAGCCATCTCTCTGACCTATAGATAATTAATGAACAACTACCATGGCCCTTTGAAGGAGTTACGGGAAGCATGGGAGGGAGACATTGGACTGATTACAATTAGGTGGAGGCAAAGTAGTACCCTAGAGAGGTTGCTATTCGGGCCTGATTCCGTTTAATCCAGCTGAGGATACTTTACAGATCGTACTACTCTAGATCATTTCTACAGCGGCTGAGGAGAAGCAATACAGCCTTGAGCACCAGGGGATGAGGCATGATAGGTACTTTCTCCCACATATTTTTTGACTGTTCTGAAATGCAACAGTACTGGAGGGGAGTGGTGCAAGTTATGGCCTAGGTCATGGGACTCAATGTGCCATTGGAGGCTCGGTGGCTACTACAGAGTACAACAGATGAGGAACTGTGGCTTAAACATCAGAAGATATGGCTAGCTCTTGCTGCCGGAGTCGCTGAGCGAAATATAGTGCAGGTTTGGGACGCGGGTGGACCCCCAAAATTGCGGATTGGGAAACTGACGTGGACTGGTGTCAAAGGGTGGAACGTGATATATCAGAGTCGGGGCTATCCAAGGAAACGGGAGAATGTTTAAGACAATTGGTACACACTATAGAGGCTAGTGAGTGGTTGCCACACAAAATGAGTGACAGGGCGATAAACTCGGGTCATGGATTTGACTTTACTGTGATGTTGATGTGCATGTACGTTGGAGACCTTTAACCAAACGCTGGTGAACTTTGTTACAGTTCTGTGACGTGTACCACTGCAATGTCTACTATGCACATAACCAATGAAGTATGTTTGTTGTACACCGAACATCTGTTTAATAAAAATATTTTTTCTTTAAGTGGATTACAACTTATAAAGATTTTTTTTTTCCTTTAACTGACTGGTGGATATGGCAGGGATTCAAGGCAAACAGTGCATTGAATCTCATTAATAACAAGGTGGGAAGTAGTAGTATTGGATTTGCATTTCAAATCAGACAAAATAACCTTTTCGAAGAAAAACAAAAGCTTTTACCGCTACTAAACTTGCAGAAAACCAGTATTGATATACTTTGTACCCAAATGACTGTAATTAAGTAATTACTATTTACTTTTACCGTAACTTAGTTGTGACACATGCTTCAAATTGCGTCTTAGCACTAAAATAAAAAGCAAACCGCAGCTATGATGCATAGATTTGCTAATGGTTTAAACATTTATTCTTATTTTGGGGGAATCTTTTCTCTTTGTAAAGAAACTGAGGATTTGTTTTTCTTCGGTCTCTAAATATGTATTGATGGGAGTCATGAATATAGCTCTTAAGTGTCCCAGGTGCGCCTGAGTAGTTCATCCTTTCCAGGTATTTTATTTTCATTCTGCAGCTGTGCCAAGTGCCTTGCGCTCCAGATTAAAGTAACACATGTTAGCGAATTCCCTCACATCTCTCCACAGTGCAGGAGATTAATTACGCAAATCAGTTGAGTTCAGCAAGTTCTTTAAGGATTTCACACGCTTTGTTTAAATCAATTTAAAACAAGAATTTGCAATGCATTTGGTCTCGCAATTATCAGAGTTGGAGCTATTGGTATTGTAAATGATAATGTTCTTTTTACCTAGGGCAAGTATGCCCGACTGAGAACCTGGGTACGGCCGATTCTGCCTTTCATGTTTCCGAGATATAGAAAACGAGCGCTATTAAATGATGTGAGATATTTAGGGGGCTATTATCAAACAATCTACCGTGCCCAGCGCTATTTAAACAATAAAACCTTATTGGGCTTTAAATCCTTGGGAGGGAGGGGGGGAAAGCCAACATGGAGACCCATTTTTGTGTGTGAAAAAGGCGCTTTATTGAAAACAGGTGCGTATCACAATGTCCAACCTAGGCTATTGCCTTACAAACTAAAACCTCACTATACATAAATTCACTGAACCTCCATTTCCCCTCACCCACCCCTACGATCCCCACATAAATCCCCCACCCTGCCGATAACATAACATTCCATAACAATCCCATTACACAGTATTGCAGTTTCCAACTCCTGCCCTCTACTAAAAACCTACACCCCTACCTGCCTTCCTGCAACTACCTAACCTCTAGTATAAACTTAGCCTACCTGCCTAACCTTTCCTTAGCCCTGCCCACAAAACTTCCAACATTTAACTAAAAACTTCTGTCAATGTAGCCAACTTCTTAACAACCCCGCCACCCAGGAAAAAGCAGGAGCGCAGGTGGTGACGCCGCTTCCCCTTTTTTCTGCCCCCCCTGCCCTGGTAGGGGTGTTCCCTGAACCACCCTAGACATGCAGCATCCTAGCAAGAACTTCCCTAATCTCCGGCAAATACAAGTCCATCCCCAAATGGGACAAATTAACCCCATCATTCCTGAAAAATTCCACTGTGTCAAACTTAATCTCCCTGTGGGCAATCCTGAAAACCCCCAACTTGCGCCATCTCTGTATTCGGTTTCCTCCTAGCCCTGTCCACTGCCCCCGGATTAACGGCACCCCTCCAAACCCTACGCAGAATAAACTTTGTCCAAATTACAGAGCTCCCAGACCATTGGCATTTCAACAGGGCCAAATCCCTCTTCATGCTTCACATAAGGACCAAACCCTTCTCCAGAACTATGTCTTTTTCCCCCATGTGAATCAACAAAATGTCGGGTCACCTACCAGCCACCAACATCCCGGTCAATGTACGCAACAGTTCCCTCCAAAGCATGCCTTCGCCCCTTCCACAAAACTTTGAATACATTTTTATTGAACCTCAAACTTTCCCCGAAATTGCTGGCCCGTGCCTGGACCTGGGGCCAATCACAAATGAATGCCCCACTATCCATATTGTCATCTCCCTGGCGAGGGGGCCCGCAAACGAACCTGAAACAGAAATACTGCATGAACAAAGGAAAAACACCGCGCCACGCACATATCTCCTGTAGCACTCCGAAGACCATCTTCCCAAACTCATAATGTCTTCCCTCCCCCATTCCCTGTTCCTGGCTTCAGATGCCGCCCCAATCCTGAAGGAATGCGTCCCAAATATCCTGCTGGGGAGCCCTAGCGCAGTAAGCGCTTTACCCAATACTGGCGATACTTTAAAAGCTGTCACTCTGCGCCCATCCTTGTGCTTGAAACCCCCCCCTCCCCCGTCATGGCACCCTGAGAGCGCCCTCAATCGAGCCTCCCATCTAAAAGGACAAGTTAAAAGGGGGTCGGCTGCTTGCAAAGATACTCATTTTCCCACACCGCGTTGGTCTGTCTTGAATTTACGCAGCCAAATGCAGACCTGATCCCACCACGGACCCAGGTAATACCCCCCACATGTTTCTGACCCAACAGTTCCGACACTCGGAAAGCTCCACAAAACATCCACACCATCAATGTGGAAAAAAAGCGCTCTTCAAAACTGTCCTCGCATACTGAGCCCAACACTTTCACCAGTATGTCCCATGACAAAGGATGTCTAATGCGCCCAGTTGTGCCTTGCTCCCTGGCCCACCCTTCAAACATCCACGACCCCAACTCTCCCGCCGATGGAGCATATCCCCACAGAAGCTTCCCCACAAATGCAATCCCCACCAGTTTACCCGAAATGGTCACTCTAGAGAGCCCTTTAGCAATCAGCTGTAATATAAACTGTATCGCGTCCTCTCTCCTGTGCTCCAAAAAAGCCCTCCGCCGTGCCCCCGAAGTCAAGAATTCCTGCCAGGCTAAGCTATATGCCAACCTTGTGGAAGGCCCCAGGGAGCCTACCACCAGCTGTAGCATCCGGTGTTGCCTACGTACCACAACTGCCGCGGCATGGGGGTCGGAGTTCTGTCTGCATCCTTGGCTAGCCCATGGCATCTCCCCTACTTTGAACGAGTTAAAGCATCTGATATGTCATTGTCCACACCTGGCACGTGCACAGCATGAAAAGCTATGTCATAACGCAAGCAGCCAAAACAAACACTCTTAGCAGCTTTAGTACCTGCTCGTCCCTAGCAGACTGCCGATTTATCATTTCCACTACTGCCATATACTCAATCCTAAAAGTCACTTTCTTGTGGGCCAGTTGTTCCCCCGCATAGCGTCATTGCAACTACCAGGGGGCAAAATTCCAGGAAAGCTTTGCTCTTACCCCCGCTCCCCACTCACTCGGCCACTGTTCTGCGCACCACTTCCACTGCCAGTAGAGGCCAAAACCCTGGCTGCCGGCTGCATCTGAAAAAATCTGGACATCCCACACTGTCATCCTCCCGTGCCAATGGAACGCCATTGAAATCCTGTAGGAAAAACTTCCACATCCGCAAATCCTCCTTCATTCCTACTGATAGTAGTACATGGTGATGCGGCGGTCTCAATCCTGACAATGCCCTACCCAGTCGTCTACAAAAGTCCTCCCTACTCTCACTACCATGCATGCAAAGTTGAGGTGTCCCAGCAGCGCCTGAATTTTGCGAACTGTGACTTTGTCTTTAGCCAGCATGACCTCCAGCATCTGCTGCTTTTTATCCCTTGGCAATCTTGCCTCAATTACTCGTGAATCCAGCTCAATCCCCAAAAACGAAAGAGCCGTACTGGGCCCCATTGTCTTTTCCGGCGCCAAAGGCACTCAGAGTTCTCTCATGATCTCTTTGAAGCTGTCCAGTGCGGTCTGGTACTCCATGGAGTTTAAGGTGCCCACAAACAGTCATCCAGATAATGTGTTACCAGCTGGTGACGTGTGCGCCCGGAAAACGACCACTGTAAGAACGTACTGAAGCATTCAAATAACGCGCAAGACATAGAGCAGCCCATCGGTAATGCTTTGTCCAGGTACCATTTACGTTGAAATGTATACCCAAGAGGTCCCAACCCCCTGGGTGGACTGGAAGCAGCCGGATAGCTGACTTTGTCGCATTTTGCCATTTCCGCTGTTGCACCCGCGGTCACTACCAGTGACATGGCCACGTCAACCGACGAATAAGACACAGTAGCCTCTGTGTCATCAATGAAATCATTCACCGAATTGCCTTCTGGCCAAGACGGATTCTGGGTTAACCAAAATTGCCCCTGTTCCTTCTTGGGGACCACTCTGACTGTGAAGACAATCAAATTCACCAATGGCCACTCACCAAAGGGACCCGCCATGCAGCCCTCACATACTTCCTTGTCCAATTTGTCTTGCACCACCTCTGGGTGCTCCCTAGTTGACTGTAAATTGTCCTCCCAACGCCTAACCCTGGGGCCCTTGTACCCTAACCTAAAACAGTCCTTTATTGAAATCCCAGCAGGCCCCACCCGATCCCGACTGTCCCCTTCCTGTCCCCCCCCCACCCCTTCCTGGGTAGGTCACCCCTGAAAGCGCCGATAAACGTGCGGAAGCCCATTGGCCATTAATATTGTCTTCCCTGTTTTAGCGAACCCAATTGTGTGCTGCCAGAGATCTGTATCTAACTCCCCCCACTTAGCTTCAGTGTCCCATGCCATACGGGCTCCAAACTCCTCATTGTATTGTGCCCAGACATAGCCCTCCCCTGTAATCTGCGCTTTCCTAATGACGTCCATGTACTCAAAGAGAGCCACACATCTCTCCGGGTATTTTTCGCAGTACACGCTGGCATATATTAGAAAAGCAGCCCTCCAATTCTCAATAGTGAGGGGCACTCTCGGCCACTTCGTACTCTTCTTCTTTTGAACCTTCTTTCATGTGCACCTCTCTGTGCAGTAACTTAGGCATTTCCACATATTCACCTTTCCAGATGCACTCTTTAGTGGCCAACGTCGATGCGCTCCCAATGGCTCTGTTACCCCCATATAAGGCAGCTTCTTAATTTTTAATTCTTTGCTTTCTGGTTTAACATCTGGCTCTTCCGCCCCCTGCTACGTCGCCCACCTCTTTGGCCTTCGTGTTGTCTCAGTCTGCTTTACCAGAGTCATCAGTGCCCACCCCCACATTCAACACATATTTTCCTTCACTTAGCCTCCCTCCTTCTCCCCCCCCTCCCCTGCCCCTATCCCCACCAAAACCATCTTAGGTTTTAACCCTCCCTGCTGTTTACCTAGCTTCAATGAGGGTGCCCGTCATGCTGCATTTCGCCTTTGGACCGGGGCCATTCTTTCCACCAACTCAGATGTCCAACCTGTGAGCTCCACCAGGCGCTGTGACACCTGTAAGGTACTGGAACAAGCATTACTGGCCCCCCTCACCCTCCTCGTTTTCCCGTAATTCACCCTCTTCCATGCTATCCACATCATAGTCCAACACTTCGGGGTCTATGAGCCCCCAAGTCCAGTCTACCAGAGGGGCAGACTGCACCCTCCTCCGCCCGAACTCATCCAAATCGCTTGTAGACCTGCGTTCCATGGTGTCCAGCGTCCCGTTGAGGGCCATCGGATGTTTGGGCCAGCGAGACTGATCGGTGGCTACTTGCACCGGCCGCGACGGGCTCCCACTGCGGTACTGGGCATGCCCTCTAGGCTCCACTTTCCCTTCACCTCGGCACCTCTGAGCCGCTCCGAGCTCTGCCAAGTCTGGCAACCCGCCGTTGCTCCGACGCCTGCAATGAAAAGGTATGGACTGGTGTGCTGGGCCTGACTTCCCTACCCCCATCTTCTCTTGACCTTTCCGCCCCAACACCAAACGTCTAAGACGCTCAGTGCCGCCCCACTCTGCTAAAGTCTAAAGCCACCCCTAACACCCTACTCTCCCCCTCACTCCACTCTAACTCCCTGAGACCCCCCCCCCCCCCCATGTCCCGGTCCTCCCGGCCGTGGCCCAAGCAATCCCTCCTGGCCCCCCCCTTGCGAGAATCCCCTTGCCCATCCTCATCCTGGCCTCTAAACCCAATGACCCCCCCGTGCCATGTAGGCGTCCAATTGCCCCACCCTGTCCAAACCCTGCACCTCTTCATGCCAAGATGTGAATATATCGAATCCGTCCCAGTCCCTAGCCCCCCCGCTGGCTCTAAATCCTTTTGGATGCTATCCCCTTCCTCACTCTCCATCCCCTGTCCCAAAGCCACCCCGCACAAGTGTCCTCTACTCCCTCTGGCAGTCCCCTCCCGATAGGTACCCCTGCCCTCCGTATGTGTGGGTTGCCATCGTGTCCCCCTATTCCTGACGTAGCCTTTCAGGAAAGCCCTTTGCCTCCATTCCCCCAGGGGAGGGGGGGAATTGTCCCCGCTATTTCCCGCACCCCGGGCCCCCCACTACCCGCCCTTCACTATCCCATTCCCACTGGGCTCCCCCCCTTTTCCTGGACTTCCGTTGCCTGTCAATGGGCCCGACCAGAGAGCCAGGTGGCCCGCTCTTCCTGTGGGCCCCACCCTCATTCTTCCGCTGGAGCCTCTGCTTTCCCCAGAGGCTCTAACGTCCTGAGTTCAAGCGGGCCACTTTCCTGGTATAGGAACGGCCCAGTGCTCTCGGAGACCCGCTTGGGTATACGCTGAACACACTCCTGCAGTGGGCCCCGCTACACCCCCCACCACCGTGGCCTCCGTGCTCACACTAGGCCGTGGCTGCCCTGACGTTTCCGAGGCTGCACATGCGCATCACTCACCTGTCCCTTCTTTACTGAGGAGCAGGCCGCCACCGCGGCTGCCACTCCTGTGGCCGCGCATCTCGCCAGACGCACTCTGCCCGAGGCCTCCGGCATCAGAAGGTCCAAACGGCCGGCATCGCTGAGAAGCCGGACCTCTTCTAAAACTCGATAGTCCTCGGTCGCCATCGCTAATCCCTACAAACTACTACCTATACAATAGGAGCAACTCGCCCAAATTACTCTCTACCTGCCTCACAAAATCTTTTCCCTACTGCACGCTCAGCCACCAGGTCACCAGAACCTAAAATGGTGGCTGTGAATGGCGAGGCAACCCCTTATAGCCTTTGGGCTACAAACCTTGTTGGGCTTCATTTGGGCTATACCCAAGCTGCCCAATCCTAGAAAATGGCCGGTGAGGCCGCCCCTCCCCCCAAGCCCCCCTTCCAAAGTGAGTATGAGTAGTAACTGGAGCTGCTATAGAAAACTGACGTTGTACTGCTGTTTAGGCCAGGCGCTCCACATCTGATGTGTTAGTAGAGCAGCATTTGCAGATGTTTAAACAATACATAGGATGGCCTGTGATCCAGATAAGTGTGCATTGTGAAAAACGTTGTGCCTGGCTTTGTAGAAACAGAGCCCAAGCCTGCAGGCATCACACAAGGAATCTGACACTGACAACAGGCCAGAACCTCGTTGCAAGCACAACTGAGAGCCTCTGATAATGGCAACAGGCTAATCCCCCACTGGCAGTAAAAAGGAGGGCTTTAGACAAATGCAACAGGGCAAGGCCCCACTGGCAGTACAACGGAGTGCACCAGGCTAAACCCCTATTTATGACAATTGGGGGTCTTGTACAATTGGAGCAGGGCATACATAATACAACTGAGGGCCTCAGATAATGGCAGAACACCACTAGGACAACTGTGGGCCTCCAAATTCAGCCTTGGACCAGAACCCTACTATGAGTAAAAATATGTTCTTTGCAGGCACAGAGCTGAACAGTTGTGTATCTTGAGGCGAAGGAATATCAGGGACCCCACACATCCAGAGGGGAAAGGTTATTTTGCGTTAGATGAGGAGAGGTGAGAGCGCCTTGAGATGCAGGTGGGCTGTGAATTAGTCAATGTTAATCTGCTTTAGATGCATTTACCATGTGATTGCTTACATCCTGCTTACTGTGAGTGATGTCACTGTCATGGAATGTAAACAAGCTGGCTGGATTACATTACATTACATCCTGCTAGGATTAGGGCAGGATCCATGAATCTGAGCTGTACCTTCTGTTTGGTTGAACGTTTACGTAGCCCTTGGAGACATTCCTTTAATGTTCCCCCTACATGTATCTGTGTGACAGTCAATATGTGAAGCCGAGTGGATTCCCAAAACCGTCCCAAGTGAGGGCATGCCCTTAGCATGTGAGTTACGTCGGCTGTGTCCAACTGGCAGCGAGGGCAATGATGTTGCGCTGTCTGGAACATCCGCTGCAGTCGCTGTGGTGTGAGATGGGCTCTATGGCGCACCATACTTTGTATGAATTGAAACTTTGCGTTTCGAGTCACTTTTTTGGGGTACTCCAAAATTCCAGCCCATTTCTTGTCTGAGAGCTCCCGTCCGATATCCTCCACCCACTTGGCTTGTAAGTCTGTTCTCTCTACTGCAGCGTATGCCCTTATTCCTACGTATAACCATTTTGATAAGATGTGATCCCCTCCCCATGTAATATAGGGCCTTGACCAATTTGTGAGTTGGGCGTTCGTTTCTCTGGGGGGCCCAGTGCTTCCTGACATATTGTAATAGTGCAGCATGTACTGGGTACAAGTGATCTGGTACACCTGTTTCCTGCACAAAGTTCTCGTGTTCCATTAAAATTCCATTGTTGAATAAGTCCCCTATTGTGTCAACTCCTTAATCTAACCAGGCCCCTATCCTGCACTTTGTGAGCCCATCACTAAAAAGTGGGATTCCTACTAGTGGGATGTTCCCTGCATAAGGGTGGCATCGGGGGAATTTTACATTGTGGTAGTAGTAATGTATGTAGAGTACCTTGGTTAACATCATGCGCCGTATAGTCTATTTCCTGTAAGTTGCAGCCAGCTGTCCAGTATGACAGCCATTGCAGCTGACTTGCATTATAAAATGCTCTGAGGTCGGATACAGCCAGTCCTCCTTTGTTGGTCCCCAACTGTAGTTTTTAAAGGCTTACTATACGTCTTGCGGCCCCCCAAATTAGATCTGATCGTATAGTGTCTAAATTTCTGAAAGTAGCGGGAGGTACTACAATCGGCAGGTTGGTAAAGTAATATAGAAGCCGTGGTAGGCTCACCATTTTCGATATTGCCACCTGGCCCATTGCAGAGCGAGGCAGCATAGTCCAGAAAGCGTCACTAGAGCGTATTGACCTCATCGCCCTGGTAAGGTTACCCTCTAGCATGTCCATGTGGGACCGGCATATGTGTATACCGAGATATTTGAAAGTGTGCTGTGCCACTGGGAGGGGGGTATGGCCCGAAGCTGAGACATTCCCGATCTAGTGCACCATCGAGGACACAATTACATTCTCCGCCAACACAATGGCTGCATCGAGGTACGGCAATGCAGCAGTAGTAATCACGGCATAGAAGCCTGGGCCGTCGTTATTTGGGGTGTTAACATTTATAAAGCATATTTCACGACCGTCTAGGGTCCCATGTAGGATGATGCAGCGGCCCTCAGGGTCAATAACTTGGCTCCCATGGCATAATGGAATGCCCTGGGCCACTCATATAAGCACCCCCCAGGTATATCCTGAGTATGGGTTAGTATATTTTTGCCCCCTACAACGCTTTGTCAGACAGTCACCCAACACCTGTGTCTCCAGGAGGAACCTGATTGAAACTTTGTATCGTTTCAGATAAGCATACCCATGTCTGCGTTTCTCATATTGAGCAATACCTCTAACATTCCAGATTATAACTTTCATTACATGAGCAACCATTCGTCATATATACCATACAGACTCAACGTCTCGGGCAATGCAATCTTGCAGACACACAATCTATAGTTATATATCTTTTGACCAACTAACAGGACCCACATACAAAAAAGTGAAAACTAAAACTCCCCTTTAACCCCCACACCCCCTCCTACTTGGGCTGTGTGACCAACCCTTAACGTCCCGTCAATGACAAGGTGGGAGTCTGCAAATGCCGCCCTATTACCTCAACGTTTCAGTTCAAGAAGATAAACAGTGCAAATGAACTCCCCACTCCCCCAAGAACTTCGCTAAAGGTTAAAAAAATCAGGAAAATGTTCCAAGCAGAGACACTCAAGCTCCCTCCCTGTGGCTGCTAGTCTCCTAATTTCTGATTCACCCACTATCAGTATTGGGATGACTAAAGCATTAGTGATTCGAATTGTCCCAGACTTGCAGTTCCCTGTGGTCCAAATAACTTACAGTACACCATGTTGTCAGTCCCCTTCCAGCACCATAGCCGTCTGGTGAAGGCTCCAGTTGTGCACCCATTAGCATGATGAAAGCGACCTATGGCTCGGATGCAAGATGGGATTCACGTGTGTGCTGAGCTACCACTGGGCGAGTCATAATTTGCCTGTTGCTCCTGAAACTGCTCTCTCCAGTCTGGTATCACACCAGTGGCCTGCAAAGTGCTGCCTTTGCAGACCACTATCTTCTGTGATCTTTTGCCATCCTCCAAGCTCTTCCAGCATCCCCGGAGACATGCTGACAGTTGCGTGCCTGGCAGGGACGAGACCTGTTGACTTGGGTCTTGGCTAGAGTGCTTGCCATTGAGTCTAGTCCGTCACTAGGGACTCTGGAAGTAAAAATAAAAAAGGAACAGGACTTTCTCCTCATATTGAACATAGTTTCACCAGGAACTTTAAGCTATATTTCAAATTGAGGTCTCGGTGTCTTCTCTTGACGGATAGAAAAGTTTTTGCCGTTCCTGTACATGCTGCGTATATGGAAATATAGAGATGGGATGTCCTTCAAATATGAAGAGGCCTCGTTTGTGGGTGGTTCTGCAGGATGGCATTGCAGTTGCAAAAGTTGAATAAACAGGCGGTTATCCCCCTTTCTATTGTAAAGAACTTTTAGGAAGGAAAGGTTTGGTGGATTGTCCTGCCGCCCTCTCTGGGAACTCATCAAATCTTGGGTTATTCCTGAGGGATCGCCCTTCAGAGTCTTCCATTTCATCATCCAAATGGGTCGCCAATTTCTGCAAATTGACTGACTCACAGAAGGAGCGGATCTCCTGCTGCAAGGATTCCACATGTTGCTCCTCAGTCGTCACACAGTCTGACACTTTGTGCAGATCAGTCCACAATAGGGTGACATCAGTAGCAATAGAGTCAATCTTATGGACCATTTTGTCACATGAATTTTGGATTGCTGCTAGTAGGTCTGCCAAAGACAGAGCTGTGCCTGCCATTCCATCTGCTTTAGCTCTTGGGCCCATCGGTGTCCCCTCCCAGATTTGTCCTTCTGGGGGAACAGGTTGAGTTTAATTGACTATTTATTTAATTTGCTTGAGTAAGTTTAATCCTCTTGTCCTTCACCATTGTCAGACCAGGCCACTCACCGAGCAGGGGAGAAGAATTGCAGCCATCTGAAGGAGTTCAATGATAGCGGACCCGCACCCTCACCGGGCCCATTGTTTTTGTTATTATCAACTACCCAGGTCCTTGAACCATTCTGGGTTACCCCATTTTTCATAATGGCCGCACCCTCACCGGGCAGGATCACTCCTCAAATTCTTATAGGCCACCATGCACCACAGCAGCCCCAGATGGTCCGTGTAGATGATTGTTCTTTGAGAAATAAAGGTCTGTGCACTGCATCTCCAGATGACAATCCTAGGGCAGAACTGACAACATGCAATAGTAGGTATGCCTCAGCAGCCTGACTGGGTCTCACTCCTTCGGCCTTCAGGCTGTGGGGTGCTGTCACAGGGTGGCCAAGGGAGTCACAAGTCGGGGTACTTCCTTTTGTGGTGGGGGTTCCCTAGCACCAGGAGGCTCCTCTTGCCCCGTGATTAGGGCCACAACTGATTTCTTCATACCCTGCCCCACCCTAGAAAGCCACAGAGATCATCCGGGGGACCCAACAGGGGGGTGGGGACATGGCCAGGTGGTAAACTGATGATCCCCACCAGATAATCTCTTATGTCTGCCTTGCACTGCTATGAGCCCTCACTGGCTGCTGGTGGGCCGGGGCTCACTCAGGAGACACTGACCTGTGTGTGCAATCCAGGATAAAGTTTTTCTTTTAATCTTTATTTTCACTAATAGTCAAGAAAGGCAGCTTATACACAGGTCATTCAGATATGTACATCAGGATTATCCAACGAATACCGCGAAGAGCAGCTGACCTATAAGAAAGCCAACCAAACTTATTAGCACTTATATAACATTGAGTAATGCGAACCCTGAACCCCCAACGTTCCCCCCTCCACCCACCTCCAGACCCAGAGCTTCCACGATAGGTACTTTTTCTATCTGAAAGAGACACGTTAGTGATAGATTTCTTACCATACAATATCCCCAGGCGTCCGACTGGATCTGTAAAGTTTTTCTGCTTAGCAGTACCTCTGCGCGCCAGTAGGTGGTGTCCTGCGGCTCTGTATTCGTCGTAGGCGCCGAGATGACGTCACGGAGAGTACTTGGGCGCCACCCATGCGTGCTGACGTCAGTTTTTTCTTTTTCCGCGCCGAAAGCGCAGATCCGGATTGAGCACGTACCTCGGTAATTTTGGGATTTCTTTTTGTCTCTTGGCTCCTTGTGCATGTAGGGATGCCCGGTTTTGTCTTGTGGGTCATGCCGCCGTAATATGTCAGTGGCGGGCCCCCACAATGTCTGCCTCTACTGCCTGGAGACCGACCATGACTCCCGGGAGAGGTGCCGGAAGTTGCTGGAGGCCCGGCACTCCTCTCACCGCAGCTCCGGGTCTAGGGGCCGTTCGCGGGACCGGAACCGTTGCTCCTTGGACTTTAACTCTTCTCCAGATTCCGGTAAGCGACGCCATAAAAAAGTTAAGAAGCATGTTCGCTCTCCGACATACCCCGTCGCTCCTCAGAGGCGGACGAGGGGGACAGAGGCTCCGCCCCTGCGGCTCCTACGGAGCCTGGGAGTCCCACGGCCTACCCGCCATACCCAGGTCCGTCAGCGACTCCCGAACAGATGCAAGAGTTTCTTGCTGAAATGGACCGCATTTTTAGGCCTCGTGCTCCCGCAGCCGCGGTCCTGTGTCGAGATCCTGTTGGCCTGGCGGTAACGCCTCTGGCGCCAGCCTCAGAGCCACTGGATCCAGCGCCCTTGGCTCCGGCCCCAGCGCCACAAGGTCCAGCGCCGCTGGCTCCGGCCCCGGCACTGCCCTTGACTCTGGCGCTGCCCCTGACTCCGGCCCCAGCCCCACACTAGGTGCCTTTTTGTTCCGGCCTGGGATCCACATTCGGATGCTGCTCCAGTGTGGTCCTGGCCGGCGCCGCTTGCTCCGGCCCTGCCGTCGCGGCTGGCTCCTTCTACTACGGAGCCAGACGAGCACTCGGACGGCTCCGAAGACCTCCTTGTGCGGCAATGTGACTCCGAGCAGGATTGGGTGGATGACCTTCAAGATGCGGGTGAACTTGATGTGTCTTCTGACCCGGGTTTTGCCTCCCCTTCACCTACTATGGAGGAGGGCGCTTCCTACACCATGGTGCTACGTTGGGCTGCGAAGGCTCTCCATCTCAACCTCCCTTCGGTGGCCCTCAAGACCAACCTCCTTATGGAGGTGCTCCAGGCGGCATCTACGTCGTCTGAACCGCTGCTCCCTTTCAATGAGTCCCTTACTGAAGTCCTCTTGGGCACTTGGTTGCGGCCGGCCGGAGGCGCCGGTGGATAAGCACGTCGCTAGGCGTCATCGCCCGGCGCCTGGTGATCCTGCCTTCTTGACCACTCACCCCATGCCTGAGAGCCTGGTCATTCAGGCCTTGACGTCGCAGAGTGCCTTTCCCACGGCTCCGCCAGATAAGGACTCTAAGCAGCTGGACAAATATGGCAAGAGGTTGTTCTCCTCTGCCAGCTTGGGGTTGCGTTTGGTTAACACCGCCTGCTTATTGGGCCGTTACTCCCACGCAGTGTGGGATTCGGTAGCCGAGGTCTTGCCTCAGTGTTCTGAGGAGGTCCAGGTTGTCCTTTCCCGAGCGGTTGCAGAAGGCAAGAATGCGGCGAAGTTTGCCATCAGGTGTGGTCTGGACACCGCTGATTCGTTGGAGAGGGCGATTTCCGCGACTGTGGCGCTGCGGCGCCATGCCTGGTTGCCATCGACCGTGTTCTCGCCCGATGTCCAGGGCTCGCTCATGGACATGCCCTTTGATGGCTCCCGCCTCTTTGGCGACAAGGCTGACAATTCCCTGGAGCTCTTTAAAGACTCGCGGGCCACGGCCAAGTCTTTGGGTCTTTCCGCGAAGAGACCTGCCACATCTGGGTTTTGTTCCTTTTGTGGGCAGGGTAAGAGCTCCCAAGCAGGCTCCTCCACTAAGCCTGTGCAGAACCACCCCAACGCGGCCGCTGACGTGGCTTCTGCAAGGGCGGGTCGGGTAAACAGCGAGGGGGTGAGTCCACCTCCACCCCCACTTCTTCCACCTCTAAGCCTTCGTAATCCGAGCTTCTGGGAGCACTCCACGCATGTGGGTGGCAGGGTACGACACTGCCTCCACAACTGGCGCAAGATTACCTCGGACAAGTGAGTGCTGCAGATAATCAGCCATGGTTACTCGCGCCCCTTTCTGTCCTCCCCTCCAGCAATGCCACCTCGATACCACTGGCTGTCGGGGATCATATGGCCCTTCTCCATCAGGAAGTCGTGGCCCTCCTGGCAAAGATGGCCATCAAGTGCATTCCTTGTCCGGAAGTAGGGAGTGGTTGTTGTTTCCCACTACTTCCTAGTCCCCAAGAAGGACAAAGGAGGCCTGCACCCCATCTTGGACCTCCGGGACGTCAATCGCTTCCTCCGGAAGGAGAAGTTCAAGATGCTGACTCTGGCTCAGGTCCTGGCTGCCCTGAAAAACAAATTCTGCAGCACACTTGTAGGAAAAATGAAGTTAAGGCGATGTCTCAATGGACATAAGATGCAAAGTTCAAGGGCGAAGAAGTTGTCCACAAAATTAAAGAATCTTCTTTTATTGTTCGTACATGAGCCAGCCGACACGTGTTTCGTCGCAAGAAACCACACTGTTTCTGCGACTCCTCAGGGCTGTAGGAGAGAGGTGTAAGAACAGCAGGTCGCGGTGCCGGTGATAATTCCGACCCGGCTCCGCTCGAGACCGGGTATTGTTGAAAACACGGATTTCGTAAAATGGAGAGATGTTTATCGCGCAGTGCTGTGATAGTCCTTAGTTGGAAGACCTGGATGAGGACCTGGTTTCTCGAAGTGTGCGTATTGAGGCTGAACCGGACCTCCGTGTCTTCAGAGTTTAAGGCAAGAGGCCTTATAGGTCAGTAGGTCCCCGAAGTGCGGGGATGCTTCGGCCGTGACTCTTTCGAGTCTGTGTTTCTGTTCCGGGTGCGGTCCACGCATGTGGGTGGCAGGGTACGACACTGCCTCCACAACTGGCGCAAGATTACCTCGGACAAGTGAGTGCTGCAGATAATCAGCCATGGTTACTCGCGCCCCTTTCTGTCCTCCCCTCCAGCAATGCCACCTCGATACCACTGGCTGTCGGGGATCATATGGCCCTTCTCCATCAGGAAGTCGTGGCCCTCCTGGCAAAGATGGCCATCAAGTGCATTCCTTGTCCGGAAGTAGGGAGTGGTTGTTGTTTCCCACTACTTCCTAGTCCCCAAGAAGGACAAAGGAGGCCTGCACCCCATCTTGGACCTCCGGGACGTCAATCGCTTCCTCCGGAAGGAGAAGTTCAAGATGCTGACTCTGGCTCAGGTCCTGGCTGCCCTGAACCCTGGAGACTGGATGGTAGCGTTGGACTTGCAGGATGCTTTTTTTCATATCCCCGTCCTGCCGGCCCACCGGCGCTACCTGCGGTTCACGGTAGGCCAGGAGCATTTTCAGTTTGCCGTGCTCCTCTTCGGCCTTACCAGTGCCCCTCGGGTGTTTACAAAGGTGATGTCGGTGGTCACAGCTCATCTGCGCAGGACCAGGGGTGTCAGTCTTCCCCTACCTCGAGGACTGGCTGTTGAAAGCGGGCTCGCCCCAGGCAGTCATCACCCACCTCCAGACTACTGCCGACCTGCATTTGCTGGGGTTCTCCATCAACATGCCAAAGTCGCACCTGAGTCCCTCTCAGAAGCTACCTTTCATCGGAGCAGTTCTGGATTCAAAGTTGTTTCGGGTTTATCCTCCCGAGCAGCGAGTTCGGAATATTCAGGCTATGATTCCGCTCTTTCAGCCTCTATCCCGGGTTTGTCAGGATGACCCTCCTGCTTCTGGGCCTGATGGTCTCCTGCATCCTGCTGGTGACACATGCAAGGTGGCATATGCGGGCTCTGCAGTGGGACCTGAAGTTCCAGTGGGCGCAGCATCAGGGCAAAATGTCCGATCACGTTCAGATCTCGGAGGGCGCTGCACAAGAGTTGCAGTGGTGGCTCACGAATCGCAATTGGGTCAGTGGCCGATTCCTCTCCGTTCCCCAACTGGAACACACAGTGGTGACGGATGCGTCCCTCCTGGGATGGGGAGGCCACATGGGAGAGGCAGAGATCAGAGGCCTCTGGTCACCGACGGAGTCCCTGCTCCATATCAATCTTCTGGCGCTGCGGGTGATCCGGCTTGCACTGAAGGCATTCCTTCCCTATGTCTGGGGAAGTGTGGAGCAGGTGTTCACGGACAACACCACCGCCATGTGGTATTGCAACAAGCAGGGCGTGGTGGGGTCCTGGATCCTTTGTCAGGAGGCTCTGCACCTCTGGACATGGCTGGAACATCAGGGCATTACCTTGGTGGTTCAACACCTGACAGGTTCTTTGAATGCCAGGGTGGACAAACTCAGCTGCCGTTGCTTGATGGAGTACGAATGGTGCCTGAACTCTGACGTGGCGCAAGGTCTCTTTCAGCAGTGGGAGAGCCTTAATTAGATCTATTTGCCACCAAGGAGAATGCGCAATTTCATCAGTTAAGCATGTTGGAATTTCCAAGGCTGCACTCGCTCGGAGGCGCTTTTCATCGCGAGTGGAGTTGCTGTCTGTTGTACGCTTTTCCGCCTATACCACTTCTGCCCAGAGTGCTGAAGAAGATCAGGCGTGACCGGGCCCAAGCCATTCTTGTGGCTGCGGACTGGGCTCGAAGGGTTTGATATCCCGAGCTACTCAGTATGAGCATCGATCCCCCGATCAGTCTGCCTCTTCGGGAGGATCTTCTGTCGCAGCAGCAGGGGACGGTCCTCCACCCGAACCTGTCCAGCCTCCACCTCCATGCTTGGAGGTTGAGCGGCGACAGTTGACACCTTTCGATCTTCCTCCCGAAGTCTGTGATGTCATTCTGGCGGCCAGGCATCCCTCCACCAAAACTGTTTACGCCTGTAGGTGGAACAGTTTTGTGGCATGGTGCACAGCTAAGACTGTGGCTCCCCTTTCTGCCCCTCTTACTGAGGTTCTACTGTTCCTTCTCTCTTTGGCCCAGCACGGCTCTGCTCTGGGCACTATCAAAGGTTATCTTTCGGCCATCTCCGCCTTTCTATGGCTTCCAGATCAGCCTTCTCTTTTTAAGTCCCCGGTTGTTAACCGTTTTCTTAAGGGCATTACGCATAAGTTTCCACCCGTACCCTTCATAATGCCTCAGTGGGACTTAAATCTTGTCTTGACTTTTCTGATGTCATCTCCCTTTGAGCCCCTTCATAACTGTCCATTACGTCTTCTTACTCTCAAGACGGCTTTCCTGGTAGCTATCACCTCTGCCACAAGAGTGAGTGAGCTCCAGGCTCTTTCTTCCAAGCCTCCTTTCCTTTCTATTTATCCGGACAAGGTGATTCTAAGGACCCGTCTTTCTTTCTTGCCAAAGGTTGTCACGCCCTTCCACATCGGGCAGACCATCACTTTGCCCACCTTCTTTCCGCCTCCACATCCCTCAATGGAAGAGGAGAGGCTCCACCGTCTAGACCCAAATTGTACGCTCGCATTCTATCTGCAGCGTACACAGCAGTTCCGGGTGGATGATCAGCTCTTTGTTGGCTACGTGGGCGCCAAAAAAGGTCGGGCGGTACACAAACAGACCATCTCCCGGTGGGTCGTTCTGTGCATCAAAGCATGTTACTCCTTGGCCAAGAAGGAGCCTCCTGTGGGGCTGCGTGCTCATTCGACCAGGGCAACTGCAGCCACTACTGCCTTGGGATGCGGCGTTCCCTTGCAGGACATTAGTCAGGCAGCTACATGGGCCGCGCTGCACAAGTTTACTAAGCACTACTGTCTTGACAGTCGGGTCCGGAGGAACAGCTTTTATGGCTGTTCTGTGCTCTGTGACTTTCTGGTGTAATCCTGTTTGCAAACCCGCCACCGGATTGGTATTGCTGGGGTATCTATTCTAAGGTAAGGAATCTATCACTAACTTTCAGATGCACAAGTTACTTACTTGTGTAACGATATTTCTCCAGTATTAGGGTGTCTTTCATAGATTCACATGCCTGAATCATTCCCCGTCGTCGGAGTGGGAGTCCCACGGTATATAAAAGAGCAATAATATGCTATAATAACATTGGAAAAACCAGTAATTCCCAACCAGGAAGTAAAGTAGCTCAAGCTACAGTAGAAAAAACTTCCACACTCATGACTATCCTAGTCATTTTGTATAGTCCAAACTACAGCCAATCAGGCGACAGCACCCACCAGAATGTTCTCCCCAGAGGCTCAGGCTCTCAGATTTTCTACCGCACGTCGTGTGAAGGGAGTCTCCCTGAGCTCTGCTCAGTTTTTCTTCAATTTTCATAGTTTTTCTTCAATTTTTTCTTCAATATATCACAGTTTTGTAATGTCTTCTTACATGTCTACCTTCAGGCCCTGCGTGACTTGTGGAAAGCTGAGACTTTTTCCTGTGAACCCTCATGAAGAGTATATGGACCAGCACTCTGCCTGTCTCTGACATGGTAGGAGGAGAAGGGGTTGTTCTTGTGCTTAGACTATACCCCCCTTCTGATGTGGGAGGATTTTTTTGTTTGTCCTGCACGTTAAGATGTTAAGAGATGCTTCTCCTCTACTTCACCAGCTGAAGTAACATCACAATTAAGGGGTCTCTGGCCTTCTTTGAGTCTGTGCCTCCCACATCTACGCCCACGAGATTTACTCTCAGGCGTCTAGACTCACTCTGCGCACTTTTCTACGTAAAAATGTGCCAGCTTGTCGACGATACGGTCGATTTACTCTCAGAGGACAATCTCTGCAGTCACTGGTGCTCTGCAATGACACCGCCTCCAGGATTTCGTCGACGACAGTGAGGACAGTGCCCTCTTGTCGACTGCAGGCTCGTCGACCACTGGGAGT
Organism: Lissotriton helveticus; assembly: GCF_964261635.1. NCBI lineage: Eukaryota > Metazoa > Chordata > Amphibia > Caudata > Salamandridae > Lissotriton > Lissotriton helveticus. The sequence goes on along the minus strand of NC_136057.1, from coordinate 1,179,789,498 downwards.
TTTGTCGATGTAAATGTCTTTGACAGTGGGCCTCGTCGACGGTAGGCTCGTCGACGGTAGGCTCGTCGACGGTAGGCTCGTCGACGGTGGCCTCGTCGACGGTGGCCTAGTCGACGGTAGGCTCGTCGACGGTAGGCTCGTCGACGGTGGCCTCGTCGACGGTAGGCTCGTCGACGGTAGGCCTCGTCGACGGTAGGCTCGTCGACGGTAGGCTCGTCGACGGTGAGCTCTGTAGACGGTAGGCTCGTCCATAGACGGTGACCTCCATAGACAGTGAGCTCCATAGACGGTGAGCTCCGTAGACGGTGAGCTCCGTAGACGGTGAGCTCCGTAGACAGTGAGCTCCGTAGACAGTGAGCTCCGTAGACAGTGAGCTCCGTAGACAGTGAGCTCCGTAGACAGTGAGCTCTGTAGACAGTGAGGTCCGTAGACAGTGAGGTCCGTAGACAGTGAGCTCCGTAGACGGTGAGCTCCGTAGACGGTGAGCGCTCCGTAGACGGTGAGCGCTCCGTAGACGGTGAGCGCTCCGTAGACGGTGAGAGCTCCGTAGACGGTGAGCGCTCCGTAGACGGTGAGCGCTCCGTAGACGGTGAGCGCTCCGTAGACGGTGAGCGCTCCGTAGACGGTGAGCGCTCCGTAGACGGTGAGCGCTCCGTAGACGGTGAGCGCTCCGTAGACGGTGAGCGCTCCGTAGACGGTGAGCGCTCCGTAGACGGTGAGCGCTCCGTAGACGGTGAGCGCTCCGTAGACGGTGAGCGCTCCGTAGACGGTGAGCGCTCCGTAGACGGTGAGCTCCGTAGACGGTGAGCTCCGTAGACGGTGGGCTCTGTAGACTGAACTCTGTAGACGGTGGGCTCCGTAGACGGTGAGCTCCGTAGACGGTGAGCTCCGTAGACGGTGAGCTCTGTAGACGGTGAGCTCTGTAGACGGTGAGCTCTGTAGACGGTGAGCTCTGTAGACGGTGAGCTCTGTAGACGGTGAGCTCTGTAGACGGTGAGCTTCGTCAATATTCAGCTTCGACGCCAGTTGACTTCGTTAACGGATGACCCTGTCAACTGTTGGATTCGTCGACGTTTGAGCCCGTTGATAGTTGGTTTCACACACTATTGACTTTTATGCACAGTGCTTTTGTAGACGATTTATTTCGTCGACGGCAGCTTTCTGCTACATCCACGTGATGGCCTTTTACTTCCGCCATTATTCTTCTTGGAGAATATTGGAGGTTTTCCCCTCCTTATGCAGAGAGCGGCGAATCGGTTTTCCCCTTTCCCCTCGTCCTGGGGAAACCACAGAAGCAAGTTCGTTCACTTCCTATCATAGACTTTATTAGGAAGAAGGTGTTAAAGTCATGCATGGGCCAGACTCTGTGCCAGTGTTTTTTCCACGCCTTGACAAGACGTGTGAAGCTCGCCACTATTCACCTGCTTTTCTAGTCTCTCAGCCTACCCTGACTCAGTCATTACTCAGGCGGCTCAGCGATTATCTTGCAAGCCAGTGGGCAGGTATGCCGCCAGATGTGCTCTGACATGTTGGCGCTAGTAGAACGTATTCCAGAATCCTCCAAGCCTCACACTTTGAAGATCCTGCAGGAGGGAGAGAGAGAGAGTAGTGCATCAGAAATAATACACTGTGCAGCGTACATTGCGTGTACAGGTTTTCAACAGCTCGCAAGAGGGGCAGTCTGGCGAAGACATTTTTGCTTCAATGCTACGTCTTTCGCAAGGAGGTTCCAACTTCAATACTTCACTTGCCTTTTGATTGAGGATCCCTTCTGGCCAGCACACAGATACTGCCCACACCCTCTGGATATAGAATCGCAGCCTTTTCGTGGTCCCGAGCACGTAGATCCACGTCCTTTTTTCAAGGGAGTTCCATCCAGTATTGGCTCCTACAATCATAACCAACTGCGTTACTCAAATCAAACACAGTCATATGGGCAAAGTACCAACAATTCCTACAATTCATCGTACGGCCGAGGCAACTCTTCTAAGAAACAATGGATTACCTTGAACCCACCTTTATTCCCTCCAAAAACGTCGGAGGTCTAATATCTCACTTTTATTCCAATTGGTCAAAGGTGACAGAAGACCGTTGGGTTTTTTAAACGTCATGCCCAAGGGCACGCTCTAGAATTTGTCAAATTTCCCTTTTTCTACACCTCCAAAGGGACCTCCACCTTTCTCATCTACGGGAGTCGTTTGCACAAGTGTCTATATGGATACAAACAGGGACCGTCGGAGTGGTTCCGAATCTCCAACAGCGTTAGGGTTTACTCTCAGTTCCTCCTCAACAAGCAAATCAGGAAAGTAGCGCATGATTTTAGATCTTTGCGCAAACTTTACCAATGTTGTACCTCAAAGTCCTAAGGTTCTTATGCCAGAACGACTTTAGAACTACATTCAACCTCCAAGAGGTCTATTTTGATGTGCCCATTCTTCCTAAGCACAGGAAGTGGCTACGCTTTACAATAGGTACAAAACATTTTCAATTAAAGCCCTACCTTTTGGACTTAGGTCGGCTTCACGTGTCTTTACGTAGATCCTGGCACCAGTGGCACCCTATCTACGTCTGCAAGGCATACAAATTCATCATTACTGAGACAACTGTATAATAGGGGCTCGCTCTTATTTACAAGCAGTCCAGCACACCCAGACTTGTCAGTCACTGTTTCAAAACCTGTTTTTCAATAAATCATGACAAGTCCCAACTAGTACTAGCTCCGATATGAACGTTTCTCGGACCATCAATCCGTACAAACCTAGCAAAGGTGTTTGTCTCACACGAACCACGGGCCTGCAGCTCCTACTTGGTGGTGCTTCTACAGATTACACATGAGAAAATTGCTAGAGGAGCTAGACAAAAGTCGTTGCAGGTCTCCAGTTCAATCGAAGATCTCATTCTAATCACTCCTCGGATGCAAGAGGCCTTTCTTGTTTGGTGGGTCCAAGAAAGAGATTTGTAGAAGGTGTGTGTGCGTTTCTTTCAAGAAGCGCCAAAATTACACAATCACTACTGACTCATCCCTCGAGGGTTGGGAAGCATGTCTTCAAGTGCTGAAAGTCAGCGGGAAATGGAACCCTCAACAAAAGGCTTGGCACATCAATCTGCTAGAGCTAGGTGCCATCTTCTTAGCCCTCAAATCCTTTTGTGCAATCATTTAAGGGGCCACAGTATTGGTTCGCTCAGACAATACTTCAAGTATGCATTACTTAAGCATACAGGGAAGAACGAGGTTGGTTCTTCTATCTCATGAAGCCCAAGAGGTATGGGCTTGGGCGATACCACACAGGATCAATCTCTTGGCTGTTCATGTGCCGTGAGTTGCAAATGTACTGGCGGACACCATCAGCAGGTCAACGGTGTCCAACAACGAATAGGAATTACATCAGCCAACAGCGGATCGAATCTTCCAGCAGTGGGGTCATCCCGATCTGGACCGCTTTGCGACCAAAAAGAACAGCAAATGCCTGTTTCTTTGCAAGCTGGCTTACCCACAGGGACTCGCAAGGGAAGGCATTTTCGATAAACTGGTCTCAAATATATGCTTACGCCTTTCCTCCGATACTGTTGGTTCCGGGGGTTCTCCGGAAGATGAAAGAGCCGTGTCGCTTGATTCTCTTCGCCCCCAGGTGGCTTCGCCAATTCTGGTCCACCAAACCTCTTCTCCTCTCTGAGTGCGATCCAATACAGTTTCGACCAATACCGAATCTCCTCTCCATTCAGAATGGTCAGATGTGCCATCAGGATCCAGCTTCTCTAAAAATTTGTAGCTTGGCGTTCTGAGCACCTTGAATTAGCTCATCTGAATATCTTGACGGATTGTAAGGAGGTACTGGCTTACGTGAGAGCACCTATTAAAATAAAGACTTACAGACTTTAATGGTAAAGAATCTGCATTTGGTGTTAATCTGCTGGGGTTCACCCATTTCATGCAACGCTGGACCAGATATTACCTTTTTTCTTGCACTTGCCAAGATCAGGCTTATCTCATGCATTGTTGAAGGTCTTTTTGGCAGCCATTTCAAGGTAACGTCAGGATGGGTCCATCTCTCTTTATTCTTCAAAGAATACAACAGTTCTTTAAGGGACTATTCAGACTGTTTCCTCCTGTACGTCGTCCGCCTCCATCATGGCTTTTTTAATGTAGTTTTAGCGCAGCTCATGCGCCACCCATTTGAGCCAATTCACAGGGTGTATTTCATAATCCTAACATGGAACGTTTCTCTTTTGCTAGCATTAACTTCATCTAGAAGAGTCAGTGATGTTCAAGCTGTCACCGTCAATTCACCTTTCTGGCAATTCACGTCCAATTCTGTGGTGCTAATACAAACCCAAGGTTTATGCCTAAGGTGCCTACGTTTTTCCACCTGAACTAACCAGCCATCTTAAAGACGTTTTTTCCTAATTCGCAATCCCCTGCGGAGAGGGCATTACATACCCTTGACATCAGAAGATGTTTAAAATTCTGTTTGCAAATGACCTCTGCCATTCGCAAATCTGATCAACTGTTTATTGCCTATGGTAAGATAAGGCAAGGACAAGCAGTGTCTACACAAACCATAGCTAGATGGATTTCTGCAGCTATTGACTTTTGCCATCTTCAAGCTGGAAGACCTTTACAGACAATTCCAAGAGCTCACTCTGCAAGAGCTGTTTCTTCCTCGACTGCTCTTTTCGCTGGAGTTCCTCGTCAGCAAATCTGCAGAGCAGCGACTTTGTCCAGCAGACATACTGTCACTAGGCATTATTGTTCGGATGCTGCCAGCGAGGCTGATACGTCAGTGGGTCAAGCGGTTCTACGCAATCTTTTCAGATAAGATGAGCCTCTGTTTTTCCCTCCTCCTCTGTACTGCTTTCCAGACGCTTATTCCATGCCTAAGTTGGGTGCATTCTCATGTGCTTGCAAGTTTTTTCATGCATATATGAATGTTGGCATTTTATTATGTGAATGTATATACCTGCTATGTACAAACTTATGTTACAAAAAGCGTCTTCCAAGCCTTATTTCGGTACTGCTATCTACTCTGATTCAGGCATGTGAATCTATGAAAGACACCCTAATACTGGAGAAGAACAATAGTTACTTACCTGTAATCTGTGGTTCTCCAGTATTGGTGTCTTTCATAGATTCACATGCAACCCGCCCACCTCCCCTCTGAGGCTCTTTAGGCTAGGATGTTTTTAGCTTCACTCCTGTGCGAGAAAATCTGAGAGCCTGAGCCTCTGGGGAGAACATTCTGGTGGGTGCTGTCGCCTGATTGGCTGTAGTTTGGACTATACAAAATGACTAGGATAGTCATGAGTGTGGAAGTTTTTTCTACTGTAGCTTGAGCTACTTTACTTCCTGGTTGGGAATTACTGGTTTTTCCAATGTTATTATAGCATATTATTGCTCTTTTATATACCGTGGGACTCCCACTCCGACGACGGGGAATGATTCAGGCATGTGAATCTATGAAAGACACCAATACTGGAGAACCACAGATTACAGGTAAGTAACTATTGTTCATATCTGTAAGAGACATTAGTTAGTGATAGATTCCTTACCGCCCCGCCCATCCTCCCCGTTCTGCGAACTGATTACTAGGCTTAAGGTCATCCCCTTTTAGGACCCTAGTTTTATGCACCAATTGTCAGTATCTTGCATGGCTCTGCGTTTCGGAGCGGAATAGTTGTGTACAGAACTGCCGTCAGCGTGCACAGGTGGTGCCTAAGTACTCTCTGACGTCATCTCAGTGCCTACGACGCCAGTGACTGACACAGAGCCGCAGGACGCCACCTACTGGCGCACAGAGGTGCTGCTCAGCAGAAAAACTTTCTGGATCCTTTGACGCCTAGGGATATTCTAAGGTAAGGAATCTATCACTAACTAGTGTCATACAGATATATCTTTACACAAGTAAGTAACTTGTGCTTCATAGCGGATCGTTTCCACCAACAGTCTCATTCTGGTGACGGCAGTCCCCAACGGATCAACACCTGCCCGCTCTCTTTCCCACCTTTGTGACTATACCTTCTCCCCATACTCTCCAGCGTGGCCTCACTCTGGGAACATGTGTATGTGAGCAGGCTCCGGGTAATTTCTGTCCATGCTGCAAGGGTATTTTGTGCTTTGGGGACCCTTCTCGTCCTTCTTAAATGTACCTCCTCCACTCCCGCCCTCTCCACCACATCGGCTTCCCAAACCTCCCTTGTTGGAGCCAGAGGACTTATCCAGTGGATTGCAATTGCCTTTTTGCTATAAGGAGGTCTAGAATAGAATAACGTTTACTGAGCTTCCCTTTTGGGATCTCTTGGAGAAGGCCCAGCAGACACCTGTGGACTGTTTGCCGAATCTTCCAGCCTGTGGTCCCCTGTAACTGACCCAAAACCTCAGACCAAAAGCCCTGCACCGATGGGCAGTGCCAAATCCTGTGCGAAAAGTCTGCAGCCTGTTTGTGGCATCTCTGGCATATTAGGTTTCTAGAGGGGTATATACAATGTAGGCGTTTGGGGGATAGATAAGTCATGTGTATAAAATTATATTGTATTCGCTTTAAAACAGGTGCACACGCCACCTTTTTAACTCTTGTGTGTATTTTAAGCCAATCCCCCTGAGTTACTAGATCCTCTGTATGATATGGGAGTGGCTGTAATCGCTTGTCTGAGCGCAATGCACAATATAACTGTTATTAGTTTATGACCACCTGCCCTCGCCAGCAATGTAACAAGAATGTGTCTTCTGGTGCCTCTGGGAATGAGGTACATAATTGTCTAGCTGTCGCTGCTATCTTTGCATATGGCAGGAATTGGACTGATCCTAGGTCAAGCGTTTCCTGGGCTTCCTGCATAGAAATAAATCGGTCTTCAGATAAGAGTCGGACAGCATTATACAGCTATCCTCCTGCCACCTATCTATAGCCATAGTATGAGGAGTTTGTGCAAAGGGGACTAGCAACCATATATCTGTCTCTGGGGCGTAGGGCTCTCTTCTAAGTACTCACCTGACCACTCTCCCATATTTTGCCCATGTGGCAGATCACAAGAGGAAGTGCCGGGGGTTTCCTAGCACCTTTCATCAAAAGTTCCCCAATTGGTATCCCATATGGGAACCCTCTAGCAATGTCCGTCCCCAGTTTGGTTCCCCATCTAACCAGTGTTCTGCATGTTGTAATTGCGCTGCATAGTAGTATCGTTCAAAATCCGGAACTTCCATGCCTCCCTTTTACTATTCCTGTTTTAAAGTAGATGGGCTCACTCTACACCTCTTACCCTGCCAAAGAAGCGACATTGTCAGCTTGTCGAGCCCATCAAACACAGTTCTTGGGAGCTCATAGTAGGTATCTTGCATAACATATAGACAGCGTGGGAGCACCACCATTTTAAGTAGCATTATTTTCCCAATTAGTGATAATTTTAGGGTGTTCAGGAACTGTTTAGAAGGCTTCAAACCTGCAAGAACCCTCTCCATATTAAGATCAAAGAATTGTTTCTCATGACTGGTGATATTGATACCTAAATATTTGACACTGTTTATCTGCCACGGTAGGCCCATTTCCAGTAAAAGCTCCACCGGATGAATAGTTAGTAGGCCCAACTGGAACACAACAGATTTTGAGACATTTACCCGGAGCCCTGATAGCTTGTTCAATATCTAAAAAAGCTAGAGCAAAATTCCCCTCCTGAATGACTGAGGCATTCACGGCATGGGCCAATTGTGTGAGATTACGTTGGGTGTTCCTATGAGGAATACGGATGTATGACGTTACAATGCATACTTTTACAACGCCTACCTTTACAACGCGGTTTTTACCACGCATACCATTACAACGCATAGCGCTTTGGGGTGCTGGATAGTGAATAGTTTAATTTACTATTCCAACTCCAGTCCCCGTGGATAGTAGGGAAGGTTATTGGATAGTAAATTAACCTATTCCCTATCCTAGAGCGCCCCCCAGAGCAATGCGTTGTAATAGCTTGCGTTGTAAAAGTTGCGTTGTAATGGTAGGTCGTTGTAAAAGTTTCGTTGTAAAGGTTACATACCGAGGAATACATCTGGACTGATCAACATGGATCAGTTGTGGGAGTTGGGGGAGTAGGTGTGCCACCAACACATGACAGAGGAGCTTAAGATCGACATTCAGCATCAATATGGGGCGAAAATATCCTGGTCAAGAGGGTCCTTTCCCGGTTTCGGTAATGCGGAAATCAGGGCTTTGCACTTAGAGTGTGGGAGTTCTCGTCATTCATATGCTTCTGTGACCACCCGGGCAGGTCTATCTATTAAAATATTTGAAAAGTTTTTATAGAATTCGGATGGTAGGCCATCCACTTCCAGCATCTTTGCCATCGACTGTAAGGCTTCTTGAAGCTCTTGTTTACTAATCTGGGCACCTATTAGTTGTCTGCAGGCAACCAAGCTCGGAAAGAACGAGCAGTGGATGCCTCTCTCTGTTCTAGAGCTGTGTTGTCAACAGCTTATGCAGTAACTCAATTTGTAAGTTAAATATATGCGCTTTGAATAGTGCAATCATATATAACAAACACTCGGGTCTGCTGTGAACCAGTGATGCCACTCCGGACAATTACAGCGCATGTTGTAACATGGGTAACATTGTAATGTCAAAGTGGTATTTAAAATGTATGGGCTTTGTTCTCGATTTCATCTGGTTCTCCTCATAGGGCCTATAGGACCCTCAGCAGACTTTGGATCAGATCCTAGTGGCGGAAGATGGAGCTCTGAGTACCGAAAGGCTTCTACTGGAGACTCAGAACTCCTTTAAGCCATCTCTCTGAATCTGCACAACAGAAAATGTCAATTGGTTTAGATACCCCCATGTACAGCCCTTTAATCAGGGGATCCAGGTTCACAGGTAGAGCCGGGACATGCTCAGGGGGCTCAGGATAGTGAGATGTTATTTAGTAGAGCCAGGGCCACAACAGGGCTCAAGAATGTTTAGGGCAATCACAGGATAGAAATACTAAAGTCTAATATGCTGGGGTATGACACCCGATTCGGGCCAGAAGACTCCGGGGCCGAGACCTCCGTGACCTTAACTGAGATTAATTGACTAAAACAGTCTGGTATCAGATAGTGAAATATTAGGTCTAAATGTGTCCCCACTTCTATCCCAGAGAACCCACGATTATTACACATTGAAAAGCATAAGCTTCATCTGTCGATAGTTAGCATCCTGTTGACAAAGGGCGTATCAACCCTGACTTCAATGTCATTGCTGTGAACATCCCTTCTACACCTAGTGGCTATCCAAATTTGTGAGTACTGTCCTAGAACTTGGCTATACTTAGCTCAATGATTAATGATCCAGAGTGGCGGGAGAGGATCATGATAGACTTGTATCACAAGTGTGTGTTCCAAGAATCTTGGATGACTACTCCAATGCACCAGGTAGGCTTCCAAACATGTAGTGTGCAGGCAGCACCTTCAATTGCGGTACAGCCTTCGGGTGGCTTACTTGTTTGGGCCATAATCTTGCTAAATTGTAAAATATCTCATCTTGAATTTATATCGTCTGATACTACAGCCATAAGTATACAACTACCCAGTGGGCCCCACATGATTTTCTACAACTATTCCACAACCAGGAACTTGGAGTCACCGATTCTACACACTCATGAGGATAATCTAAATTGTAATAATGCCAGATACTCAATTCTTCTAGCAGGGGATTTTAATGGGACATATGAACCACTTGACGGTGTTTGTTTACTGACGGGAACAGAGAGTGAGGCTCTGGACACACCTGCCATAGAGGCCAAATTCCTTTCAACTGGTCAGCAGCAGCATCTTCAACATTAATGCCTGGACTACGCTTGTGGAGAACACCATCAGATAGATTTCAGCTGGAGCAGACATTCCTGCCACTTTATGGGGTGCAGAGATCAATTAAAAAGAAGGGTAAAATTAATGATCCTGCAAACTACAGGCCCATGAGTCTCTTAGATAATATTTAAAAAGTGTTCTACATACAACTACTAGACAGACCTCAAGATTGGATGGCAGACAAGCACATTTTGTCCTCTCTACAGGCAGGCTTTAGAGCAAAAGCTAGCAAGATTGACTGTCATTTGTTTCACATTGCTGCATCAGAAGTATGTAATTTGAAAAATATCTGTATGTGGAATTTGTTGACTTAGGGCCTCATTTGATCTGGTCCCTATAAATAAGTTGAGGCTAGTTTTAGAAGTCATAGGCTCCCTGCATAATTTACTGGAAATCCCAATACAATAACCCAAGAACTATGCTCAAGTCCACTGGTGAGGGAATGAAGAGCTGGCTGGCCGAATTGACATTCATAGACAGTTAGGCGGGGCTGTGCACTGGTGCCCAGTTTATTTACACTTTACATAAATGATGTCATTAATACCTTCGGGACACTGTGAATAATTATCCTAAACTTAACGGTTGCAAAATACCTCCCCTACTGTTTGCAGAAGATACGTTATTCATATTAAAAAACCACAGTGGAACTTCAAAACGTGTTAAATACGTTTTCAGATTTCTGCAAAAAGTGAGGCTTGGAAGTAAACAAGAGCAAAACACACTTCTTGAATTTTAATACGCTTAAGTTATGTAGGGAGAATGTGAGACTTGAGGACACTGTGTAAACAAGCATTGAAAATGCAATAGGTCTCGCCTTTGATTAAGTTAAAGCCATTTGCTTTGCTAATGGTATTGTATAGCTAATCACATGGCTATAACTTAATAAAAGGCGAGACCTATTGAATTTTCAATGCTTTTTTAGGGTTTGTTAAAGAGTACTTTTAGATCTCATAAGTCGAAAACCATGTCATAAATAATTCAATAATATGGAGCACTAATTATGCCAGCTGCATGCATCACTGGCGGCTTCTTTTGATCCTCTCATGCAGCATTACATGAAAAGAGTGCACTATTTGCCAGACAGGTTTTGAAATGAGAAGCAATGAAAAGAGGCGAAGCACAGACAACACCTAACTTTGAAATAAAAAGGTTCATGATAAATGGTGGAGATCTGTCCCGGACGGCGTGGGGGTGCATGTCCGAAATAGTTCCTTTGTTTGTAGTACTGGGCTTCCAACATATGGTGAGGAGGGACAGATTTTCAAGAGATCCACATAATATTAACAAACATACAAATATTTTAAATCCAACTCATTTTCATGATCATGGATTACCTTGAAACCTGGCATGGACCTACACTTGATTCCCACGGATTAAAACCCATGAAACACTTAAGTTGTATGTACACCACTAAACCATACTGCTTAATCTATAATAGCAGCTTTGAGGGTGAGAGCCAGGCCTCAGTGGCACCCTCTGCATCACTAGACCTTTGACCCCAGACACATCACCAGGAGAGACATTACGAATTCTTTGCCTCAAACACAAGATATGAAGTCACATGACCTGTCACGTCACAGGAAGTGACATAGAATTTGTGGGTTGTGCTTCTCGCCTCCAAGACAGCCTGAAAGACTGCTTGGGGACCTGCGGAGCTAAAGACCCATCAGACCACACAGCTGGCGCTATAAAAACAGATTAGTAAATGTTACAGCTAAAAAAAACCGGTTTTCCTCAAGAAGAGCACTGCTGGCATTCGAAGATGGGATCAATGAAATGGTGGCTTTCCAACAGCCCCAGCCCCACTGACATCTCCTGGCCCCCGTTGCCCCTCCTGCGGTGCATTCCAAGGGTACAATCTCCCTCCTGAGGCATCGCTGCAGGGCCCTCCCCGATACTGCTTCCAGTTAGAACCCTCCCCTGATAAGGACGTGTTCTCAGGCCCAAGCACGTGCCTCACGTCAAAGGGACCTTGTTTGCCACGATGTGTCCCCCACAAGAATCTAATCTTTCACAGAAGGCTTCAAACACGCTCTGCGCGCCAAATCTGCACAAACAGCAGCCCGTTGTTAACCACACTGACAAAGCCAATAGGAACATGTTTGTTACATATGGTTGGCTGGATGCGCACTGTATGACGCCCAGCTGGTCTGTGTGTGAACAATGACGGTCTATGGAAGCTGTGTGTTTGTTGCTGGTGCAGCTGCTGGCGTTTGTGCAGTGGGGTCTATATATGTCTGCAGTCTAGCGGGCATGTCCTGGCTGCCTGTGGGTCTACTCTCCTGCCCTCCTTGCATGGGAACTCTGTGCCAGTGCCTCCATCTGTTTGGCCTATGACCCGGGGGGGGGGGGGGGGGGGTCTCTGTTGGAGTTTTTCACTGTGTGCATAGCCATAGCTGCATGCAAGTACAGGGCCTAAGCAAAGCATGCAATCAGCCCCCCCACATTTTGGACTCGCTATTTAAGTATCATTTTGTCCTCAAATTATCTCCATACATTGCACTGCTGTCGAATCTTAGTTTACCCATGTGACCCCTCTGCCCGTAGGAATACAAGAATTCACATGTGCATACAAGATGCAAAAGTCTACCCCCACGGGCTTTGCCAATGATTGCTGTTGACCAGATTCCAGTTTATACATCGAGCGCTAAACTGTTTAGAATCACCCGGTGTCGATCGCATGTGCGGCGCAGCGCAGCTGGCCTGGAGGGAGTGCTCACACTCTCCTGTCCTTGCACTCATCAGGTCGCTCCCAAAATATAACTAAAGCTCACACTCAACCACAAACACGCCACACTGTCTGTTTAGCCTCGAGGAGGGAGCAGCGTGCGCCTCACCCTCACAAATGCGTGAATTCACAGAAGTAAAAGAGGAACCTGCATTTCAGGACACAGCGCAGCTGGTTCACTCGTGAACGGTGCAGCAGGTGTGGGGCAAGAGGTGCTCCCAATTAAAGGTGCAACCATACACCACCAGTGGGTAGTGTGTGCCAATTCCTCGTTGGGACAAGTGCACAAGCAAAGCCCCCCATGCCCCCTCTGCTAGGATGGTGGGATCACAAGTGCTGCTCTGTTTTGCAAGTAGTAAAGCAGATCCGCTCCAAGCATTTTTTCTTTAAAGTGCAGGAATGTATGCGGTGGCTTCAAAGCAGTGTAACCATAGGCCGAACAAAAACAAGCGCTCGCCAGGATATTTGCATCGCGCTTTCACTTTAAAGTGAAATCAAGATGCAAAAATAAACACGCGGCGGAGCTTTTCTTTATGGGGCCATGTGTTTGAAACACATGGCCCCATAAAGATAAGAAAACTTTGCAACGGAGGAAGGCAGACGAGCCAGTCCAAGTGGGCCGGCCGAAAAAGCCTAAAATATACGTCACAAAGAGCTCTTTTCCAATGGCTGGCCATGATGCCAGCCAATGGAAAAGAGGGGCGGGGCTTAAAGCCCTTTACTGAAACGACCCAAAAAACATTCTATCTCGCCTAGCGAGCTGCGCATGTGCGCAGCAACGCTAGCAGAGACCTAAAAATGATAGCTTCAATTATCTAGGGGTAAAGATTTCGCACACACTTTCTTTGCCCTCTCTTATTACCAAATGTAAGTTAAGTGTGCATCATAGTGTAGCTACTGTTAACCCCTGGAGTTAAGATTGACAGGACCAACTGATTGTCCCACCAACTGACTGTCCCACATAGGGGAAAGGATGTAGCCTTACGGCTAGCGCGGTTGACCTTAAAGCTGGGGGTCCGGGTTCAAGTCTCGGCAACAACGCTCATCATCCTGTGATTCTGGGCAAATCACTTTATCTCCCCGTGCCTTACAAATAAAAATAATAAAGGTGTCCATCTGTAACGAAACTCGTGCTCATGTAAAGCGCTCTGATACCCTATGTCTTGGGTCTAGTTTGTGCTATGGAAAACTAAAAAAAAGAATTACAAAAATGTTGTTGTATTAATTGGCCCTATGAAATAGCTGCTCCAATTTTAGCTTTTTTAATGATCTTATTGTTTTCAAATTAAACAAATTCATGACCCATAGCAGTTGTCCAATGTGATTGTAAAACTGTCAAGCATTATAAGGGAAATGTTATACAGTAAGAACTGCAATCTGCTACCCGACTGCTGAGTGTTATAGTATTATTGTGGGCCAGGAGGGTTATATATTGTATTGTATTGTAATTTCATTAATATGGTGCTTATTACCCCTGATGATCTTGCTAGCTTTAAAAAATTGCTAAAAACTCACTTATTTATGCAGACTATGTAAGCTTTCCCTTGCTCTAGCTGACACCATGACCTTTTCATCGCGCCAGGACAGTTTCGACTAACAGCGCGCGCTACAAATAAACATATATCATAACATATAACATGATGAGGCATTGAAGCACTTTGCACAATGAATCATGCTACTCTGGAATCCAAGGTTAGTGGTTAATCCAATGGTTATTGGGATTAATCTTGTGCTCTCAAGAAAATAATTCCATACAGTAACTCCCGTTTCTTTGTGTTGGTTTCAATTAACAGAAGTTAGATGTGGTTATTAGTGGAGAGAAGGTATATGAGTTTATGTAGATGGTTGGTCGGATTGACACATGAGCTGGAGCACATTTTGAAATATTAGGTTTCCGATAGGACTTTCAAAGAAAGAGCAGTTAGATTTTTTCCCCCTCAATTTTGGAAAGAAATGAGGGCAACTGGCAGAAATGTATTAAAGATTAAAGCTAATATTCATGGGACTTAAAGTAGGCTGTAAATAGAAAAAGGGGGCATGCAGTGGATTGAAAGTAAGGAGAACCTCTCTAAAGAGAGGTTTTCATGCAGGGTTTTAGCAAAACTCCTGGTTTTATGTTATTTATTTATTTTTGTAAACATTTCAGTCTGTATTTATCCATATTTATTTTTTGGCCATCTTTTTAGTATTTATCCATATTTATTTTGTATTTTGAGGATAAATGGAGTCGTAAAATGGTATTTCCTCATTTATTTAACGGGAAAACATGCATTCATACTTTGTGTGTTGGGTTTTAGCAGACTAAGCAGCCAAATATAACAAAACACTATAACTACAGATCAAAAATGGCATTATATACAAATGTATGTTAACGTATGCCCGTATTTAAGAATATCTCATCCTGTCTTTTAACTCCCCATGCTGTCTGTGTTCAGTTGTTAACCTGAAATTCATGTAGGACAGCATGGAGAGTCGCTAATAAAAGCCACAATTTTCTGTATTTTTCCACTTTAAAAATAAATACAGACAGGAAATAAATTTTTTGTGTCAGTATTTATCTGTAAAATTCAGTAAAAACTGAAAACTGGGAGCCTTAATAAAGATTCAAAAATGTAGAAAGAAATCCTGGATAAGAGTTATAATTGGCAACTCCATAAATCAATGATTGTACCGAAAGTCACAAGTTCTCCTCTCTATGCTGGATATAATGGCCCCTCAGATTGAGCACAGCAACTTCTAGGCTTCCCTTGCTACTCTCTCTGCTGTCCCTCGGTACCCCTGCCGTGAGGCATCCCAAGGCCCACCAGTATGGCAACTCTTTCACTACCTTCGGCCTACTAGCCACACTTGGGTGTTTGTGCTAGCGATTAGTGGTGCTGAATCAAGCTCTCCTTTCCATACGCCCCGTGTGTTCGTGGCTGTGACCCCCGCCAATCCTTCCAGGTGACGGTGGGTGGGGCAGCCCTTGGAGAGCAACATGTGACCGTTGACCCCCGTCTTGGCATTTTGGGCTTACAGGAGATTGCGCCCTCTTTCAGTCATTGACTCCTTTAAAGCAAGCAGTCCAATCCCAAGCCTGTGATTTTGTGCGATTGCCGCCGACCACAGGAGGAGAGGGAAAGAGGTTGACCTTCCAGGGGGTTACAAGCCATCAATCACGAATATGAATGATAAATCATGCAGTAAGGGATGATCATGACAAGTCACTGGCAACACTACAAGTCATTGACAGCACTGTACATCACAGATTCTCCTCTGTGCACTGGTTGTGAAGGACTCTCTGGTTCAGTGCAGCAGCTTCTAGACTTCACTTGCTACCGATGTGTGTCATCCGCGGTCCTTCCGTCCATGCCCGGGCTGAAAGTGTCCGCTTTTGTGACCATTCCCCTTTGGCTCTACCTTCAGGCATCCCAAGGTCCACTGGAATGGCAACACTTTCCTATCCCTCGGCCTACCGGATTCCCTTAGGTGTTTATGTTGGTGATTCGCGGTGCTGTCTCCCATGCTGCTAGTGGTTTACCGACCATTGGCAGCTCTCCTTCCATTGCTCAGTCCTTCCTCTCTAAGAGCACTGTATTTGCTCCAGGGAATTCATGATATTCAATATGAACATGACCTTACCCTCACTCGACAGTGGACCTTGTCTTCTGCGTAGTACCCATAGGCTAATGAGCCCATCCCTATTGAATTCCCAGCCCCTGATCCTTCAGAAATTGCTCATTGAGATATTACGTTTTTCCTAGATCTCTCTACTGCACTGTGGCTGTCTGCGCCCCTCCATTCAAACTGGGCTATGATCTCTGACCACAAGATAACATGTGCCTCAAGAGCCTGGTGACCTGTTAGATCACTCTTTCTCTCTTCCAGTAGTTGTCGCCCACCCAGCATTATCGGATCCTTCCCTCCCAAGATGAATCGCAAGCGCATCCGGCCCCTTCTTTCTTTCAAAACCCCTGTGCACAGTTGGTAGCAGCTGGGGTCCATCTCATTTCTGGCTTGCTCAACCAGACTAGGATTGTATTGTATTGTGAAACCATAAAAGTGTTTAAGGTTTGTTTGGATTCACCTATTCCTGGGCCTTTGAGATGTAAGGGTGGCCCAGAAGCCATATTGTGTGTACGCGGTACAGTCTCCTGTAGAAAGAAATGGAATGGTGGCTTAGTGCACGTCACACTGAATGTAAGCCCTGAATGCCTAGGATAGCCATTTCTCTAACCTCTTAATCGCTTCATCCCCCAACCCATGAGATGCTGCAGTAGTGGCCACCCCTATGTGTAAGTGAGTACGATGACCCTGCTCAAAGTCTTGCTGTATGAACATGAGTGGCCCACCTCCCGCTGCCTCATGTGTAGATACACTTGTGTCAAGCAGACGCGGCAATACGCAGTTGCAGGCAGGCAGTTGCCTCAGAACCGTTTTCTTTTTTCTTTCTGGTCAGTTTTTGATCTCCTGAGAATCCGTACGATGTATCCTTCTTATATGTGTATGTCAAGCATGCATAAATGCCCGCTTCAGACTTCGATGTAGCCACTACCCCGCTAACCCTACACTCCCTGAAGAATGCCACTGGGAACACTGCCTTGAATAGGGCAGCTTCGAATGAATCACGGCATATTGCTTGCAGGGCGCCCTTCATTGCCATTAGTTTCTCAATCTATGAGCAGTCGTCTCTGGGGTTCGCTACGAAGCGTCCCCAGCCCTTCATTGTGGCCCCACAGTAGAAGCTTTTTTGTCCGGTAAGTCCCTGTCCACAGCTTCGCGAAGTAAGCCACTGCTGCGAAGAGTGCCTGCACCCAACCCTTGCTCCAGGCATTAATGAAGACCCACAATGTGAGCCTCTCGATCAATGCAGTTGTCGGCTCACCGTAAAGTCCCCTCAGCCCCGTTTTTTGCTGGTAAACTTCCAAACCTTTACAATATTTGCTGCTTGCAGCATTCCTGAAACAGTGTCATATATTGGTCGGCTTGTGGTGCACGCAGTCTAAACTTGGATCCCTGCAATCAAAAGAGAGCATCATCAATTACGTTATTGCATCCCAGCACATGCCTATTTCTTTTGTATGTGTGTCCTCATTTGCCTTACTCTTTTCCAACTGACCTCCAAGCACTTCCTCTACATAAGAGGAGAGGATGTAGCCTAATGGTTAGGGCAGTGGACTTCAAATCTGGGGAACAGGGTTCGAGTCACTGCAACGACGCTCAACATCCTGTGATTCTGGGCAAATCACTTAATCTCCCCGTGCCTAACAAAAATGAATGTGTCCTCATGTAACGCAACTGGTGCTCATGTAAAGCGCTCTGATACCGGATTTCTGGTCAAGTTTGCGCTATATAAAACTTCGAGGGGAAAAAAAAAGTGACACACCCTTGAGGAATACTAGGAATCTCAGATTCACTGGGGGAAAGTACCTAGATTCACTGGGGGTTAACTGGGAGTGAGTGGTTGAAAAATTTCAGCACTCCATCCATCATCATCTTGTGTTTACTTTGCTCGCCCTAAGTGGCCAAGGGTATGCCAAGATGTGGGTCCCTTGCTTACTGTGCCACTGGATTAAAGCTAGCCCGGCCTACCCTGAAACCAGAACGGCTCCAGTCCATCCTACAAACGTGCATCACCGAGTTCATCCACTCTGCTTTGGAAGGACCCTGTGGACATTCACCGCTCACAAATTTCTCTTCAAAGTTATCATCATTTTATGTTAGTACTTTGCACTGCTTAAAAGCAGAGGGGCAACGTTTCTGCGCCATAAGGGATGAGCCGCCAGTGTCGGCCTTACTGGGGGGTCGCACGCTCTGAGCCATTGTCTTCTTTAAAGGATGCGTTCCAATCACAAGCCTGGGATGTCACATTCTTGACTGCTGGTGGCAGGACGACAGGGGAAGAGGCTGGCCACTCTCATTAAATCTCTGGTAGTAGCTCCGCTGTGCAGCTGTCTGCTTGGTACCAAGGCAGTTACACCAGATGTTCCTTCGAAGAATTTTTAGTCATCATTCCTTGCTATTTATTCTACATAACATGATGCATCTTAACGGGGTGGGAGCTTTTGGAAATTCATTGTAGTTGCAGAAATCCATAAGGTGCTTTCTAGAGTCTACCCTCGCAGCGTCTCAAGTCTGCCGAACAAAGAGTTTACAACGCGCAGTGCCTTTAAGTGGAAATATAGAAGTGCAGGTACTCGCTGTTTAGATCACCTGTTTACACTTGAGAATTGCCAGTACACTTCCATTACATGATTGCAGGCAGCAGTGCTGAGAAGTGCAGGAGCTCTTCCTTTCAATGAATCAAGTGCAGATGCTTAGTCCCGTACAGTACCTACCCATTTATTTAAAGCACTGCTGTTAATACGAACACACGTGCACTCAGATAACAAAAAACGTGTGTAAAGAGCGAGGTGCAACATGTGAAGTTATTCAGAAATGGCCGTATTGGTCGAATTTGCTTGTGGGATTTTTACAGACTCCAAAGTGCACGTTTCAACAAAGCACATTTTTAAACCACCCGACTGTGGCTTCTTTTTTTAAATATGTTTTTTTATGGAGACTTTTCATTGTAATGCCATCCTGTTCCTGTGATTCGTATGGTATGACTGACAACTTCCCCCATGACAACTCTTAAAAATATATTTTTAACATACTGCAAAATGAAAGTTGGCCACTGGTTTAGATTTTCTCTACTGCTTATGATTGGAATGACCCACTTCCGGAGATTTGATATTTGAAGTTATGGAAAATGTCAAGCATTTCCTGATATTTGATTAACTGAGAATTCCTTTGATTCAAAACATTCCAGCCCATTTGTGGAGGTCACCAGCAGGGTGCTGGGTGTGTGTATATAAGGATGTGATAAGAAGAGGGAAATCAGCATGACATGCTTTCTTTTTGCAATTCAGGCAGGTTTCTGTATTTTATGTAACTTGTCAACTTAAAACCAAACTATCCATATATAAAGTAGACTATGCACTTACGGTTTAGTTTGGTATCCTACATGATATGTTTGTCTGATGGTTAATCTTGTGGGCCCCTTTGACTCTTCAGCAAGAAAAGTGCCCCAAAACGTACGCATGTGCCTAAGATTGATCGGGGGAAGTCTGTGCCTACCATAAGACTGTGTGTGACCCAATTCAGTATTCGGGATTACTTTGGTGTAAATATGTTGACCGATTTTTAAGGGATATACAGAAAATGTTGCGATAGTTTCTGCAGTGGCTTCCTGAAGCCATCCCGCATGTATATGTATTTCAGAACGTGGAATCTGATAGATGAAGAAGGGCCTATCATTTTAGCTCAGTCAGCCTTCTTGTGTTGTGTGAACTGTGCACGTTGCTGTGAACCATATTTCTGTGAGCCTGCAGTAGGGCAGCTGGGCGCTTCTCAGCCCACCGAGTGCTGGAGCGATTTCCAGAGGGATGGAAACTCTGTGTTCGAGGCATGTGGGCTGCTAAATTCATATCTTAGCATTAGATCGCCGCCTAGTGTTGGGCTCGGATGATTGCACATTGTTGTCCTGGAAGAGTCTTCGAAGTATCCTGAGATAGGTGGCTCCTCCCCTGGACTACAGTGCGCATGGGCATCGGCTCCATCCCCAGATTGTTTTTTTCCGCCATTGGGTTCGGATGTGGTCTCGACGTCTTACTGTCGGAACCAAGAAAAACTAACTTTTAGCGGCCAAAAGGCCTCGATTTTCTTGCGTCGGTATTGTCTGCGCACGGTCTCGAGTCTTCCGTCTCTTGGAGCCGGAATAAGCGGAGTTTTCTTCGCTCTCGGAACTTTGAGGCCTTCTCATCGCGACACGACTGCAAGCCTTTTCGGACATGGAGCGGAGCCCGTTTAAGTACTGCCCGCTCTGTGGGTCCAAGTACCCACACATCGATCTACACCCCGTGTGTAACAAATGCCTTTCGCCTGACCACGACGACGGCAAGTGCAAGTTGTGTGCACAGTTCCGCTCAAAGAAGACTCTCAAGCTTCGGCGCGCGATGCGCATGGAAGCTAAACAAGCGGCCCCGGATCCGGAGAACATCTTCGGCGACCAAGACGAAGAGGACCAGGGTCATCATCTCCAAATCTCCCCACCCGAGACGGAGGTCGAGGCGGATCCGGGAGACGACGACGGAGTCGCGGGTCAAGGCCTTGAATACGTCGACGAGGTAGGAGACGACGATGAGATTTATGGGGCCGCGGCGGATAGCTCAGGGGACGAGCTATGCCCCGAAGGTTACGAGGATACCGACCGGGACACGGGATCGCCTGTCGGCCTTACCCAAGACCCGTTGCCGCAAGCCACAGCCCCGCCTTCGGGCCCGGCCACGGACTTACTTGCTGGGCAGACTGTTTCGAAACCGAAACCGAAACCATCGGGATCGACGACACCTAAAATGGCCGACCCGAAAACGAAACCGAAAGTTAAGGACTCGAGTGTCCCTAAGATGGCTACCGTGCCGGTGAA
Source organism: Lissotriton helveticus (assembly GCF_964261635.1). NCBI lineage: Eukaryota > Metazoa > Chordata > Amphibia > Caudata > Salamandridae > Lissotriton > Lissotriton helveticus. The sequence goes on along the minus strand of NC_136057.1, from coordinate 1,179,768,501 downwards.
AGCGACGGTGCCCGCTACCCCATCGACTCCGTCGACCTCCGGTCCGCAGAAGTCGAAGAAGTCCGTCGATTCCGATGCTGCGAAATCGAAACCGACGCCAGAGGAGGGGTCCTCCAAGAAAGATGGTCGGCACGGGTCAGCGGCTACGACGCCGTCAAAACCCGCCAAAGTCGGCTCCAAGGAGGCTACGCAGGCACACGGAAAGAAGTCTGTGCCCCGAACGCAGGAATCGGAGGCGGTAAAGACAGGATCCGCGCCCAAAGCGCACAAGGCCCACAAGGACGTCGGATCCGAGGGGAAAATCAGACCATCCTCGTCAGCGCCGACACAAACTGTGAGTGTGCCGTCCCCCATAGCCGAATCACTGAAAAGAATCAGGGAGAAGGCCTTTGCCCCGTCGGCTCCGATACCATCAACGCAGCCGCGAAAAGACACTCCAGAGAAGCCGTCTGGGAAACTTCTCTTTATTTTGCCGCCGAAGGAGGCGCCAAAAGCATTTTCAACCAAATCGGCACCGAAACAGGTGATTTCTTCACCGACTGGCCCACTTCCACGTCAGGTACTCGAATCCGAGGACGATTCGGAGCATTTCATCGACGCTGACACAGGCAAACTGACCCTCTATAAGAGGAAAATCACTTCGGAGCCAGTGGACCCCTATGTCATCCCACTAAAGAAGAAGAGGGTGCCCCTTGACGCCTCAGGCCTCACGGAACCAATCCAGCCTCCTCCGAGACGGAGCCCTACTCCCTCCCCAGAACACTCTGCGGGTGAGGGGTATGATGAGGACGAGCAGTACAATTTCCCAATCAATGAACCTGATGTGCAACCGGATTCATATGATGACACTGGTGACCAGAACACCCAGGGTGCGGGGCAGGACCCGCAGCCTTTTAATGCACGGGCATCCCCGACTGAGGATTCAGCAGGTTTTCATGCACTACTCGAAAGGGCGGCAGCCAATCACGATGTGGACATGCATGCCGACCCTGTTGAGGAAGACTTCCTTTTCGACACTTTTTCAGTCTCTGAAAGGACAGTAAAGACACTGCCTATGCTTAAAGGAGTCCTCAAGCATGCTGGGGACATATTTAAGGAGCCTACGAGAGCGAGAGTGGTCAACCCTCGCATTGAAAAAAAGTACAGACCTGCACCTGCAGACCCCGCATACATTCGGGGACAATTGCCACTGGACTCTCTTGTGGTCGCCAATGCCAGGAAACGTGCCAACTCCCAGACTACGGGTGAAGCTCCTCCCCCGGATAAGGAATCCAAAGTGCTAGAGGCAGGGGGCAAAAGAGTAGCTGCACAGGCATCAAACTTTTGGCGCATCGCCAATACACAGGCACTCTTGGCGCGTTACGATAGGGCGCACTACGACACCCTAGAACAGATTGTACAACACCTGCCTCCACAGTTCCAAGAGGGCACCAAACTGCTTATTGAGGAAGGAAAGCTAATCTCAAACGCAGCCATCAAGTGTGCACTTGACGCTGCGGACACAGCTGCTAGAGCTATCAACACTAGCGTTATGCTGAGACGACAAGCGTGGCTCCGCATCTCAGGGTTTAAACCGGATATTCAGACAACAATTCTTAATCAGCCAGTCAATCCTGATAGTCTGTTTGGTCCGGATGTTGACACCACCCTAGAGAAAATAAAGAAAGACACAGAAACTGCTAAGTCTATGGGGGCCCTACAGTCACAACAGTTTCGTGGCAGCAATTTTCGTCGCTCAGGTGCACGTGGAGTCACCAGAGGACAAATGGGTCAACAATCCCAGTTCTCAAAAGGTGGGGCACAATCCTCGTTCACTAAACAGAACAAGGGAGGTTACAGGAATAACAGCAACAGAGGTCGCGGCAGAGGAAACAACAGCTCCCGCACCTCTACTCCAAGCAAACAGTGACTCTCTGTCACTGCCCCCCGACCACCTAACACCTGTCGGGGGGAGACTGCAGCAGTTCCTGCCCGTCTGGAGAAACATCACCACAGACAGGTGGGTGCGACAACTAGTCCAGTATGGTTATTGCCTAGAGTTGAAGTCCACTCCACCCAACATCCCGCCAAGGCAACGGCCTATGTCCGCAGAGCACTTGCTCTTATTGCAGCAGGAAGTAGTGGTGATGCTGCAAAAGGGAGCAATCGAGCTCGTGCCGGTGGGGGAGGAAGGCACAGGGGTATATTCCCTGTACTTCCTTATTCCAAAGAAGGACGGATCTCTCAGGCCCATTCTAGATCTACGTCCCCTCAACCTGTGCATACTATCAGAACATTTCCACATGCTTACACTGCAGCAGATTCTTCCCTTGCTAAACCAGGGAGACTTCTTAGCAACCTTAGATCTCAAGGATGCTTATTTCCACATTCCACTACACCCGTCACACAGGAAATACCTCAGGTTCACTATTCAAGGCAGGCACTACCAGTTCAAAGTCCTACCCTTCGGAGTCACAACAGCCCCGAGGGTGTTCACCAAGTGTCTAGCGACAGTAGCGGCGCACCTCAGGAGGCAGAACATCCATGTCTACCCCTACCTAGACGACTGGCTCGTGCAAGCCAAGTCAGAGCAACAGTGCGCCGCAGACATGTCGACTACAATTCACCTTCTTCACGATCTGGGTTTCTCCCTGAACTACCCAAAATCGCATCTTCAGCCGGCGCATGTCCGGCAGTTCCTAGGTGCAACGATCAACACCCTGACGGCCATGGCTCAGCCAAACCAAGTCAGGATAGACAGCATGCAGGCTCTGATCCAAAAGTTCAGGCCACAACACTCGCTTCCAGCGAGAGTGTTCATGCAGTTGATAGGCATGATGGCCTCCTGCATCTTCATAGTCCCTCACGCACGGCTACATATGCGCCCGCTCCAGGAGTGCTTAGCGAATCAGTGGACACAGGCTCGTGGGCAATTGACAGACCTAGTGTTGGTTACCAGTCGGGCATACGACTCTCTGCATTGGTGGACTCCACACAACCTTTGCAAGGGCCGACTGTTCCAAGAGCCCGTGCCGCAGATTGTCCTGACAACGGACGCATCTCTCCAGGGATGGGGAGCTCATGTGCTCACTTACACAGTGCAGGGACTATGGACGACGCAGCAACAAAAGATGCACATCAACTATCTGGAACTGATGGCAATCTTCATGGCGCTCAAGTCCTTCATTGTACATCTGTGCAACAAAGTCGTGCTAGTCCGGACGGACAACATGACCGCGATGTACTACATTCAAAAGCAGGGAGGCACCCACTCGCCACAGCTGTCTCATCTGGCTCAGAGCATGTGGAAGTGGGCCATTCAGAGGAACATTTTCCTCATGGCAGAACACCTCCCAGGAAAGGACAATCAGATGGCGGATCTGCTCAGCAGATACAGCCATCAAATGCACGAGTGGGAGATACACCCATCTGTTCTCCACCCGTACTTCCAGCAGTGGGGTCATCCGGAGATAGACCTGTTTGCCACAAAGGAGAACGCAAAATGCCAACTCTTTGCCGCCAGGTTCCCTCACCCACAGTCGCAGGGGAATGCGATATGGATGAACTGGTCAGGCAAATTTGCGTACGCTTTTCCGCCAGCCCCTCTAATACCGCTGGTCGCAAGAAAGCTAAGGCAGCACGAGATGACTCTCATCCTGGTTGCTCCAACGTGGGCGCGCCAGGCTTGGTACACCACGTTCCTCGAACTCTCAGTGGTGCCGCATCAAAGACTGCGCCTCACGCCCAGTCTTTTGACGCAGAACCATGGAGACATTCAGCATCCAGATCCACAACAGCTCAACCTGGCGATCTGGCTCCTGAAGTCCTAGAGTTTGGATACCTTAACCTACCTCCGGAGTGCATGCACATCATCAAGGAGGCGAGGAAACCAACTACTAGAGCATGCTATGCTGCAAAGTGGAAGCGTTTTGTCATTTACTGTACAGCCAATGACATCAACCCGCTAGATGCATCTATCCCCAACATCATCTGCTATCTGTTGCATCTTTACAAGTGCAATCTAGCGTACACTTCCATTCGGATACATCTATCCGCCATAGCGGCTTATCTCCAGAACAGGCAGCACCTCTCTGTCTTCAGAGTGCCTGCCATTAAAGCCTTCCTTGAAGGTCTGAAACGAGTCATTCCCCCAAGAACACCGCCAGCTCCGGTGTGGAACCTCAATGTCGTTCTCACCAGACTGATGGGACCGCCATTTGAGCCACTGCACTCGTGTGAACTCCAGTTCCTTACGTGGAAAGTAGCTTTCCTTGTAGCTATTACGTCTCTGAGGCGTGTCAGTGAGCTGCAGGCGCTCACAATCCAAGAGCCATTCATTCAAATCCATCCAAATAGGGTAGTGCTACGCACTAACCCCAAATTCCTTCCGAAGGTGGTGTCACAGTTTCATCTAAACCAAACTATTGACTTACCAGCATTCTTTCAAAACCCGCAAACGGTGGCGGAAAGAATGCTCCATACCTTAGATGTACGGAGGGCGTTGATGTACTACATAGACAGAACACAACCCTTTAGAAAAACAAAACAACTCTTTGTTGCCTTCGCACCACAACACAAAGGCAACCCGATTTCCAAAGCAGGGATAGCCAGATGGATTGTTAAATGCATCCAGATATGTTATCAAAAAGCCAAGCGCACTTTAACAATACCCCCCAGAGCGCACTCCACACGCAAACTGGGGGCATCCATGGCTTTCCTAGGGAACATTCCTTTAGAGGATATTTGCAGAGCAGCCACGTGGGTTACACCACACACCTTTACTAAACACTACTGTGTTGATGTGCATTCCAAGCAGCAAGCTGCTGTAGGACAGGCTGTTCTGAAGACACTTTTTCAGGTTTCTGCAGCTGGCACGGGCAACCGCCGCTGATGGAGGGACTGCTATGTATTCTATGCTAAGATATGAATTTAGCAGCCCACATGCCTCGAACTGAATATGCTACTTACCAGTATGCATCTGTTCTTGGCATGTAGGGCTGCTAACATTCATATCGCCCGCCCTCCTCCCCGGTGCCTGTCGCAGCTGCAGATATACTATTGTATTTATTCATTAGCATGGACATCCTTTACACTTTTCACTCCATCTTCTGCCACAATGGCGAAAAACAATCTGGGGATGGAGCCGATGCCCATGCGCACTGTAGTCCAGGGGAGGAGCCACCTATCTCAGGATACTTCGAAGACTCTTCCAGGACAACAATGTGCAATCATCCGAGCCCAACACTAGGCGGCGATCTAATGCTAAGATATGAATGTTAGCAGCCCTACATGCCAAGAACAGATGCATACTGGTAAGTAGCATATTCATTATCAGAACAAGAATAGCTACATTTGGCCACTGGGTCCCCAAACTCAGCTTAAAGTTCATGGATCAACAGACAAATGTTTTCCTTTCTTGACGGACCTAGGGTGAGAAGGTCATATAGATTTGATTTTGGAAAGTTACAGGTATATAAGGTTGAAATTCCCAGAGAGATTTCTTTGAAAGGTTGAAGTCGTGTGCCTTGAGGGTAATGTGGTCAAAGAGAAAGGTCTGTGACCAGACCCATTGGATTTAATCAACATATTTTTCCCCTAGTGTGTTCAGTCTGAATATGCTTTACATATTGGTGAGTTATTAGGTACCCCATGCAGTCTGCAGGTTCAGACAAATGCTGTGTCAAGAGTACACAGGCATGGGCGAACACAGTCTCATGCCGGCTCAGTGGTGGAGGTGTGAGCCCAAAGCTGCAAGTCATAACCAGAGGGAACGTGTGGTAGGTGGCTGGGTTCAGGATGAGGCCAATGGTGATACTCGGTGTACACTGCCATGGCCAAAAGGCACCATAATCTGGGCACATTTTGAGTCAAATGGGTAATGGTGGTGTGAGCAGTGCACACTGGGCACAGATTTAGGCTATCGGAAATTAATAGAGGCCTGGAAATGGAGCTTGCTACACCCTCTGCCCAAAACCTGCAGGGTATAGTGGAAGGGTGAGTCCCGTAGCTTCTAGGGGAAGATGAAGTGGGCACCGGGTGGTCAGAGACTATGCCCAGAACATGCATAGGACGTGTCGAGTAGATGCCATGTGGGTGCGAGTACAAGGAATGACCAAAGTCCATGCCCGTTAACCTTTTTTGCAAGCATGGGAGGGCATTGAATATGTACAGAATCAGTGAGGCAGAAACTGCAGGCTGTGCTAGGGGTTCTGGAGACTGGAGTGTGGCAGGCCTTGCCCATTGGACCCATGCTGTTGTCGAATATCACGACCTGTGATCAGTGCCCCTTCCACTACGCCAATTGAGACCGAAATTGAGCAGAGAGGCATGCTTTCCAGAGCAGGTATACAGGCAGGGCATGATGCACAGGGCATAGCCAAAGGCCACTCCCAGAGACTGCTCGTCACTGGTGCAGCAACTGCCACCCAGCATGCACTTGGGGTCAGAATATGGGCAACTTTCAACCAGTTGTTAAAGTATATTTGAACAAATACCTCAACAAATCAATGTAAGACCTCTTGCTGAAGAAAGTTATACTTCTCTTCCAACATCAGGTAATAATTGATGGTATAAAAAATTAATTCACAAAATGACTTCAGGAGGAGTGTCTGGACTACAATGCAAAACATGAAAACTGTTGGTGTGCTGATTTGCTATATTTTTTGTTTGCTTACTCACCAGACCCATATTTCACTGCTGGTACCCTCACGCAACATCACCGATGTCCCAAATGAGGAGAAAACAAAACTTGTGAGATAACAAATTACTTTAAAGGTGGCAACATCTCACATTACAGATGACATTAACAATGACATTATTGTAAACTGTTTTGCTCATGATGAAATCATGGCCCTTTTTTCATCACCTAACAGCTCAAAAGGGAAAAGGGTGTACAGGTACTATAGCAGACAGAAAAATCCTGTCAGGAAAGTTGGTTTATATTACTGCTCTTTGCCAGACATCGACATTGTCTAAGGCACATTATGCAGAGCATAGTATCCACAGGGAAGGATAAATACGACCTAGGGCTGTTACCTAAAACGGTACACTGTCTATGTCTCTAACACCCTCTTAAACAGTGGTTAGTTTGAGCCAGTGGTTTCCCCACCGGCGGTTTCCGGTGTTTGGCATCAGAAATTGTCAACACCGGCACTTATGACAGTCTGCCACATGGTGGCGCTGTCTGCCTAATTTAGAAAGCTACACAACAGCTGTTTATTAATTCAACCTTCATTAAAAAAAAGTACTAATACCTGCGACTCAAGCCATTCTTGTAACTTTGGGGGCTTGGTGTATTCTGAATCGTCACGCTTGTAAAAGTCAGATGATTAGTAGTTGTGTTCATACGGGTAGCGTATCTGCACACAGCTGGTGAAAGATGTTTGGGGTGGGGGGGGGGGGATTTCTGTGCCCCCTCTCCCATGGGGTGGGCACAGTCCACACAACTAGCATGCCTCAGACCAGATTCTTTGCACCGGCGCCCACTGTATAACAGTGGCGCAGGGATACAACCCTTACCCTATTTTTATGTGGCCATGTCTCCATGCACATGAGGGAACACCCACTTGGGATTGTGGTGGTGCACGTTTTGTGGCCATGTGATCCATCTTATAGAATGATCCCTATTATAGGGGCGGTCCAAGTACTGTATTAGCAAAGTGCCCCTTGGGCTCAACAAGCGGGCACAAACACCTGTTGCACCTAGAGGGCATTTTCCATAACTCTGCCCATTAAGTTTAAATGAGCCTTCGGTGAATACTAAATAAAGGCTAGCCTCCGTCCATATAATTTCATTGGCTTTGCCGATCTGGTAAAACATGTTTCAATAGTTTCGTCGTCCTACTCACTGCTATCTTGTATTTTCTAAGAGCTTACCACGAGATATAACATATCTGTGCAAACTTAATAACCAGGGCTATAATCTGTCTTTGCTTCTGAACACGAGTAATGTTCTGTTTCAACATGTCCTTGCTCATAGGATTCAACACGTCTCTCTAATATGAAGTTGATCAAACCTATTTGCCTTTGTTCTGTCATCGTATATATGCTAAAATGAAAGTCAGGGAGAACTAATTTGTAAAATAGCTATTAGCTTCTCTGATCAGCCCCCTGACAATCCTCTTGTTACCTAGGCGATGCACAGGAAGACGGGCGAAGCGAGTCCTTCCCTTTGCAAAGGCACAGTCGTGAAGAGCAGCTTTTCTTTTCCAATGTTGAGACACATATAGCAGTCACTACCTTGGAATTCAAGGGCAGCTAGTACCTCAGGAGAAGATGGAGTACAATTAAAATACGAGAATCATTACATTGCATTTTAACTACCAACATGAGGGGGAGGTGGGCTAGATCATAAAAATCAGTGTCCCCTACACTGAATTTGTTTTTGCACATGGTCACGCATACGGCACTAGTGGGAGTTTTAATCTGCCATATATGATTTAAGTGGGGCCTAGGGTTAATAAAACCCAATAACGAGAACGCTAGTTAAAAAAGTAAAACAGTCATCAGCAGGGGAACAGGACAGAAATAAAAAAAATCGTGCGTTTAGTATATTATTGAAGGGAGGAGAAAGGTAAAACTGCAAAGGGGTGATGGGTGTGAACAGTGCCACACCTGGAGTAAAGTGCCCTCTTGTGCGTGATCATACGCTTTTATTTACGTAACATAAACCCTCATTGCCATTTTTTTGCAGAGATGAAGTGCTGCAAAAGTTAGTGTAATCTTTAGGAAATTTAGTGAATTCCCGATAGAAACAAAATTAAAATGTCAGCCACTGTTAAAAATAACCTGGCCTGCCAATCTTACTGGCGCCGTAATTATCTAACTCTTAAGACAGGCTCGATGTATCTAACATCTTAAATTCATTTATGTGGTCCAGGTCTAATGAAAGGAGTGCGGCTGGAATACATCACTTTCCTGTATTAAAAAGGGTTGTACCTTGGATATCACTGTAATGTATGTGTAAAGCTAGTCAGGTGTTGCTAAATCACACCGCTTAATAAAAAGAAGCACTGAATGTGCCAAGTAATGAGACTTCACCTCTCGCTAAAGTCAAGGATATTGGTCACCTAATAGGGACTCGCAGGCTTGCTTCTGTTATCAGTTAAGGTTGTGGCACTTGAGCTTTACCTACCCTAAACATCCATGTAAATGGTGGGCACGAGGAGGAGCTGAGGAACAAGGTCTATGTTCTCCTCTGGTTTACATGCTGTAAATGCATTGGCGTTTAGGAGGGCGGAGTTGCTGAAAGCAAGACCTAGGATTCTTTCAACACACTCATGATAGGGGGCTTGACACACTCTGCTCGCACCCAGCGGAGGCACTGAGCTCATCAGCTGGGGACTGACTTGCTGTTCTGTTCTGCTGCTAGAAGACACCAACGTTGACAGTTGCAACTGCAACCTTTCCACTATGGTCACGGCTATTATCCTGGAATGGGACCTTCTCGTTCCAGGAGGCTGGAAGACCTCGGCAGTAGTGGGTGGCATCCTCTGGGGGTGGTGAGGTACCCGCCTTGCAGTGCCCCATGGGATGCCTGCTGGGAGCCACTCTCCATGCATGCATCGGGTGCTTCTACAATACTTTTGTGGTCCTAAGTTGCTCAATTTTCCTCTTGAATCTCTGCATCCATCTTGTCTGCCATCAGAGCCAGTTCAGGAAAATGTGGTGCTATTTGACTGCGTGGAAGATATTCTAAACTGGTGAGGGCTGTACATGGTTATCGGATGGATGACAGCACAATATCCCTAGATGAGAGATCTTAGCTTCTTTCCTCCCAGTTTTGCATCTTGCATGAGTGAATTGATTCCATGGAAGCCACTGTGCTTTTGCAGTACAAGCTAATCTAACTGAGAGATCGGACAATGAGGCATAAAAAAAAAAACATTTGGGTGAGCCGAAGGATTTGGAGAACTTGTCTCCATGAAATAACATCCGGATCTATACCAGAAACGATGAAACGGAAGACTGCATCCTACTGTTACTAAGCAACCATGGCTTTAGACTGGATACAGTGATGCACATTAGCCTAACACACTGTATATGCTAACCTCTCTCTCTCTCTCTCTCTCTCCCTCATCAGCACTGGGGCGCTTTCTGAATTAAAGTAATTGAATGAAGGTGATTAAAGTAATATTTATTTTCTTAAAAATAACATTTTATTTAGATAAATGCATTTATGGGTTAAACAGCTACTTGTGAATAGTGTAATTCCGGGTTTACCCTTTTTTGTAACTACTTGTGAATAGTGGGCAGTTTGATATGTATCTTGGAATGCTAAAGGTAGTAGCTGAAATAACTGGCAGACTACTTTATTGTAGGAGAAGCTGGTAAGGTGAACAGCCTTTACGACGCGGCTGTTACACCGCCGTGCCGTTACAACGCGGTCTTTTCAAAAAGGGGGGTGGTGATGGACAGAGTATCTGAATTAAGCAGAACACTCCTACCCAGTCAAAAGATCAGGGCTTGATCCATCACCGTTTTTTACCTCACTGCACCATCCCAGTTCAGAACCTGGCTACATGCAAATTAGTCTGACCCTGGCCCAGTGCATCATGGGAACAGGGCAGACCAAACTACCAAGCCAATTCTTTACTGGAAAGGAAACAAGCTTCCGGGGACCGGTTTCTGGCATTACAGCCGTCTTCGGCCCGGCTTGCTTGAATCCTGATGGTGCAGTGAGCAAGGGACTCCCATCTGAGCATACCCTTCCACACTTGTGGTGGCCAAAACGATTCAAAAAGGGGGGTGGTGATGGACAGAGTATCTGAATTAAGCAGAACACTCCTACCCAGTCAAAAGATCAGGGCTTGATCCATCACCGTTTTTTAGCTCACTGCACCATCCCAGTTCAGAACCTGGCTACATGCAAATTAGTCTGACCCTGGCCCAGTGCATCATGGGAACAGGGCAGACCAAACTACCAAGCCAATTCTTTACTGGAAAGGAAACAAGCTTCCGGGGACCGGTTTCTGGCATTACAGCCGTCTTCGGCCCGGCTTACTTGAATCCTGATGGTGCAGTGAGCAAGGGACTCACGTCTGAGCATACCCTGCCACACTTATGGCGGCCAAAGCGGTACAAAAGGGGGTGGTGATGGACGGTGCATCTGAACCAATCAAACACTCACACCCAGTCAAGAGATCTGGGTTTGATCCATCACCGTTCTTTAGCCCACTCTGCCACCCCAGTTCAGACATGGCTATATGCAAATCAGTCTGACCCTGTCCCTCATCAGCACTGGGGCGCTTTCTGAATTAAAGTAATTGAAAGAAGGTGATTAAAGTAATATTTATTTTCTTAAAAATAACATTTTATTTAGATAAATGCATTTATGGGTTAAACAGCTACTTGTGAATAGTGTAATTCCGGGTTTACCCTTTTTTGTAACTACTTGTGAATAGTGGGCAGTTTGATATGTATCTTGGAATGCTAAAGGTAGTAGCTGAAATAACTGGCAGACTACTTTATTGTAGGAGAAGCTGGTAAGGTGAACAGCCTTTACGACGCGGCTGTTACACCGCCGTGCCGTTACAACGCGGTCTTTTCAACGCAAGTAGTTACCACGACTTGCGCTGAAGGGCGCTGCAGGACAAGGAATTTTTTAATTTACTATCCAACACCTTCCCTACTGTACGTAGGCTGGTGTTGGAATAGTAAATTAAAAAATTCCTAAGTCCGCACCCCCTCCAACGCAAGTCGTGGTAACGACTTGTGTTGAAAAAACCGCGTTGTAACAGCATGCGTTGTAAAAGTACGCGTCGTAATGCCGTACATCCGCTGGTAAGAACATTAACCTTTTACTTTAGCAAGGTGATGTCTGGACCGGAGCACGACTAGGCCATAGACTATAAAGATACGAATGAATATTCAAGGACCTGTTACTGTAACTATATTTGCATGACTATATGAATAGTGCTGATTAGTAAATCAAAGCATGAAAACCAAGTTGTGAATTGAAAAGAACCCCAACCTGTGACAGCGTATTGCTTTTCACTTCTCACCCTGTCAGTTCCATTGGCGTAGAGATGAACACAGTAAATAGATCTACTATTGGTGTGTGATGCCCAAACTGCCTCCTCAAACTCTGCAGAGTGGTTTCTCTCTACGCAGACGACATGTTGCTCTATATCCGCTCTGTCCACATTGATCTTGAGCCCTTACCCTCTTGCTGGCCCAGTTTTATACTTTGTCTTGGCTCAGGGTGAACTCTGCGAACATGTTTATCTTTCCACTACAACAGGAGGTACCTCCGTGCCTGCTTACACTAGGGGCGGATCCCATTCAGTGTGCACCGCATTCATTTAAATATCTGGGTATCAAAATATTCGACACCCCACTGGCATTTTGAAAGGCAGCATGGGCGCTGTAACAAGAATGATGAATGCCCATGTCTCATTCTGGACCACGTTCACACTAAGGGTTGTGGGGAGGGCAGTTATTTTTTTGGACACACAATGAGGCCTAACAAGCTGGAAAAACTCCTATGGTGACTTGTGTTCCCTTGCATGCAGTGTGACCTGGATGATTTAGGCTAGACTTCTACTTAAGGGTGGGGCTAACATACACTGTTACTGAAGTTTACCAAGTTTCGAATGATTATAACCGACAGATGTTGTTTTTGTTGCTCCACCCTCCCCCACAATTCCCCTGCCTGCCACTCAAACCTAAAGCATGGTTGACCAGTCTCATTTTCAGAAAGCTATTATATCCCTGGCAACCTCATGTTAGCAGACTATACGAAACAGACTATTGCAGCCTCATCAGCATCAAACTCCTCGCTGTCAAGAATCCATGCTGATTTTTAAAACGCATAGCATGCTACAAATTCGGCATCACAATCTGGAATCATTCCACTTCAAACCTCTTTTGGCAAAGATCAGAGAAAGCAAAATAGAAACCCGGGTTCCCAAGTAAGACACGTCAACTTTCATACAGCCATTGTGCAATATTGAATGCAGTAAAATATAGGACAATAGTGTCTTTGTATCTTTGGTAGAAGAGCAGTTGATTGTAGGACAGAACTTCCTGTCGCTGCTATCATAATAACTTATCAAAACAATAGATTCACTGTCATTTAGACTTCACAAGGAAGGTCTCATTTCATTACAGCTATACGATTCTATGCAACTGTTGATGCGTTCCAACATATCTGCAGGACTTCCACATCAGATGCTATTGCTCGCGTCAGTTGCAAGTTCCCTCAGGGTAATGTAGCTTTTGTACCAGTCACATGCATTTATGGACCTAGCATGTGCTTCTGGGCTCTGTTCTATTTTCTGAAACAGTTGGATTTCATCTTCCCTTTGTCATGTGTTTTCCTGAACATACATGTTCTCTTGCTGCTTTTTCGCCTCTTACCATCCTGCTCTATTGTGGCAATAGGTTGTCTCATTTACATGGCCAAGAACAGGGCATCCATCTTGGAAGGACGTGGATGTGCTGGGATACTTCACTTATTCCGTTTCCAAGAGTTTGCATTGTTTGTATGTTAGCCATGAAAACGATGATTTGTATGGAAACCCAATTCACGTAGCCGTTGGGTTTTTAGGTCGAGCCTGGGCAGCGCATGCGCTGCTCTGTGAGGCATGCTGCATTGAGGTATGGACTTGAAGCTCCGTCCATATTTTTTATTGGCTTGTGTCATTGTCCTTTGTAAACTGCGGCTTTTAATTGGTCAATAGGCTTAGTAGTCCCTCTTTAGAACCGCCTTGTCTCATTTTGTAACCTCCCATAAGGACTGTCCCTTTTACATGTGTTGGTAACTCGACAGGCTTCAATTACAGCCTCCAAGCACAATTTCCTTATTGTGTTTTCACCGGACTCCTGTTATAAGCAGACATTTTTTTTAAATTTAATAGAATGGCATACCACAGTGCCGGCCTCGCCTTTGCTTTATTGTGGCACCGAACGCGGCTGCATGTTTGTTTTTTAAAAACTATTTACTTTTTTTGTTCTTTACAAGCGCCCCTTGCCAAGCTTTCACGTTAAGAGGCTGCACCCCCTTCTTTAGATAAGCCGCATCTAAAGAAAGGTCTGTGTTCGCTATTAAAGTGAAACCGCGGCATGGGGCGCTTTTACAAAAAACTAATTTTTGTCAAGTTGACAAATGCTTTTCTTTTTAAGAGCTGATGGAGCGAGATAGAAAACAAAATTTTGTTTAAACTCGCAAAGTCACATTTCCATAACATGAATAAAATTATTAATGATTTGTGATATGTCGTGCTAATACAACTTAGATTAAACTTTACACGTGGGGGGACTAACATGTGTGCTCATAAACGTGCATATTTGTTGCATCTTTTTGTTCGTGCAAAATAATAAAATAATTATTGTTTTCGTTTTTGTCATTACTAACTGCTGCAAACTTAAAATAAGCATGTGCTTGTTTTGCTTTTCCTTGTCTGTGTGATGTCATTTCTACTATTCTAGGTGCTTATGGGTCTCATAGAAAAACGGAGACTGGTAAATATAAACGCTGCTTTATTTGTTTGCAATGGCTAGGTAACATTTTGATTAATCGGGTGGGTTAATTAATTAGTAAATCATGGGGTGGATACAGAATATACTTTATTTCTTACATTAATACTTTTCTTGTGTTTGTTTTATACTAGAAATCATAAGTTGCCTGCTTTTGAGGCCTAGCTATTTGAGCCGCAAAATAAGAGTTGATCTATAATTCTGCAGAAAGTCACGAGACGCCCATTCTGAATTAAAACGTTTATTGAAGCTGCATTCACAAAGCAAAAACTGATGAGCTAACATCATTCTGTCGGACATGGCCAAGGTCGAAAGTGAACTTTTTGTCAGTCCTTAACTTGGCATCCGCGGAAGTCGTGCTGAAAGACTATGGAAGCTGCGAGGATGACTTAATACAAAGTTGCAATCGCAGGAAGCCTCTGGCTTCACGTGGAAGAGACAATGGTCTTTGTAAGACATGATTTTGTGGAACTTTTTAAGAATCGGGTGACATGTCACTTGTCACTCTCAGCCAATGGGACGTCGTAGATTTCTGAAAACTTTCCTTTGCTAGTTTAGTTAGCGTAGAAAGGTATAAAAAGTCATGCCCTTAGGGTTGGGCTGGCTGCTGCTTTCTGACTTTCCGATGAGGGTGATGTGCTGCTGGACTTTGCGTGGAGCACGTAAGAATCCTCAAAGAACTTTACTTTAATTTCTGTCTATTTAACTTAGTTAGGGAAATAGGTTTTAGAAATGCTAAACTTTATATAATTTCTTTAAATTGATTCAATTGCTTAAATTGTGTTTTTCTCATATTTCTTACCATCATGCTTGCTTTATTGCTAATAAATTTCATTTATAAAACTTACAACATATATTCCATAATTTAGAAAATAAAATCTTACTTTTGACAAACAAGCTGGTCTTGATTATTTAGAAGTATAGGTTACCATTAGCTAGATCACGTCGCCTATGGTGGTCGTTTAAATGGTTAGGTTTTATTCTAATGACAATATTCTTTCCGCAAATGTATAAAAATGTATATAGTTTGTAGATAATATGTATATAGATTTATTCTGACCACCTGATTCAGTAGGCCCAAAATATATCAGGTTCATAAATGGGTCCATATTTAGTACAGAATTATGTTTATAGGTTATGAAGTTGGGTAGCGTAGTTTATGATATATTTTCTATAGCCCGCTGGATCAATTATCTGGTAGCAGAAATTGATGGTTGCTAAGAGGTAACCAAGGTAACATGTTGGTTGCTAAGAGTTGCGTCATGGTATGGAAATAGGATCGATGTTTTAACACTTGTTAAGTTCGTTTTTCGTGCCTATCTGTAAGCTATACCGGTATAGATTGTGTGGCGAGAAATTAGTCACGCAAGCCATCTGTTCAGTTTGTAGTGATATCGCCGAGTATCACAAGAGGTATCGCCGTGTACCATAGTGTTGTCGCCGAGCAGCACAGTTTTAGGGCTAGGTCTGAATCTTGTATAGTGAGGATTTTCTAAGAAATCAAAGCAGCATGAGAATAGGGACAAAGCGCCTTTCATAAAACTCACTGTAATGAGAGTATTGGTTATATCCGAGCTTGAATGAAGGGTAAAATTTAACGTCGGTGCATGATTATCTATAAACAGGTTAGAGTCCTGTACGGGTACATGTTTCATATCTATAAACAGGTGAGAGCCCTGTACGGATAACGTCGTTATTTTGCTAACGGTGCATGAATTCTATAAACAGGTGAGAGTCCTGTACGGATTTCATGTGTGTTTGAATTTAGGGAATTTTCCGTGTAAAAGTGCGAGTTTGAATTGTATTTTATGTTCAAGTGGAACTCTTAGAACTTTCACTTCGCGGTGGGTTCAGAGCAAAACGAGTTCATAATTATACGTGTTAGAAGGGTGGAGTAAGGTTACTCTACTGACAATTGAATATTATCCTTAGTGTGAATAGCGCCGTCTATTCCGAAGTGTGGATACTTGAATGTATGTAAACTATCCTAAATAGTGAAACGAACAGATGTTGTCTTTATAGTCATTGTTAAGAATTAATTTACACTGAAAAGTGTTCTTAAAATGGCGCTGTGAAAAGATTTTGTGAAGGAGGGGTAAGCGCCAGGAGTGAGAAGCGAGAAACCGCAGCTGCTGTGTACGTCACAGAGCCGCGCTGGGATTGGGTGACCTACGTCACAAGCTGTATTCTGATTGGCTCTTGAGTATCTGACGGCCTGTGAGCTGATTGGTCTTTCGGAAAATCTCCAAAATTATTGGTTGAGCAGAAAAGTGACGTAGCTCAACTGCCATTGGCTTGTTGGCGTGTTTCGCGCACGGATTGGTTGTGTTTGCGGAACATCCCGGAAATATTTTACGAACGATTTTGTGAATTAAATTTAACTCCTAAAAATGAGTTATCATTTTAAACATGTTGAAAAAAAAGACAACATTATTTCAGAAATTTAAGAATTTATTTTCACCTGACAAGAAAATCGAAACGCGAGGTGGTAAACTACTTCATAAGTATAAAACACCTGCAGCATACATGGAAGGTGAATACGGATATCATACTGTCTTATGGTTTGACAGTTGGAAACGTTATACTAAAAACGATGGTGTTTTAGCTTGGCCTGACGATGGTTCATTTAATGTAAGAGTTTTAAGAAACTTACGAGAGAAAATGAATGCTCTTGTTCCAAAACCGAGACCAACTCAATTTGAAGCTTTAGTTGAGTGGGAAGACGAGATGTATCAGCTACAAAGAGAAGCTAGTGGAATTAAAAGACCTTCTAAAAATCCATCATGGAAAAGAGAAACTCATGAAGATAGATTGCGAATGTGGAGACAGGGAAACATGAGTGAAGGATTGTATTTAATTCATGAAATGGTAATGGGTTCTCCTACAGGGAAATGTATGGAAAGTGAATCTGAGGATGCAGTTATGGAAGAAATATATACAACTGCTAGAAAGAAACAGCCTAATCAGCCTTTGAGACCTCCTAGATCATGGTCTACTCCGGTGGTTTCTACTGAAACTTCACCGAGTGCACCTCCAATTAGTGAAACTCCTAAACTTTATCCAAATAATAGTGAAATCACTGAAACTCCTAGAAGATCAGAATTTGAGAATGCTCGAAATGAAGGCAGACATTTTTCAATGACTCCAAGAGCAAGGGAACCTCCAAAAGATTATGCAAGAGAGACAAGAAATGTTGAAGATGATGATTATAATGAATATTTAAGGTCTAAAGAAGAATTAATTAAAAGAATGACAAAAGGCATGGAAGCTGTTACAGTTCCAGTAACAATAGGTCCTGTTCAGCCTGTATTTGATCAAAGAGATACAAACAAAAACGGATTAACTATTCCTTTAAATACAGAAATTCAAAAGCCTGCTGAAAAATTTTATTCAGACTTGAATGAATTAAACACTTCTAGATCGAGAATGCCTGATTTAACCTTTAATGAGGATTTATCTCCAAAAACACCAATGGGTGCTATGTCAGATGTAGGAAGTCCTGAAGTCAGGGTGACCACACCAAAACTTGATGTGGCCAAATTAAAAGCGAATATAGAAGAATTAATAATTGGAACAATTGGCCCAGATAGTTTAAATTACTATCGGGATGACGAACTACTATTCATTTGCAAAAGTATTCAATGGAAAACGAAAAATAAATATGATCAATTAGAGGATCTAGCTGCAGAACTTGAAATCGATGTAAGTAAACAAAAGAATTTTGCAAAGCATTACAGATTAGATTTTTCAGAAAGTGACATTGAGAGTTTGAACTCAATGGGAAGAATAGTTCACATTAAAGATTTGATTGTATATATCAAAAAGCTAGGAGAACTGAACAAATGGAGAGTGAAATGGACTAAAAGGAAGGAAGATGAAAGATTAGAAAAATTGTCAAAACAATTTCCAATGAGAGAAGTTGCAGGTGGAGGATATGTTCATGTCCCATGGTCGAGACAAGACATTCTGTTATTCACAAATGACTTTCCTAAATTAAGAGAGAAACCTGTTGAGTGGTACAGGCAAGTCGATAGATTTATCAAAGTGTCAAAAGTTCTGTGGATTGATTTGGATGGATTTTTTGACATTGTAGTTCCATCTGATCTTTGGACAGAATGTAAAATATCTATTAGTTGGCCAAAAGCAGAACCTGAACGAATTAAAGAAACAGGTGCCCCGAATCCACTTGTAATGGATTTTTATGAGAAAGTAATTGTTTGGATGAAAAACAAAATTCCACCCAAAGAAGTTGATTGGGTTAAAATAGAAAGAACAGAACAGGAAACAAAAGAATCAGTTCATTCCTTTTATGAAAGACTATTGTTAATCTTTAAACAATACAGTGGTTATGAAAAATTAGATGAAAAAGACATGAGTCATTTTATCTATAGATTTGTTTATGGACTAAAACCTGAAATTGGAGAAATGATCAGAACTAGTATTGTCGGATGGCAAGCACTATCTGTAGATGATATTCTAAGAAAAGCAAAATATTGTAGCGATGAATTAGAAGTAAAACAGAAGAAGCTGAAGGAGAAAGCCATGTGGGCTCAGGTAAAGGTGGCTGAGCAACAGATTGCCAGCATGGGAAATAAGAACACTAATTTTGTTCAAACTGGAAATACAAACCAGATACAAGGAAAGTTTAAAGGTAATAATTTCCCAAAGAAATTTAGCCCAAAGATAGAAGAGCTGAAACAAAGATTACCTTGTTTTAATTGTGGCGAAATTGGACATTGGAGGGACGAGTGTCCTCATCCTCCTAGAAACTCAAAGAATCCCTTATTGAATCCACAGATGCAGAATGGTGTTAACGTGCAGCAACAGCTACAGATGCAACAGGGGTTAAATGAATTTAATATTCAGCGACAGTTACAACAACAGCAACAACAACAGGTGAATAATCGACAAGACCAGTTGCCACAACCACCTTTTCCGAATTGTGGGGGAGTTCAAAAATATAATCCAAACGTGGGATTTCAGGGATGTGAACAGGTAATAAAACCACAAAAACAGCAAAAGCAGCAAAGGGTTCAAATGCAAAATGCTTCACAACAAATTTTATTAACAGAAAGCCAAGACAGTGATTCTGATGATTATTGCTGACGGTGCCCGAGAGAGGAGGAAGAGTGTGTTGTTGGAGCCACTCTTGAGGTTGACCAGTCTGGTCCTTATGTAAACGGGAAAGTTAATGATGTAGACATCACTTTTCTAGTGGACACTGGTGCTACCCGTTCTACTGTTAGATCAGTAGAAATTGAAAACCTACCTCTCTCTGGGGATACCATCCAAGTTGTGGGAGTAAGTAATCAGCAAATTAAAACAGACTTAACTGATCCAGTACCAGTTGAAATTGGAAATTACAGAGACAAACACAGATTTGTGGTTTGTAACAGTAGTCCAGTAAATCTATTAGGCAGAGACATCCTATGTAAAATGAATTGCAGAATATATTGTTCTCCTGAAGGAGTTGAGTTACAAACAATGGAGGAAGATGGTTTGTACAGAATGACAATGATGATGATGGAAGCAGAAGAAACAAAATTGTTTCCTGCATTTGAAGAAAAGGATTTACCTGAAGAGCTAAAGGAAACAGTGAAATCTGAAATATGGGATTTTACTGGGAATGAGATGGGTCTGATGAAAAATGTAGATCCTGTAAAAATTGCATTAAAACAGGGAATAGAATTTCCTAACACTCCACAGTATAAAATGAAAACAGAGACAATTGAAGGTATTACACCTGTAATTGAAAAATTAATCAAGCAAGGTGTATTAGAGGAAATGAAGAGTAGCTCTTGTAATTCACCAATTATGGGAGTCAAAAAGGCTAACGGAACATTTAGGATCGTACAAGATTTGAGAAAGGTTAATCAAATTGTCATTCCATGTTGTCCTGTGGTTCCAAATCCAGCAGTAATTCTATTTCAGATTCCATATGATGCTGAATGGTACACAGTTATTGACCTTTGCAATGCATTCTTTACTGTTCCCTTACACCCAGACAGTTATGAAATCTTTGCTTTCAGATTCCAAGGTAAGACCCTTGGATGGACAAGAATCCCTCAGGGCTATACTGAAAGTCCTTCAATCTTTAACGAACTGTTAAAAAGATCATTAGAAGATTTAGACTTACCAGGTAGGTCTACACTGGTGCAGTATATTGATGATTTGTTAATAGCTGCAAAGACAAGAGAAAATTGTGTAACAGACACAATAATTCTGTTAAATCGCCTTGCAGAAGAAGGACATAAAGTGTCCCCAGCAAAACTACAGTTTTGCAAACAAGAAGTAAAATATCTTGGTCACAGAATTGCAAAGGGAAAAAGACAAGTAACAATAGAGAGAATAAAAATGATTCAAGCAATGTTACCGCCAAGAACACAAAGACAGGTCAGAATGTTCTTGGGAATGGTAGGTTACTGTCGACAATGGATAAGTGGATTTTCAGTAATTGCAAAACCACTACAAAGACTGACCAAATCAGATGTAAAAGATCCAATTATTCTCAATGATGCTGAGATGGAATCTTTTGAGAACCTGAAAAAGAGCTTATGCCAAGCTCCTGCTTTGGGTATGCCAAATTATGAGAAAGATTTTGAACTGTATTGCAGTGAGAGAGAAGGATGTGCATTATCTGTATTAATACAGAGACATGGAAATTTAAAGAAACCTATTGCATACTTCTCTGCAGTTCTTGATCCAATTGCAAAAGCATTACCAGGTTGTTTGAAAGCAGTTGCAGCTACAAGTATCAGCCTCGAACAAAGTGAAGGAATCATTATGGGATTTCCTGTGAAAGTTTTTGTGCCTCATTCAGTTGAAATATTACTGACAAGAGGTAAGACTCAACATTTAACAAGTAGCAGATTGACAAAGTATGAGAAAATCATACTAGGAGCAGATAATGTTTCGATTTCAAGATGTTTGAATCTGAATCCTTCTACATTACTGCCTGATTCAGAAATTGTTGATGACATTGAGACAGAACATGAATGTTTAGATGTCATGGAATTCTGCACTAAACCCAGAAAAGACATCAAAGACAGACCTTTGCCTGAATCGGATTTTGTCTACTTTGTAGATGGCTCATGCTTAAGATCCGAAGGTGGTGTCTTGAAAGCTTCATACTCAGTTTGTACAGTCGAAGATGTTGAAGAAGCATCATGTCTTGAAGGAGTTCGTTCAGCACAAGTGGCTGAATTGATTGCTTTAATTCGTGCATGTGAAATATCAAAAGATATAAGAGTTACCATCATTACTGATAGTCAGTATGGGTACGGAGTTGTGCATGATTATGGACAACTCTGGTCACAGAGAGGATACATGACATCAACAGGATCACCAATTAAAAATGCAGTTTTCATTAGAAGATTAATTGAAGCAATACAATTGCCAAAAGAAATTGCCATAGTCAAGTGTGCAGCGCACACTAGAGGAACTGATTATATTTCCAAGGGAAATGCCTTCGCAGACGAAACAGCAAAGTACTGCGCAAGGAAAAATTATTCTTACAATCGGAATAGAAGTACAGAAACTGATTCAAATTCATTAATGCTAACAACTGTTGTAGAAACATGGAATGAGATTAGAGATTTACAAAACGAAGCAGATGATGAAGAAAAAGACCTATGGTTAAGATCAGATTGTAGACCACGTGATGAAGATGGAGTGTGGGTTTACAAAGATGGCAGAGTAGTTTTACCAAATTGTTTGATTTCTGACATGGCCAGATTATATCATGGTCCTGCACATTTAGGAAGAGATTCTATGGTCAGACTTTTTAGAGAAACATGGTTCAATACCAAATTCAGAACCATTGCAGAATCTTTTTGTCAAAGGTGTTTGTCATGCCAACAAATGAATCCAAACAGAAAATCAGTGGTGGGGACAGGAATAATTGGTCGAGAGGGTGGTCCCTTTACCAGGTTACAAATAGATTTCATTGAAATGCCTTTACACAACTGTTTGAAATATGTACTTGTAATTGTATGCTTATTCTCAAGATGGGTAGAGGCTTTCCCTACACGACATTGTGATTCGATTACAGTGGCAAAACTAATGCTCAGAGAAATCATCCCAAGGTACGGTTTTCCAGTCACTATTGAGAGTGATGGAGGAAGCCATTTTGATAACAAACTGTTGAAGTTAATTTGTGAAGCTATGAGCATTGAGCAGAAAATACACTGTGCATACAGACCAGAGGCATCAGGTGTAGTTGAACAAATAAATGGAACTATCAAAAACAGAATTGGAAAAATGTGTCTAGAGACAGGAGTTAAGTGGACTGATGCTCTTCCACTTGTTTTGATGTCATTAAGAAGTACACCAGATAAAAAGACAGGTTTGAGTCCTCATGAAATTTTAATGGGAAGAGTTATGAGGCAAGCTTTTGTACCTGTAGGTAAACTATTGAGCATAAATGACAGTGCAATTTTGGATTACTGTAAAAGGTTATCTGATATGGTAACTTCTGTGTCTAATCAGGTGGGAACTGAAGCTCAATCAAATGACAAAGTTTTGACACATGATCTGAGACCTGGAGACTGGGTCAGAACGAAAGTACATCGGAGGAGGAATTGTCTATCTCCTAGATGGCAGAAACCTAGGCAGGTAATCTTGATCACTACTAATGCTGTAAAGTGCAGAGGATTGAAGCGTTGGATTCATCCAAGTCATACTATTCCAATACCAACTCCTGAGAATTCTGATGTTGAAAGTGATACCACAGATGATTCTGATTCTGAAGCAGAAGACAGAACAGAAGGTGAAGTAATTCCAGATTCTGAAGATCGACAAGAAAGTCGACATCTGGAAACTGTGCCAGTGAATGGAAATTTGACAAGAAAAGACTTAGAAATAATTGAAATAGATTCTGAGGGTGAAGAGAATCTGTTAAAAGGAAAGATAACTGAGGATTCGGTTGTCTATATTGAAGACAAAGAAGCTGAACCGAAGGAAGTTTCAGACCAGGAGAGTATCGAAAGGCAGAGAACAAGCTCTGAAATAAGGAACAGAAATCCGAAATCTGGGAAGCTAGAGGTAATTGAGGAAGAGGAGGAGAACGAATTACCGAGTACCAGTGATGGAAGACAAAGTGAAGTTCCTGAAGGAGTGAAATTGCCGAATAGAGAAGTTCCTGAGTCAATTGAAATTTCAGACTACGAAACTGAAGAAAGTGACGTGGAAGGTGGAAGTGAAAACGGAAAGAAAAGGACTTGGAAATCAGAATCAAATAATTCTGAACCAAAGAAAAAGTACGTGAGAAAAGCAGACTTCTGGCCTGGTGGAAGATTGAGAGTGAGATTAATCAAAAAGCCAATAGAACAAGTTGAAGAAATAAGTAGTCAAAAGAGTCCTGGAAAAGAAGTTGGAGTTGGAAGAAAAATAGAAGTGATATCGAGAAAAGGGAAGAGAATAATTAGACCAAACCAGAAATACAAGTCTCCTGAGTGGACTTACTTAGTAATTCCACCTGTTATTGACATATATGATAGTAGTGAAGAAGAAAACGAAATCCAAGAAATTAGTGACAATGATTAAAGTACAGAATTATTAAATTGGCAAAAGGCTGAAGAAATCCTGTTAGTTGACACAAGGTCGAAGAAAAACTGTTTAGTAGAAGAAAACTTATGTATGACATAAGGTCGAAGAAATCTTGTTTAGGGTTATAAAAGAAAAATATATTTTAAAAGGGGGGTGTATATAAGTTTTAAAATTTATTTTTATTTTTATTTTTGAGGCTAAAACTAACCTAAAAATGCCTTACGTTAAGGAGAGCACTTCAAGATGTTCTGTTTTCAAAAGATGCTGTAAGATGACTCTGGTGTGTCTGCTCATTTTAGTTCTGCTCTGGTTAGTACTAGCTGTGATTATACCTTTAGAAATGAATAGAGAATTACACAAAGTTAACATAACAAGCAAAGCTCTGGTTAGCCAAACTAAACATAGTGCATCTGCAAAAGTAATTGATCATCAGCCTAACATTCATCAAGATAAATCAATAGGTGATTTTTCAAGCAATACATTCACAAAGCTTTTGAGTGAATATGTAAAGGTAATGGATGCAAAGGACTGTTACGTCTGTGTTAAGTTACCTGCTTCTGTTTCTGAGGGAGTAACATATAATATGCTTCCTCTCACTTATGCTGTTACATGTAGTGTATTAACTAGTTTATTTTATCAAACTGGTCGTTTGGAATATTACTATTCAAATTATGATGAGATTTTTGCTAATGTCAAGATTGATAATGTTTTAAATAAGCATAAGAAAGCTAAACAATTGAGAGAATATTTCCTTGTTACTAACGAACTCACTTATGAGTATGCTTACAAGAATAATCTAACATGTAAATTAAGTGCTGAAGGAAAGAAATTTTTGAATATGGTTGAGGAGAGAAGAGCAATTTATAAGAGAAATGAATTAGTCAAGCAGACTAAGTCATCCTTCTGGCAAAAAGAGGATGAGAAACTAAATGGCAAAATGCTTGAAAATATTACAATTCACATAGACAAACCTGTTAGTGGAAAGCTTTGCATTAGAAGAGATAACACACTTTTTGATAATTATTTTGTAGGTGCAAGCAACTGTGAAGATACTTATCAGATTATGGGAGGTTGGGGATTTAAAGGTGGAAAAGATCCTATCTTTCCTGGAATTTATTTTGTTTGTGGTGACAAAGCCTACTACAACCTTCCAGACCATTGGTATGGAACTTGTTATGTGGGAATCGTTTTTCCTAAAGTGTTTCATGTTGACAGAGATTCAGAAGGATTGTTTAAAATTCATAATTATGTAAATAGAGCTAAAAGAGAAACTTTTACTGAAGTTCTGGGAGATATTTTTCAAGCTGTAATACCTTTTGTTGGTATAACCCTAAATGCAGGAAGAATTAGAAAATTGTCCACTATAGTTGATAGATTATCAACTGATACTGCTGATGGGTTTCAATTAGTGAATGTTGAAGTTATTGCTATTAGATCCATGGTAATTCAAGATCGTCTTGCTTTAGACATACTCCTAGCAAAAGAGGGAGGAGTCTGTGGCATTTTACATGTCCAACATTGCTGTACATATATACCTGATGAAAGTAAGAATATTGAAATGTATATTAAGAATATTACACAAATGCATTCAGAAATAATTCCTTTAGAAGAAGAAGATTTTACTGGGAAACTTTCAAAAAGGTTTCAAGCAATTAAAAACTGGTTTCATAATATCGGAAGTTCAATTCTTGGCAAGATTCTGGCACCTTTGATTATAATAGTATTCATTTTTATTTTGACTAAAGTAGGTTGTTTGTTACATAAAAGAAAGAAACACTTGAAGGAAAAGAAGAGAATCTATAAACTCAGAAAAGAAGAGGAAAGGGAGATCGAGTTACAGGAGTTACATAGAGAGCGTCATGTTAATTGCAAAGATTATGCTGAAACAGACTTTTAGGTTTACTAATACAAATGAATTTGAATCGATTTCTTAAAATTTTAATTTACCAAAATTTTGAGTGCTGGTGTGGTGATTGTTAATCACCAGATGAGGGAGTTGATGGAGCGAGATAGAAAACAAAATTTTGTTTAAACTCGCAAAGTCACATTTCCATAACATGAATAAAATTATTAATGATTTGTGATATGTCGTGCTAATACAACTTAGATTAAACTTTACACGTGGGGGGACTAACATGTGTGCTCATAAACGTGCATATTTGTTGCATCTTTTTGTTCGTGCAAAATAATAAAATAATTATTGTTTTCGTTTTTGTCATTACTAACTGCTGCAAACTTAAAATAAGCATGTGCTTGTTTTGCTTTTCCTTGTCTGTGTGATGTCATTTCTACTATTCTAGGTGCTTATGGGTCTCATAGAAAAACGGAGACTGGTAAATATAAACGCTGCTTTATTTGTTTGCAATGGCTAGGTAACATTTTGATTAATCGGGTGGGTTAATTAATTAGTAAATCATGGGGTGGATACAGAATATACTTTATTTCTTACATTAATACTTTTCTTGTGTTTGTTTTATACTAGAAATCATAAGTTGCCTGCTTTTGAGGCCTAGCTATTTGAGCCGCAAAATAAGAGTTGATCTATAATTCTGCAGAAAGTCACGAGACGCCCATTCTGAATTAAAACGTTTATTGAAGCTGCATTCACAAAGCAAAAACTGATGAGCTAACATCATTCTGTCGGACATGGCCAAGGTCGAAAGTGAACTTTTTGTCAGTCCTTAACTTGGCATCCGCGGAAGTCGTGCTGAAAGACTATGGAAGCTGCGAGGATGACTTAATACAAAGTTGCAATCGCAGGAAGCCTCTGGCTTCACGTGGAAGAGACAATGGTCTTTGTAAGACATGATTTTGTGGAACTTTTTAAGAATCGGGTGACATGTCACTTGTCACTCTCAGCCAATGGGACGTCGTAGATTTCTGAAAACTTTCCTTTGCTAGTTTAGTTAGCGTAGAAAGGTATAAAAAGTCATGCCCTTAGGGTTGGGCTGGCTGCTGCTTTCTGACTTTCCGATGAGGGTGATGTGCTGCTGGACTTTGCGTGGAGCACGTAAGAATCCTCAAAGAACTTTACTTTAATTTCTGTCTATTTAGCTTAGTTAGGGAAATAGGTTTTAGAAATGCTAAACTTTATATAATTTCTTTAAATTGATTCAATTGCTTAAATTGTGTTTTTCTCATATTTCTTACCATCATGCTTGCTTTATTGCTAATAAATTTCATTTATAAAACTTACAACATATATTCCATAATTTAGAAAATAAAATCTTACTTTTGACAAACAAGCTGGTCTTGATTATTTAGAAGTATAGGTTACCATTAGCTAGATCACGTCGCCTATGGTGGTCGTTTAAATGGTTAGGTTTTATTCTAATGACAATATTCTTTCCGCAAATGTATAAAAATGTATATAGTTTGTAGATAATATGTATATAGATTTATTCTGACCACCTGATTCAGTAGGCCCAAAATATATCAGGTTCATAAATGGGTCCATATTTAGTACAGAATTATGTTTATAGGTTATGAAGTTGGGTAGCGTAGTTTATGATATATTTTCTATAGCCCGCTGGATCAGAGCCCCCCCCATGCCGCACTTTCACAGCAGCTGCAGACCTTTCTTTAGACGTGGCTCGTCTAAAGAAGGGGGCACGGCCTCTATTAAAGTGAAAGCACAGCATGGGAAACTTGTAAACAACAACAACATATTTCCAATGCCATAGGTCTCGGATTTGTGAGAATTTAAGCTATTGTCATTTATAACGCCAATAGCTCAAACTCTTGTAAATGTGAGACCTATTGCATTGTTCACCTTATTTTCTTGGAGACACCGGGGCGTGGCTTCTGCGTGGGGGGGTGTAGTTTTATCAGAAATGGGTTTTCAGATAAATAGTTGGGTACAGGTGCTTTCAATCAGGTATGGTGAGAGGTATGTTTGCTTTCACCAGGAATATTTACATACATACTGATAAAAACGCACATAATCTCTCCCTCTCTGCTTTGAAAGTCCTGAAAAATGTTGGTTATTTTGCAAATTATTGTGTTTTCTCTTTTAGTACTCGTATCAATCCGCATTCTTCTCTTTCCACTGTACCTTAGGCCCCTCTCATGCGCCGTGCTTGTGTATAATGTATTTTAACATTATATGCCCGCCTGGTTGTTGGAAAGTCTTAAACTGACACCCCATCCCCAATCTCACTGACCAAGGTACACCGCTGAAAAGCAAATGACGGAAATCAACCTGCATAACAATGGTTGGAAATGTTTAAATAAAAACCGCATTTGTTGCATAAAGTGAAATCGATTTTTGAAAGCTGCTACTGAAACTGAAAAAAATGTTATTTTTAAAAATTTTATAACTCAACGCTTATGTGCGGTGGCACAAGATGTCCTAAGTACATTAGTTTTGTTTGCCGGAGTATTATGCAATAAACCTTTTCTAAAATTAATGAACAAGAAAATAAATATGGAGTCGTAATAGCTTTGGCAATTAAATGTTTAAATTTAAAAAAAGGTTTTTCATCAGGAAAAGCTCATCTTCAATGTACTGTTGTCTCACCTTTAAATGTGTTTTTTCTGTTTTGTAGTACATTCATTCTGCTGGCATAATTCACAGGGTAAGTTGATATTTATTGTTACAAAATCTTTCATAGTACACTAATGTAAGTTTATGTATAGCTGTCTTAGCATTATGTTCGAAAGGTTCTAAGTTTATAACTTGTCTGATCTTGAGTAAATTGCTGTGATCTTTCCTTTGTTTAGTCCTTGTACATTTGGTGTGTCACAGTGAATGTTCCAAGGGTGCAATGTTTGTAGGCGACTTGATGGAAGTCAATAAGGCATCCCTTATCCCATTTTTCAGTTTGTCTAGGTCTGGCTTTGTTTACTTACCATGAGTATGTCTGATGTGAAAATCGACTGCATTCGGGTTCTATGGTTGTCCTCAAATCTTCTCTTTCATTCCATCGGAATATGACTGCACAGTAAGCTGTGATGTTTATTCGCCTATGATTGCATTATCCTTGACAACATTTTGGTATCTGGGTAGCGCAATAGCAGCAAATATGTACATTTCATAACTAAAAAAGAAGGCATAGTTCTTTCATGGCAACAGTTACTCTAAGGAAACACAGAGAGCAATGCATGGTGCCCATAGGACTGTAGGAGTGGCAGGCATTTTAGTAATTATTTAACAAATGAATAGATAATTAACATAAAGCATGCTTGTCTGCAGTCCGCGGTTCCTGATGTGTACACACAAAACCTGCACTCCATCCGGGAATTCACCATTTGCTTTGTAACCTCTACCCTAGTGTTGACACTCCGCACATTTTGTCCCTCCTCTCACCTCTTCATGCTTCTTGGGCTTATCTTCCTCGCTCGTTACATGAACTGACCCTACCTCTTTGACATACTTTGCTTCACACCCCTCGTCCCGCTTGTCTTTTTTAAGCCAATCACGTTGCTCTAAAT
This sequence comes from Lissotriton helveticus, assembly GCF_964261635.1. NCBI lineage: Eukaryota > Metazoa > Chordata > Amphibia > Caudata > Salamandridae > Lissotriton > Lissotriton helveticus. The sequence continues at coordinate 1,179,739,065 of NC_136057.1, read as the reverse complement.
ATTGTTACTTTAAGCCTTCAATCTCCCACCTTCACCACCAATTTGTACAATTCTTTGATGAAAATGTAAAATTGCTAGTGGATCATGTCACTCCTCCTAATGAAGGGGGCCCGGGAACATTACCTGGATGGAAGAGGAGAGGGGACCTACCACCCTGGAAATCTGTCGGAGGCATGTGTGAGACTTGGAAATTGTTTGATGCAACACATGCTGAATCTTGGCCATCTTCCGAGACTGAAGACTTAAGGAGGAATGGAGAAAGTCTACGACAAAACCCAGGAATACTATGCTCTGGGATGGAGAGAGAACGGACTTGTCCTTGTCGATGACAAACCCTAGCCCTTGAAGCAAGGAAACCGTCTGTTAAAGTTGAAGGCCCCGCTTCTCGGGGCAGTGGGCCATCAAGAGGATGTCGTCCAAATAGTCAATCATCCAAATACCCTGACTCTGCAGAAATTCCACCGCCGGGTGAAGAAGCTTGGTGAAACACCAAGGGGCTGAAGAAAGCCCGAACGGAAGGGCAGTGGATGGATGGGTACCACAAAGTACGTGTCCTTGAGATTCAACCGTACCATCCAATCGTTTGAAAGAAGAACGTCCCGGGGAAGATGGATTCCCTCCATCTTGAAATGCCGATAGACCAACCACCCGTTGAATTCCTTGAGGTTGATTATCGGCCGTTTACCTCATCTGCTTTTTCCACAATGAAAATGTTGCTGAGAAAACCTGAGGGATGCCGAGCTGACCGACAAAAGGCCCCTTTGCGGAGCAGCTCCGAGATCTCTTCGTCGATCAACTGCGCATCGGTCATTGAAAAAACTAAAGGGCACGGGGGTCTTGCCTGGTGAGGGTGATCGTAAAACTCTATGTCGAAGCTACAAATTGTCTGCAAGACCCATGCGTCTGCAGTAACAACTGCCCAAGCCTCTGGTATTGCTGCTAACCGGCTGCCAATTCGAACCTGGTCTGCAGGGATAATACTTACCGTTGGAATTGTTGTTGCCGGAGTTATTCCTGAAGCCACCTCGACCTCTGAAGCGCTGTCCTCTGGTGGGATAAAAATTTGTGTAGTTGGCAGAGGTATTGTATTGACCCCGCCCGGAGCCTTGACCCTTGTTGGTAAAATTTTTACCACCTCGGCCGGTCGCGTGGCCCCTACTGCAACCGGTCCCTCGAGAGAAACGCTGCTGGAACACCCTTGTAATACTGGACTGGGCCTTGTCCAGGGAAGTAAAGGTTGAAAAAATGTACCTAATTCCTTAATGAAGGGGTCTCCGAAGAGACCCCCTTGGGCCACTGCCCCTGCCTCCGAGGAGGCCAAGTCACCCAATTTGGGGTCTAACTAAATCAGGAGCAATCGTCGACGTTCGGTCGAGAGGGCTTAGTTGGCGTTCCCTAAGAAGATGACCTCCCTTTGCGCCCAATTCGACAGAACGTCTGGGGAGATGGCGGAACCTGTCATCTTCGCTTCCTCCGCCATGTCAAGGATTTTAGTAATAGGCCCTATTGCATCCAGCAACTTATCCTGACAGGAGCGCCAGGAATGGTCAATGCTTTTGCAGGGATATTTCACGAACTTCACAAGGAAGGTGGCCATTTTCGAGTCCAACTCTGGTGTCAGAGACACCTTCCCTTCCAATGTGGGCCGTGGGCACTCTTCTCGAAGACAACTCCTCCCCTCCTTCTCCAAGGGTTTGCGAAGGCGTCCGCCACAAACTTCGCCACCTTGTCCCCAGGGGCCCAAGCTGCAGACCGCAGATGGATTATTTCATCCGAGTCGAACATGCCCGAACTGTCCAGTGGCAACTCGGCGGCGGAGCCGGATGGACGCCATGAACCCACCGACCCCTCGTCGTCCTCAGTGTCTGCTGGTGACACCACCCCAGGGGATGAGGGCGCCGTACCCAGAGACACCGAGGAATCAGGGGTGGAAGTGGCCGCCTTAGCCAAAAAAGCGTAGCGCAACGCTCAAAGGCGTCTGTCCACACCCTGTGTTCCCGCGGAGTCCCTCTCCCTGCAGGGCTTCTTAGGGGCAGGGGGGTCCTCCCCTATGGGAGTTGGGGCATTGACCGGCACTCCTAAATGGGCTTGCGCCAACTTTGCGCACTCTTCTACAATACGGGTGGACCGTTGCTCCTCCATGGGGCCTACTATCTCCGTGACACAGCGGTAGATCGAGCTGTCCACCGCATTGTTGAACTCATCATCATTGAGGTACTGATGAGATTCCTCCTCCTCGTAGTAGCCCTCCTGCTCCATGCCTACCAATGTAAACCGCAGTCTCGGGCAATAGCCAAATATGTGTATGGGGCTGAGGGAAGGCTGTGTAACAGCTCTGGTTGTGGGCAGGCCACAGGCCAGCTAACTTTCCGGGCCGGTTGAAAACAAGAGATCAATGCAGCACCGGCCTACCAGCGCGCAAACACTCTCCACGAGAACGGGTCTCAACCGCCTCCCAGCGCGCTGCCACAGACACTCCGAAAAACCGCAAAACTGCCTGCAGGCCTAACGCGGTCAAAATCGCCTAATAGTGCAGAAAGAATCGCCCGCAGGTGTTTACCGCGGTTAGAACCGCTGTACGGACCCCGCGCAGGGCGTAAGGCAATGAGGGGGGCAAGTACAGACCCAGTACTCCTGGGCGTTCAGGTGAGGCGGCAGGGTAAGGTGTCTTGCTTCTCAGTGCGGCTCCTCACTGTGAGGAGAAACCGCACTGAGGAGCAACGAGACGCCGCAGCTCCCCCTGGCGGTCAGACACACACCGCAATGACAGGGTGATCGCGTAACGAACGAATAACGTTTCCGCTATCTAACGGGCTCTGTGAAGGCAAAACAACACAATGTCACTGTACATCAAGCATCACAAAGCCCCCATAGCGCAAAACAGCGATGTAAACAACAAACATATCCATGACTTGATAGTGGAGAAAGGATAAAACAACTTAACTGGCTGCGAAGGAGCGAAGAAAGAGAAAGATGGCACAGGAGGGACGTCCTATCTAGCGGTCATGGACACTGTCAAAGGACTAATGTTGGACACTACCCTAATGGATTGATGGGATTTGTAGTCAGATTACTTGAAAACTGTATTTTTTCCCCTGGTTTAATGCTTTTACCCCTTGTTCTGGGACATATAAGCATTTGTTGAGAATTTCTAGGCTGCTGTGAGTTTTGTACTAAATAAAGAGCGAAGAAGGAAAAGCATAATCCGAAGCCTCCGGTCTTGACAGAATCCAAGGGTGGATTTTCGAAGTTAACAACCTGCAAGCAGAGGTGACAGTCTATGCTACTCAACGGTGACCAGGAGGCACGAAGGCACAATGCCCACCCATGTTGGGAGATTTTGAAGAGTCGATGGTGACCTTGTCACTGCAGCTGCGTGGGCCAGGCGACACTGAGCAAGACCAGGAACCGTGCACCAGTTGTCCTACGTTGGATGTTGGCGACTAGGTGGTTGGTGTCCGGCGGGACCTCCAACAAGCCTTGGTATCCACAACTGGCATGGAAGACGAAGGAGCAATGTTGGGACCAGCAAGGTCCAAGGGACTCCCCACCAGCAGGAGAGTCCGAGCAAGGCACCGAGCAAGCAGGAGAGCCCACTGAAGCAGTAAAAACCCTCATGAGGACCCACACATAAAGGAACAGGAGTCGCAAGAGGACCTCTAGCAGCTCACCAAAGATGAAGGCCCACAGTGCAGAGGATGCGGTGAGGATGCTGATCTTGGAGGGAAGAGATGCTGAAGTCTGTAGCTTCTTGTAGCCTAAAGATCACTGGGGTGCAGAGCCAACAAGCCTTGGCAACAGCAAGTCGACACAGTGCACATGGATTCAGTCCACTCAGTTACGATGAGGGATACTGGCCTCAAAATTGCAGAGATATGGGTCAGGCCTCGTGGGAGTTTCAGAACTGCCAGCTGTGTTGCTGGGCCTCGGGAAGTCCGTAGGACGACAAGAGCAGCTGAAAGGTCAGCCTCATTGCAGTGTCTGCAGATGCAGGGGTGTGACTCCTTCACTCCAAGGGAGATTTCTTCGGGTGCCCTTGATGCCCACAGGTCTGTTGAAGAACCTGGCAGAAGTACAGACACAGATGGCGAAGAAGACTTGAAGAACAGCGAGACCAGGAGAAGCAGGATTCTTCCTTGGTGCCGTCTCGATTCCAATCAAAGTCCAAGTGTCCAGATGGTTGAAGAGAGACATAGTTTCAGAGTTGAGTCTCGTCCCACGATGAATCGGAGGACCCACCCACAGGTAATCCCTCAAGTATCCTAAGGAAAGGGTTGGAACAACTCGGGTGGGGAGGGGTAGGAGGGTGCGTTCTTTGTGGTTGTCCAGGTTTTCGCTCTTCCTCGAACATGGCGAGGAGGTAGGGTGCTAATTTGCAGACCTTTGTAAAACTTTGCCGGTAACACATTGGGGCCGGCGGTTTTGCAAGATTGCAATGGCATCTCCGTTTTTCTCAGTCAGGAAGATTCGCATTGAGCAGAAACTTGTCTGCGTGGGATACTCAAGGGATTTGGATATCGTACAGGAAGTCCTGTACCTCCTCTTTCCTCTGTGACTTGTCTGCGATCAGTAGAGGGTTTTTATAGAAGTCTGCAAACCTTGCGGAGATTTCTGTGTTGCCCATTACCAGTTTACCATTTGGCCCTCTAAAGAGGCGGTACCCAGTAAGGATTATGTTACTTACCCTGTAAGAATCTGTTCTTGGCATGTATAGCTGTAGATTCACATGCTTTGCTTACTCCTGCCATCTAATGTTGGGTCTGGATGTTTGCAAGTTGTTTTTCTTCAAAGAACTCTTTTTCAGTAAGGTGACCCCTCTTTTCAGTGATAGTGTGCATGGCACCGACTCCATTGTTAGATTGTTTTACCGCAAGAGGGGGAGAATGGAGTAAATAAGTGTAGTATAGATATGTCCATGCATGTATAATATGAATAATAATAATAAATGCAACAACCATAGATGTCCAGGGAGGAGGGAGGGCACATGTGAATCTGCAGCTCTGCATGCCAAGAACAGATGCTTACAGGGTAAATAACATAATCCGTTTGAGGCATGTGTGCTTTAGATACACATGCTTTGCATAGACTGTATAGCAGTACCCTCCCAAAGCGGTGGCTAACCAGTGGGCATTGCAGTTGTTTGAAAAAGTGTGCTTAATACTGCCTGACCTACATTACCTTGTTGGTGTGCTAATACTTCCACACAATAGTGTTTAGTAAATGTGTGTGGCTTAGACCATGTAGCTGCTTTACAAATACCAGTTACAAGAACGTTACCTATTATGAGTAGAATGTGCTCTAGGAGGTATATACAAAGTTCTTTTGGCTTTGATATAAGATGTTTGAATACATTTAACAATCCTTCTAGAAATACCTGTTTTAGAGATATGTTTCCCTATATGAGGGAGAGTAAAAGCAACAAAAAGTTATTTTGTTTTGCGAAAGTCTTTTGTTTTATCAATATAATACAATAATGTTCTTTTGACATCTAATGAATGTAGAGCTCTTTCTGCTACAGAATAAGGTTAAGGGAAGAAAACCGGTTGTTTAACTGATTGGTTAATAGGAAAATCAGAGACTACTTTTGGAAGGAACTTTGGGTTAGTGTGAAGAGCCACTCTGTCTTGAGTTGGAAAAATGGTTCTTCTAAGGTTGATGCCTCAAGCTCACTGATGCATCTTATTGAAGTGATCGCAATCAAAAAAGCATCCTTCCAAGGAAGCAATTGCAGTGCACAATTATGAAATGGTTCATTGGGTGGACCCATAAGTCTTGTTAGAATAATAGTAAGGTTCCATGTAAGTGGAACATTTGGCGGTATCACTCTTTAAGTCCTTCCATAAAGGCTTTAATTACTGGCACTTTGAACAGAAATACGTGTTTCTTTTGAAGATATGCCGCTACAGCTGCAAGGTGTAGGCGTACGGATGTGTATGCAAGGCCTGCATGTTGTAGATGTAATAAATAACAACATGATTTGTTGTATAGAAGCATCTAGTGGTTTAATTGTTGGTTATAACAATAAATAACAAACCTTTTCAACTTTTCTGCATAGCATGCTCTAGTGGTAGGTTTTCTTGCTTCTTTAAGAATTGTCTTGCAATCTGATGGTAGATTTAGGTATCCAAACTCTGACTTCAGGAGCCTAATCGCTAGGTTGAGCTCCTTGGGGTTTGGATAGCTGATTTCTCCATGGTTCTGAGTGCGAAGGTTTCAGGTAAGGTGAAGCTTTTGGTATGGAAGTACTAAAAGCTACAGTAGTGTGGTGAACCAGGGTTGACGAGCCAATGTGGGAGCTATCAAAATGAGGCAAGAGATGTTTGCTTGAGCTTCCGAACAAGAAATGGAAGAAGAGGGAGAGGCACAAAAGTGTAAGCAAATATTCCTGACCAGTTCATCCATAAGGCATTGCTTTAGGGTGGAACCTGGAGGCAAAGTTCAGGCATTTTGAGTTTGAGATGTTGCAAAGAGATCTATTTGTGGAAATCCCCATTTTTGGAAGTATGCAAAGAGGACTTGCGGGTGGAGTTCCCACTTGTGGAATTGCCGCATTGTGTTGAGGAGGTCGGCAAATTCGCTGTTTATCCCTGGAAGGTGTTCTGCTAGCTGTTGTATTTTGTGATTTATTGCCCAACGCCAAATAGACTGAGAAAGGCGTGATAACTGTAGCGAGTGTGTGTGTCCCCCCCCCGCCCCCTGTTTTTACACATGGTACATAGCGGTCATATTGTCTGTCCGGACTAAGACCACCTTCCTTACCAGGTGAGGTAAGAATGCTTTTAGCACTAGTTATACAGCTAGAAGCTCTAGGTAGTGGATGTGGAGATTCTAGTGTTTGGTGTCCCATAGACACTTAACTGGTAGATGTTGTTGATGGGCACCCTGCTCTGTAAGGGATGCGTCCGCTGTGAGCACGATATGTAGAACTAGGTCGATAAAGGGAGGCCCTTAAGATAAGGTTTGTATGTTTCACTACTGCAGAGAGCGTTGGGTGTGGCTGGATACCAACACTAGATCTTATTTCACCCTGTGATTGATTCCAATGACGTGCTAAGCATTCTTGTAGAGGCCGCTTGTTTAATCTTGTATGAGGCACTATGGCAATGCACGTTGCCATCATCCCTAAAAGTTGCATCAAAGTTCTTACTGTTAGATACTGATTGTTTTGAAATTGTAGCAACAGTGTCCGAAAATGATGAATTCTGACTGCATTGGGATATGCTAAACCTGTTTGAGTGTTTAGCATAGATCCTAGATAGAGTTGCAGCTGTGCAGGTTAGAGATGGGATTACTGTGCATTGACTGTGAATCCCATTTGATGAAGATTTATTGCAATTGGAGTGTGTCATAAACACTTGAGATGTGTCCTGGTTTTGATGAGCCAATCGTCTAGATATGGGAAGACATTAATTTGTTGTCTTAGCTGAGCTGCTACTACTGCTAGATATTTGGTGAATTCTCTGGGTGCAGTAGTTACTCTAAAATGAGAGTACTTAGAATTGATAGTGCTTTTCTGCTATCACAAATCTGAGGTATTTGCGATGTGCTGGGTGAATAGGGATGTGAATGTATGCGTCCTTTAAGTCTAGTGTTGACAAAAAGTTACCATGCTGTGAGAGGTGAAGCACCTGTTGAAGTGTGATCATATGGAAGTGTTCTGACAGTAGGTATAAGTTTAGAGGCCTGCGATCTAATATTGGTCATAGAGAAATGTCCTTTTTTTGGTATTAGGAAGTAAAGTGGATAAACCCCTGATCCTTGGTATCGTATTGGAACTGGTTTGAGAGCTCCTGTTGTTAGAAGTGTTTAATTCTTGATTGAGCAGTTGCTGTAGAGCGAGTTTGTGAATGCGAGGTGGAATATTGGGCGGATCGCCGGTGAACTCCAGGCAATAACCATGTTGGATAATGTCGAACACCTATTTGTCTGATGTTATTAATTGCCAAATGGGAAGGAACAAATGCAGTCTTCCCGCGACAGGTGTATGATTATGGGGTGAATTGTTAACAAGTCACTGGTTGTTGGTAGATGAAGAGGTATGTGTTGGCGTACCTCTGCCTTTAGAGTTGTTCCCTCTGTAACCACCTTTATAAAAACCCTTTGCCACCCCAGTGCAGACACAGCCATATAAATGTCCAGTATTTGTAAAGCGCAAACAATTAACCAAAGGTGTCAAGGCGCTGGGGGCCGTTGGGAAGATTAAGCAAGCTATTGTCCAGAGTCACATGGTGCTGGGCTGATCTGCTGCCGGCACCGGTGTTCGAACCGTGAGCCCCAGGGTTCTGGAGTCAGTTGCCCTGGCTGCTGCGCCACACCTCTTCTCTGCAAAGCTACGCAAATTAGTCTTGACCCTGTTCCTCATGGGAACTGTCCAGCCCGAACTGCCTAGCCAGGTCTTCCCTGGATCAGCAACAAGCATCCCGGGACCTTTTTCGGGGTAACACCCTCATCAACCAAGCGAGCTTGAGTCCAGTAGAAAAGTGAGCAAGAGTACCACGGCTGGGCATACCTGCCAGCTTGGGGTGAACAAAGCCCCCGCCGTAACCCCCCCCCCACCCATTAAGTCGTGCAGGGTTCAGTCTCCGCACAGAAAGAAATCTGGGCTGTCTGTGTTTGGCCTACAAGTTTGATTAAAGTAATGTGGATGTAATTAACAATTCCCTGCAAAATGATAAATTAAATCTACCCTCCGAAACTGTTATGGGTTATGGTTTATATATGCTGGAATTGCACACATTTCTTAATTATTGATACTTCTCTTGAGTATGTAGAGTCGGAGGAGAAGTACCTGTGAGTGCCCCATATGTAAACCAGATTACTCATGCGGTCCGGTGGAGAGGTGTTTCCAGTAGCCGTATACTGCCTCGCCTATATGCATGTCTAGCCATATAGACGAGGATCTGTCTACGTTTGTGGGGATTAGTGAGCCCCCGTACGTTCCACATTGCTATCCTTACTGGACGAGGGCTGTTATGCCGGTTAACCATAAGTTTTATGCAACAACTGTAACTCTAATCTTGGGTTCCCGTCGAGTGCCTAGTGAAGCAATTAACATGTACCTCTGCTTAATTTGAACAACCCCCCACTCCCCCCACCCCCCCTGCACATTAGGACCCAATTTCCCAGTACAAATCCAAAACATGTTATCTCTTCCAACAAAGGCTCTATAATGAAGAAAGTTAAAGATACAACAAACAAAAAACTATTCCTACTAAGTTACAAAAGCAGTGGGTGGTCAGATCGGCAGATAGTATAACTTTGTACCAATTAATCAGAATGAGCATGCAGGTAATAAAACATCGCAGCAACATCATGGGACATGCATCCTCCTTGTGAGTACACACCAATACCATATTGATCATTTCTAGTTCAAACAGATCATTGAATTGTCATACGCGGCAGGTAGAGTTTAGTTTCTCCAGTGTGGTCGGGATTTGGTGTTCCATAGTGTGATCGTATCATTCAATCTCATCGAGGGACGATCTGGGGCTAGCTTTGTCTCGCGTTAACGCAGTGTCACAAGTTGTCCCATGTTTCTCGAGAAAGGCGAGAGCGCCCCTGGGGTCTGACTACACTTGCGTCTTGCCCCTCCATGTGAATCAAAGTCGTGCAGTGTATAGCATGGCATAATGTATGCCATGTTCCTGAAGTTTTTTTCTTCACAGGGCTAAATTTCCTCCGTGCTTCCTGTACTGATTGTGAGAAATTAGAGAAGAACGAGAGCAAATTCCTTCACGATGGGTTTCCTTTCCCTCCCTGGCCAGTCTCAAGAACTGATCTCGGTCTCTCTAGTTAAACAAGCATTGGCATAGCCAATAGGTCTCGCCTTTGGGACCTTATAAGTGTTTAGCCATGCAGCACATTTAAACCCCACTGGGCAAATTTCTGATATGGAACTAGTGCTTATGTTTCAAAATCTGTTTTATTGAATTTTTGTCACAGGTAGGACAATAAGCGCAAAACTTGGACCACAAACGCCAGAAATACATTTCGCCTCGGCATACAGATAGCTATTGACAGATACAGCTTTCCCATTAGGTCCATGGCTTAGCTTTGACAATTTGTGGCGTGAACATTTCACCCTCCCGTGAGAAGAACCTAAAAAGGAAACTTAAGTGATCCTAAGAAAGAATTTGTAAAAAACCTAAACCGAGATGTCATGGCGCTATCTACACACAATTTTTTTTAAAAAAAGATCGAGGTAAGAGGGCGAGCGTGCAAGGGGGGGGGGGGGAGCCACTAGATCCCCACCTGTGTGAGAGCTGCGCCAACGGGAGGACTGGCCCGAATGGAGTTATTAGATGAGGAACATGTTAAGGGCTCTGAGGCGCGGGCTACAGGCCATCAAAGGAAGCCCTTCAGATAGATAGGAAACCAGTGGGGACCAAATGTAATCAAAACCTTTCCTGGTGTCTTCAATTATATCAGTCATGCGTTCCAAAGCTAATGCCCTCCAGCGCCTCGCGTGCCATTGTGTTAGAGAAGGGGCCTCTGGCTTCTTCCACGCTGCAGCGATTACCATTTTAGCGGCTCCCAAACAAAGCCACATCACTGATTTGTCCCCCTGAGTCTGCCGCTTCAACTGTGGATCATGGACCCCAAGTAGAACTTGTTCCAAGGAACTGGGGATGGGATAGCCTAAGATATGTTTAATTGGGATAAGATTTCCTTCCAGAAAGGCTTAACGACCCACTTCCCCTCCAGCACCTATACGTGGAACCAGGGAAAATCTGATGAAGTTTCTAAGGGTACAGTTCTGATAGAGCGCGCAGGTCACCCGACTTATAATTTTACCATATGCACATTTGGGCCCATAAATTCAATTCACCATATTTATTAATCCGGTAACCTTACACTCTACTACCAGTAACCCAGTTCCTTCCTATTTGTTACCAATGTACCCAACTCACCAATCCACGTTATGGGTACCTATGATCACAATGGATCAGGGAGCTAGCTGTAAAAGAAAGGCAGACACCAAAATACAAAATACTATTTACTCTATTTGCACTCATATAATAACCACAGACTCAAGAAGTTTCAAAACCTTTATCTAGTTTTCATCAAGATCAGAAAGCATAAGGTTCACAGCAAGTAAACTGTCAATAACTAAGATTATAAAGAGCACATATCCATAGAGGAAATAATTCAGACCAACCATTTAGGACTCTAAAGGAAGGTAAGAACAGGGAACATGCTAGTAAGAATTTTCAGGAATTTAGACTTGACGTGGAGTAACTAAAGGACGGGGAAAAATAAGGAACATGCTACAATGTCACAGTTTGTATACCCTGGTAAAAGTGGGCAAACAGAAGAACTTGAATAAATTTATAGTAGACTCGAAGAGAACATGTAACTATAGGGAAGGTAAAAGTGGAACACGCTAATATTCCAGAGCAATCACTCTATTTGGCTAAAGGAGGGTAAAGAAAAGGAACATCTATATTTCATGAACTATACGTCACAATTTCTCTTATAGGAGGGGAAGAATGGAACATGCTAATATACCAACTATAATGTAGGACTTTATCATTTGTCAGCCAAAAAGGGAAAGTATGGAAAATCAATAAGCAAGAACACGTCTTTATTAAAGCAAAGAAAAAGAATGAAGGATGCAGAATAGGTTCCCCAGGGCTATATTTACCTAGAACGGTGTCCACGGGTCAGTTTTAGGATAGGAGAAACCCAAGGAAATGCGGTCGCCAGTAGGCCAACAGGTGCAGAATGGACACCCAAGACAGGAAAACCAGATTAGGATCAGGACAGGACCACCAAGGTAAGACCAGCACCCGCAGTTCAGCTGCAACGCCTGTGCTACACCCCCTCTGCAGTTATCGGTCAAAACCCCGATTGGGTTATCGAATTCCCCAGCAAAGTGCTCCACCAGCACTTAAGGTTCTCAAAACTCCAACGGGTCTGTGAGACAATCGGACAGAGTGCTCCGCAGCACCTCTGTTTCAGGATCAGCTATTGAGTGCGTAGGGTCAGTGACAGGTCAGCTATTCGGACAAGTCTGACAAATTCTTTAGCTAAACCTAGGCTAATTATACTGTTTTTGGGTCAGTGTACCACCCCCCAAATTTTGCAAGTGTAAGAATCCCCAATTTCGATTGGTCCACAAGTAGGACAGGTCAACACACCAACCAGGATTTGACTTTCACAAGCCCCAATTTACATCTTTTGGGACCGCCTATTGAATTTGGGGTTCCCATGATATGTGCTCTTCTCCTAACAAAGGATTATACAAATGTATATACAATTGTTTCAAATGTAGTACAGTTCAGCTTCGTACTGCTGGGTCACAGGTCGATTCCCAGGAGCATCTTGACTGTGGCTGCCAGCTGGCTGGATTTCACTGGTACAAGGCTTTCTTCCCTCTGCTAGGATGACATGCGCAGTAGGGACTTCTAAGATGGAGTGTGAAGCATCTCCCTGGCCCAAAAGACTCGATACATGGAAAGTAAAGGAAAACAATTTAGAAATACAGAAATATTGATTACACTGTATACCAGGAATCCCTATATGACTCCCCTTACTTTATATTAACTATAGCATTACGATTAGTGCAAGACGAACAATATAGCAAAGAGCTGCGGTACAAGCATCGGACATGTGAGAACACAGAGCAGCCATTTTAAAGCTGGTGCGCAGGCGCAAAGATTTTCCAACAGAACTGCAAGTACGTCACGTGAGTGTGACCGACGCATGCGCAGAAGAAATTCCCGCTTAGCAGCAGCCATCTTAGCAGCAAGCGTATTACGGTTAGTGAATACATATGCAAGCTTTGCTGGGACACCCCCGTGTAGTGTAAAATATGCAATATTAGTAACACGAACAGGTTGATTATTCTTATTAACATTATTTGAGGTTCTTGATACAAGCAAGTCGCTATACGTGCGAATCCTTGCTCCATCACAGTTACCAATCATGCATGATATAATGTGCTTTCCTGAGATACATGGAGCGGTTGAATTTCGTGATGTCTTTTACCAGGCGATCCCATTGCTTATCCTCCAGAGGAGTCTCTATAATGGCGTCCCAGAAGCGTTTATAACGCGGCGTCGTTCTAGGACTCTTCGATTGGATTAATGCATACAGATAGGAGATACAACCTTTGGAGGAGGAGCTAGATTGAGGGAATTTCTCAATGGGGAGAAGCTCCCTGGTGGCGGCCTGCTGCACCGGGGGCTGCAGCACCCAATGTTTCAGTTGCAAGTAGTGCTATTCTTCCTTGGCGGATAGCGCAAATTGCTTCTTGCAGTCCTGAAAGGTAAGGAATTCCCCTCTGTCGAACAGATGTGAGATCATGTGGCGACCGCCCTCCCTCCAAGCTTCAAAGGGGCCTTCTGACAGTGCGGGGGAACGCGGCGTTAAAATGTATTGGCGTGTGAGGTGAAGGGAAGGTCATGAGATGCAGTTTGTGAGTGAGGATATCACAGATCTTAAGCGTAGTGGACGTGGTTGTGCTAATATAGGCGTTTAGGTCGATCCTGCTTCGGCTTCCAGAGAAGGTCCCATATGGTGTGCCCCGTGATTTGCCTGTCCATAGGAAGCCAATGCTTCTCCGAGGCCCGCTGCGACCATTCCGTAATTAACCTAATTTGTGCCGCCCAGTAATAGGCCTGAAAGTCCTGTAAGGCCAAGCCGCCGTCTGAGCGAGGTCTAACCAGCAAATTATAGGGAAGTCTTGCCCGTTTCCCCTGCCATATAAACTTGGTGAGCTTTCGCCGCTGCTCTGTAAATAACCCACCCTCCTCCAGGATAGGCAGCCCTGAAAAAGGTATAATAAGCAAGGAAGAACGTTCATCTTAATGGCATTTATCCTGCCCAACCAGGTGGTATAGGTTATACTCTACTTTCCCAGGTCCATCTTTAGTTGTGTCAGATGAGGGGGGGAAATTGGCTTTGTACAAGTCCCGTAGTCGAGGTGGGAGGTTCACCCCTAAATATGTGATCTCGCTGCTAGTAAAGCGAAACGGGGAACGGTCTTCAATCACACGCCACTCCGTTACTGGAATTGTGAGATTAATAAGGCAGGATTTGGTCAGATTGACTTTGAAACCCGCCACCCGTTCAAACGCCTCCAGCTCCCTCTGGATAGCTGGTAGAGAGATATTAGGGTTTGTCACTGGCAGAAGCACGTCGTCTGCAAACAACGAAATCTCATGGTCATTGGAACCGAAGCGAATGCCTTGGATCTCCTGATTCAGTCTGATCCCAAGGGCCAGAGGTTCTATGCTCAAGGCAAAAAGGGGCGGAGACAAGGGGCAGCACGGTCTCGTCCCACGAGCCAATGGGAAGGAAGAGGAGGCTACCCCATTAATAAGGACTCTAGAGCTGGGAGAATGATAATTAGCGCGCACCATCCAAATAAAGACGTCGGAAAAGCCAAAGTGCTTGAGCACTTTAAATAAAAAGGACCGTTCTTCCCGGTCAAAAGCTTTCTCCGCATCCAGCGAGAGAAGCGCCGTTGGGATATTTTTCCTGTGAGCTTTTTCAATAATGTGGACGATACGCTGCAAGTTATCATGGATTTGACGACCCTTGATAAAGCCGGATTGATCCGGATCTATGAGACCTGAGAGAATTGTTTCGAGACGAGTGGCCAAGATTTTAGAGTAAGTTTTAGCATCAAGGTTTAGAAAGGGCAAATGGGCGATAGGACGAACATGCCGCGGCATCCTTCCCCAGTTTGGGAATTACAGTCACAATGGCTTCCCCCATAGAAGGAGTGACCTGTTGCCTGGCAGCAATATTATTGGATAAGATGGTTAAGAAAGGAGCGAGCTCCCTTTAAGGCTGTGACCATCCGTAGTGCCGGTGCCGAAGGGTTGGACTTATGGGTCTGTTCACCCTTTGTTTCTTTTTCACATTTCACAAGTCATGTTTAGGTTGGTGGTTGCTGATGAGAACCTGAGGTAGTAGGCGAGTACCTTCCTACTTACCCCCATGGTGCTACTTCCGTGAGGCACCACCAACCGCTCCACACATTTTCCTTTTCTTTATGTATCTCCTTGTTACTTTTTAGAAGCACTTTTCTCACGTTAGGGGAGGAAGAGTGTGGGGGCCACATCAGTTGGAAGCAACGCAACAACTTGTAGAGTATACTGTGTTTTAAAGAGGTGACCCAGATCTGGTAAATACAGACGGTGTAATTTTAACCGCTGTTCCCCAAGACATTTCAGAATTGAGGTGCAGATCTGAGGATGAGAATCACCGTGTGAACAGGTCCTTTGTTGTGTATAATAGCAAAAGAAGCACCAAGGCAGTCATATCTCAACGATACAATCCCCCCTCCCCCCAACCGGACAATGGCGAACAGAAACCCTGAGAACCATATAGTGAGTAAGCTTAACACAGCCCTCCGTAAACCGCTGCAACTTGCAAAATTGAACGAACCCACTATACCGCCTTCCAACCTTCCCCAGCCCCCAACATCATGAGGATTTGAGACATCCCGCAAGCAAACACCCCAATTATAAATAGCTCACTGTCGTCCGTGTCGTGTGAAGGAGATTGGTGGGACAAGGGATGTCTGGGCACCCATTTCTCCTCCCAATGCGGAAGATGCAAGTCCTCCACTCAATCCAGATCCCCAAGATATTCCAACCTGTCCTCCTCTTGGGTGTAGGAGTGAGGCGAGGGAGAACTGCCCCGCAGGGTAGCTGCTCCGAACATATAGGGTGCGCCCAAGCGGCGCACTCTCCGACAGTTCCAGGCCATGGGATCCCGCTGCTGACCCATATATTAGCCTCATTCTGGAGTAATAGCAGTTTTTCGACCCATTCTGCGCCACTGGCCACCAATTCATCGTTTCGGTCGGCCTCTCCCCCCCTCCAATCCCCCCCCCCCCCCCGGATCTGGTAAAGCTTTGGGAAGTTCCAGACCCAGCAACTCTGCCGCCTCCGAGAGTTCCGTGCAATGCTGCTACTTGTTGTGCCACAGGAAGGCGATCCCGAAGGGGTATGTCAATCGATACTTGATGTTTTTCTCCCAGAGATGTTCAGCAACCGGTCTGAACTGCTGGGGCCGCAAGAGAGTGGCCTGGGCGACATCCTGGTAGAGGGTACACGTGGCGTTTTGAAATGTTAGTGTGTCAGAGGCCCTAGCTTTTTGCAAAACAAGTTCTTTATACTTGAACAAGCTAAACTTAGCTAGGACATCTCGTGGGCGCCTATTGTCTCCTTGGAGGCGCGGGCCAACTCTGTGGATTCTCTCCAACCCGACCTCCGGGCCATCCTCCCCAAGGGCAGACGAGAAGAGGCCCACCATGAACGCCTCCAAGTCAGGCCCCTCGCAGCCCTCCTCCAGGCCCCGGACCCGGACTTTCTCAATCCTCGCATTTGAGGAGAGAATCTCGCAACTGCCGGCAGAGGTCAGCTGTGTTTTCTTCCAGAGACTTAAGCCGACCACCACCTCCTGCTGTTGCGCCTCCAGATCAAGTGTGCGTGTACCCACAGAGTCCACATCTGCCTGCACCAACACCAGTTTCTCAAGCACCTCAGAGCAGAAGGTTTCGAAGGTGTCTTCCATGTCTGCTTTAATGTCGGGCAGAAGCTCTGTACGTAGCTCCTGCTTGAAAGGGGAAGATAAGAGGTCTTCTCGGGTCAACGCCATAGCCGGCGCTTACTCAGTTGTCCCCCTAGCAGCCGACGGAAAATAGTTTGAAGCCCTGTTATTGGGGTTCTTCTTGGGTGTCATAGGGCACACTCCGCTCCGTCAGCACTCGGCCGCCTCCTGGTAAGTGGAATCAGCACTAGTCTAACACCCTCTGGCAGGGAGCCCGTTGTTCATTCCTTAGCGCCAGACACCACACCACCTTCCCGCTCTGGATGCCAGGCCCGGGTCGATGCCCGTGTGCCACCCGTCTCTGCTCTCAATTAGCCAACTTGGAATACGCTAGCACCGGGCGGCCTCCGCAGCTCACTCCTCGAACTAGGCCAGCTGGGAATTCAGTTTCACTGCCAAGTGGTACCCTTGTCACAAGCAGGCCAGGGAAGATGTTCCGGCAGCCATGTTAGTCAGGCGCCCTCCCCTTTAACATTGTCCATAGAGATCTACACTCCACGTAGTGCGATCCCGCTTAAGCTCAGCCACAGCTTGCAGGCAGACTTGAGGGAAGAGGGGCAGACAACCCCTCTAAATCCACCCCTGGGGCAGCACCAACACACACCCCCCAGAGGGATGCTGATTCACTTGTTGCAGTAACGAATTCTGCCGGGCAGTCCATGGTACGCAAATCCAAAGGGGGAGGTGGGTAAATCTTCAGCGTGCAAGGCGGCCGTCACTGCAGGAGCCGCCTGAGCCAGCCGAGTACGAGTCCCACTCCTCTGCCATCTTGTGGATCTTCGTTGCAAGCCCAAAGTGACTCCAAACACCTGCGCAAATCATCCCCAGAGGACCCGGGGGGACCCAGGCACACTGGCATCCCCGCCACTATCTCCGGCTGCAAGATCGGCAGAAAGGCCGCGGGAATTACGCATGCCCGCGCTCCCGCTGTCAGGCGCCTGGGAATCTGCCATGTTGGGTATAAGCTCCTCACCGCTGCTGTCTCTCCGGGCCGGGGCGCGAACAAGGACGCACCGAGGCAGCCCCCGGACAGCGCCACCAGCCTCCCCGCAATCAGCGCCGCAGCTCAGAGCGGCATTCACCAAGCCTGGAAGACGACTCGATGCCGCCGAATTAGCAGGGCCTGGAAAGGAGCTGAACGGAATCATGTCCGATCGGCCATGTTGGTAAACCCCGCCCCCCAAACTAGTGCTTATGTAAAGCGCATTGATACCTTGATTTGTGCTATATAAAAATGCAAAAAAATTAAAAGGAATGAAAAGAGAAGTGCTTGCAGGTTCCTGAAGTGGGTGTGCGAAAAGATGCACTCTGTAGAGTGATTACATAAAGTATGTTTGACTGTGAGACAATCTGGCTGTGGTTGATTGAGAGGGTGAATGAGGTTCGACCTAAATAGCTGTGCAAAAAAACAAACAAAAAAAACCACAAGTCACCCAACAAAACGTACAAGAGGATGTGCGGGGGGGAGGGGGTCAAAAAAGCAAGCAAACGAGTGACCAAGTCAACCAATTATAAGCAGCGGGGGACTGTCGACAAAGTACTTGAGAAGTCTATCGAAACTAGACATCTAGGAAAGACCTAAAAAGACCCAACACTCATTGCATCTCAACGTACCATCAATACAAAAAATTTAAAGATCGCGAAAATCAAACAAGTAACACCAAATATGATGCTAGGATGACAAAATAATCAGAAGAAAACCATTGCTAAAAAAACTAGTGTCCACCCGCAGGGCCTGGAAACATCGAATAAAACATTATGCTGATTACTTTCAGTAAAAGGCCAAACTTCAATAAACTAAAAAAAACTGAAAAAAGAACCACCTTCTACATATCTATTTCCCATGTATTTACGGTCTTTTGTCAGTGCTTTTTTCACGCCTTCTGCCGTCTCGAACTCGACAGCCTCTCCAGTAGGACGTCCCTCTTTGCAAATGGTGAAATGAATTCCATTGAGACCACCAGTTATGCAGAATTCTGTTAACATACAAAAAAGAAATATATTAAACCCGATTTCAATAAAATCCAGATTCTAATATCCACACATCTAGCAAATGTTCATAGGCCCAACGAATCTAGAATTTTTTGCCATTAAATTACTCCCATACCACCCTGTTGTAAACCAGTCATATATATGTGATATGCATACCAACCTATTGCCACCCCAAAATTAAAAACGTGTGCCAAGTAGTTGTTCTCGATCAAATGTTGCATGCAATACACCTACTTTACGTGCATTCAATGGCCGGAATGTCACGCATTAAGCAGTTTCCAATTACATAAACCACCGGCATCAATTAAAACCATCTAACACTCAAAATGCTTGATCCCACCCCAATTTAAGAATTAAACCGGATTGTTAGCGTTAATAATTGCAAGTGTAATGTCAATAAAAATGACGAAATAAAAATAATTGCAAGTGTAAAAGCTAATTAAGACAACTTTGAACGAGTGTGAATTTCTACCAAATTAAATATCATTCATGCCATAATCTTGTTTCCATGGGTCTGGTGAAACATATGCACCTGAAAAAAAATCCAGCTCTTCCTCCTGCGTGCAGGACCATGGCAATCCTCGAATTTTTACTATATGTTCATCTACCATTGTAAAACCTGTCGTCCACAACGATAACGAATTTATAGTGTAAATAATGTAGGTTAATAGTGAAACTTGGTGCTCAATATATCTTAAGTTAAGAAGCGAACTAGTTCACAGATTAATTGCTTACTTTTTTTCAGATCAAAAGAATTTTATTTGGGTAAAGAATATGAAAGAATGCAAGTTACAATAATAGCAGAGTTATGATGAACATACAGTAAAAGGTATGAGATGTAAAAGGTATAAATAAGTGAACTATATTAAAACAAAATACAGTGAAAATCAAGAGTCAGTCAAATAGTGATCAAGTAGGCATGAAACATACTATACATGCAAATCAATATAGATGATGAATAAAATTAATATAACAGATTAGAGGAAATTATGGAGGTTTTGCAACTTCTTGTTGGAGGGGAGTTAGAGACAAGGAGCGCCTAGCATGCAAATCAAAGAAGGATGTAATGGGGTCCCATAAGTGTTTATTAATTGCTTACTTAATAAGCAGATAACCCCAACCACAAAAGACATGTCGGTCATGGACTTCAGCATCTACAAGGCAACAATTGAGACTTCTGCATACATAAACAATGTACATGATTTAAACCACATTACCCTCATGAAAAATATCAATTAAAACCACAGAAACTTGGTCATATACCTCCCCCCCCCCCCCCCAAGTATCCATACATTACAGAGTAAGTGAGAAAACCGGGATAATTATAACTAATTAAAACTCTTCCGTGTCGTTCACTGTCAATACGGCCAATGATCCCTTATTATATAATCGAGTTTTTAGGCGCCCAATGTATGTGCATGGAAAGTAAATATACTTCCAAGCCAACTTCCGGTGGCTAGTAATAGGGTGGAGGAACCTCCGGATTTACACGTCATAGGGGGCGGGCGGCCCTATGTTGAGACCAATCCAGTAATGCTTCATGCCACGGGCAACATTTTCTGTCCATATTTATAAAACATAGCGAGTAAAAGCTACGCTGTGGAACACACACACATGCATATGGTCTACAGCGCCGTATACCATTGGAATAAATTTGCGCCGAGGCCAACCGCTCCTTAATCACGGTTCATCAGCCTGCCAAAACGCCATTAAAATATGACGGTGCATTGAGGGTCAACTGCATCTCATCACTAAGAGTACGAAAATCCTTAAACATTGGATAAATTCTGTAATAATTTGGTGTTGGGCAATAACAAATTACCATTTGCATGAAACACTACATTGCACCATAGAATTATATTGATATGGTGGAATTAGGGGGCATATATAAATCATGAAAAACAAGAAAAGAATTAGGCTACCCAATAACTTAATCGATAGCCTGAAATTCTGCCCCAGACACACAGGCAAGAGTACCTGGTATGCCTCTCAAAACCGAGCTGCGCATAACTGGATCTATCCATTCTAGTGAGATGACTAGATTGGCAAAAAAAAAACAGGTACACGATAAATTACATACGCCAGAAATTGACCGATGTGCGGTTCTTGTGTTTCAAGCACCACATCCATTACAGCATTTGCACAAGGTGAGTCTTGTTCTAGAGACGTGGGATACGCGAACACTACTAACATGTGGAGTCCCGGATCCGCGCCACTACATTTCACACCAAAGACACTTCTTCACCATATACTGACGAGAGAGTTTTAAAAACCACTTCAGTAAGAAAATAATCTGCGTTAAAGGGTCTGGCTGAAAGCAAGGCCAGAGAAAACAAGCAAAAGCACAGCGCGTTGCGTGTAACCTGACCCACCAGGAATGCAGCTGCCAACTTGCATGCCGTTGCCCGCTCCTGTGTGCAAAACGCTGTGGGAGTGACACATTGGAAAGGAGGTGGGACATGCACCCACCTTTGGCCATTTGCGTGCTTTCATTATTGAAAGACGCACGCAAAAGCCAATCTAATGTGTGGGAGGAGTCAGGCCCACACAGAGAAGTTTAGAGTGCTCACAAGAAGCCTCCCATAGAGCAGTGAATGTGTGCTGCGCTAGGCTCGACCTAAAGAGTTCATGCCAAATAGTGTTAGTAGCAAGTCTTGTGCCGATGCCTGCCACTACTGCTATGTCTGCACCTCTGGAGGCACGCCCCTGCTCACATCTCGACAGTGATACCTTTCGCCTCCATGGGTCATGCTGGGCCACAGGACCTCAAGCAGGCCAGTAGCCACTCCTGGCCATTCTCGTTCTTGGGCCAAGCAGAACCCCTCCAATGTCCCGTAAGGAATCCCAGCAGGCCGGCAAGCACACCACAGTGCAGGCCACTGCGTCCTAGTCAGGGCCGTGGGCACGTTCGGCCTGCCCCGCCTGCTCCTCCCTGCCAGGCTGGACCCCAGCACAGAGCATTGCATGTGTTATCGTCCTCCAGCGAGTGGCTTCCTGGCCAGGCGCGTGGGTCCTATTCTGATTTTGGGAACTGTGATGAGTCATTTATCTGTAAGATATAGTTGCTTGGGAAGTCCAGCAGTTTTGAGCGGATGTTTGTGAATGATTTAGGCTCCGGCTGTGAGAGCTCTTTCAGTGCGCCACCATCTTATTGCTCTGCTCGGCCATACCCTCTGCAGTAAGCCACTTCAAATAATAATATGCACATTATAGAGGAAATTGTATCCTTTATCAGAAAGGGTAGACCCGTCCAGACAACTTCACTGATATGCTAACAGGCGTTCAAAATCAAATCAGGAACTTTAGACTTATTTTAATATTACTGCTTGTTTGCACAGGCCAATGAGGATTAATAATGAGTTTTTTATTTGCGCAACTCAAGTAAATAAACATAAGAGTATTTGAGCTCTGAAAATTGTTTCTGTCCACCACAGACGGCCAATGTGTTGGGTGAATTGGTGTACTAGAATGGAGAGTTTAGTGGCTCATGCACACCAGTTTATGGGTACTCTACCCTAAATTGGAAGCAATTTCTCTGAAATTAAGATTGTGAATTAGTTTAGTTCGTAGTTCTAGAGACCAACCAAGCTGCTGCACATAAAGTGGCTTTAAGATGAGCTAGATGTGACTTTGAGATTCATGTAAACAAGGAATTCCCATAATCTAATCTGGGCTAGTTTTTGGATGACTTGCTGAAATTCTTCACCAAAGAGTAGAGGCGTGAGACATGAAAGCCTAATTGGGAATTTGCCTCTTTTGCAATGGATTTTGAGAGTTTGGTGTCAGAGAGACCTCATGAAGCCCAAGGATTTGGCACATTCATAGGCAGATGTGACAGTCCAGTACTCTGAGGCATTCAAACAAGTCTTCACTGATGTTGAACATTTGGGAAGAGTGATCACAAATTTAGTTTTGAAGTGATTAATTTGAGGTGGTGATGAGTCAACCAGGACTGAGGGCCTGATTTAGATCTTGGGGGATCTGGTCCCGGTGTCACTTTATTGATGGTGATACTGCCCATCTACTTGGCAGACTGCAAGCTCTATTTAGATATTAGCAGGTCCATGGACGAAAGACCGCCGAGTGCCGCCGCCGAAAATTTTCACCTGCATCAACAGCATCATACGCAGAAGTCGCTGTCTGTGGGAGTCCAGCCCAGATTAGCGCCGGGCCAATCCTAATGTGTTCCTACTTTGTGTTGGCCGAATCGAAGGAAATGAGGTAGAAACTTATTTCTTTCTGTTTTCCACTTCCGTTTCTGTCTTGCACCCCATTGTCCAGGTCTTCTCTTTGCTGCTACTACATAACCACCACGCTAAATAACTCTATTGTCGCTTGATTTAAGGTACGCTTCTTTTACACTTGTCTTACTATAACTAATGTGTTAACAATTTCTTTAGTCTTGTGTATTTTTACATTGCTCTTACATATATATTTTTATGTGTAATGCATCAGTGTACATTTTACAACTTATCAAGGTAAAATGAGCACATCTGTATTGACACACACAATGTATATGTGAATTGACACATAAATCAGTAGTACTTATCAGTCTCCACTCCACCAGGGACTCACTCGATCGGCAAACCACCGCTAGGACAACACCAGCACAATGGGGACGTCTAAATAGGCTCAGCGCAAACCCGCCGACCTGATGTCAGTGGAGTACTGTTAGCCAGGAGAGGAGTCTGCTGCTTCGACAGCGGTGTGCTGGGAAACAGTCTGTCGATGCGGATGGCAGTTCAGCCAACACAAATCTAAATACAGGGGGTGGGATACTGTCAGCTTGGCTATTTGGCTATTCCGCCACGGAGGGACAACAGGAGTCCAACCAAGATCTAAATTGGGGCCTGCATTTTTTAAAGAGTGACAGAAAGGCAAAGTCCTCTATGATCCCCACTTACAAAAAAATTGGAGTCTCATCAGCACAAAAGTGGTAGCAGATGAGGGGATTTTTTTTAAAGTGAACCACAGGGGGCCCAAGTCTAAATTGAACAATAGGAGATATAATTGGTCCGTGAGCTACATTGTACGGTACACAGATTTTTTTCAAGTACATCTAAAAGATCCCTCAGCTGTCATATGAGATGAGAATGCAAGTGGCCTGTCTGTGCTAAGTGGGGATGTGCTACCTGTATTTAAGTTCACTCTGTTGTAGTTGGCAGAAAATAGAGCATGGTTAGTATTATTCACAGGGGAAGAGCCTCCGGGTCTAGTGGTGCAGGTCCTTGATGGGGCGGGAATGTTGGATAATCCAAGTCCCCACAGGAAATTGCCTGTTTTCTCAGATGTAGGAGGTAGGATTAGCCTGTGACTAGAAAGCACTTTGGGTAACCCATGCCTGATGCATGGTCTATCTTTGCTACTTTGGAATCATGCCCAGAAATGTTTGGATAAGGAAAACAGTTAAAATAAAGATTTTTCTATTTCTGGGGGATCCCTTTGCCAACTGTTGTACTCACAGTAAAGTTGAATTGGGATTTTATCATGATGCCTCTCTCCACTCCTATATAAATTCAGTGTGAATTTGTTATGCCATTGTGCTAGCCTCAGAGACCACGCATCATCATGCTGCCAAATCTGATTGCACATTGGCCTGGGATAGTGGGAATGTCCATCTCACGTGAGTAACTGAATTATCCATACAGGAGACCAAGTTTATTATTCAATACGTTTTTGTGTTCTACTGCAGAAACATATAAGAAGCTTGTTCTGCTCATGTTTTGTACTCTGCGTTTTTTTTGTTTGTTTACAGGACCTTAAACCAGGGAATCTAGCAGTAAACGAAGATTGTGAACTGAAGGTACAGTATGAGAAACCTTCCCTAATGCGCAATTCTGTTTGTCTAAAAATAGCAATCAAAAATGAATTTGCATATTTATCATTAAGTTGTGTTTATTATAAACTTCGGTATTTCTAAACCACTGTCCACCTTTGATACAAGCAGCAAAGCAATATAAACGCAACTTAGTGATAAACAGTACAATGACGCCAAGTTCTAGCAATCCAGTTGCAGGTATTTATAAAACAGCTTGTGAAATTATTGATATTTGATCTCTGTATCATTGTCGTGGCAGATCCTTTCTGATTTAGAAACTACAGCCTGAGAACCGTCTGTCTGAAATCGATGTGAAGCCACATCCAGATGTACCCCGAAAGTGTCATGGATATCTCACTGCTCATTCAAGCCCAACACACACAACTTCATCAACCAAAATGTCTCAACAGCATATACAGAAGAGAAATTGAGTGGTGGGCGTAGAATATCCTTTCTACAGAGACACAGCATAGCGTCACAGAACTCTTGGATTTGCTGCTGTGTCGGCGAAGGCCCCATAAACTCTAGTTCTCTCGGGACAAGAGTCAGAATTGGCTTGGAAGGAGATAGAGTTTAGGAATGAGACTGAGAGGAAAGTTTAAGCCCACGCCACTTCTCAGGAGTTCAAGAGTGGTGGGAACAGACAGAGTCCTACTTGGAATTCTTGTGCTTCTTTTTGGACTGTCCTGATGAAAACCACAGGAATGACTTTGGGTGCAGAAACTGGACCATCCCTTTCACTTCGACCAGTCATGGCATGCAGTTTTCTGGTATTTGGAGACCCACATCTTTGCCTCGCATCCCGGATGACATTAGATGAATTCATTACAGTCCTTGGAATCCTGGTCCAACTCAAAGTACCAAAAATAAAGGGTGGCTGAGGTTCTTGACCTCCAATTGCCTACTAATGAAGTGAAAATGAATGTCCCAACCTAAGTCTTCCAACCAGGACAGACCACTACTGACCTCTATTGTCTTTTGATGAGGCCATCATGGATACTCTTTTTGGGTCATGGGAAGAGCAATTTTCCGGATCACAAATAAATGGGCTGATAGTGAGGTGCCACCACCCTACCCCAGGTGATCTGACTTGAACACTGTACCCAAGAGTCAAAGCGCCTGAAAACCTTTTGAAAATGTGCGTTCTCAACCACCAGGCTGGAATTAGGGTCTGCCAATGCCAGCTACCTATTGGGCTGATACACTCATGCCCTTTGGGACATCGTCGCTGAGGGACAACCTGCTGTACCAGAGGACTTACACCCCATTCCTACTAAAGCCATTCAGGATGGTTGTGATGGGGAAACAATCTCATTCGCTGTGGTTAAATACTGCAGATTGCCTTGGTTGGGCAATAGGCACCAGTGTGACACTCCGGAGACATGCCTAGATGAGATCTATGGACTTCTCCTGGGATGTCCAATCTTCCCTTATGGACATTTCCTTAATACACCTTTTTTGTGGCAGAGGCACCAACACACAATGTGGACAGCGAGCAGCCCCAGCCCCTACAGCTGTCACAACCACAAAACCTCTTTAGTGGACACTTACAGACCCACAGCCACCCTGTCGGAGGCAAGGTCTGGCACTTTCTTCTAGGGTGGCAAGTTATCACATTAGAAAAGTGGGTACTGCAAATTGGCCTGCAAGGTTATGCCTATCTGTAGTAGGAAGTTTAGGCTCATCTGGTGTTGGCACCCTCTCTGTGGCTTCTTTGGAAAGAAGTTTGAACTGGCTGTTACCCCCGCTACTTTCTGGTGCCAAAGAAGGACGGAGGATTTTGTCCTATTTTATACCTTCACCCCTCAATGCCTTTCTGAAAGGACAAATTCAAGGTGCTCACCCTAGCCCAGGGCTTGTGTGCCCTAGACCCTGGAGACTGGATAGTAATGTTTGACTTGCAGGATGCTTATTTCCACATCTTCGTCGTGCAAGCCCACAGGAGTTAGCTGCAGTTCACTGTGGGCCAAGAGCACTTTGTTTGCTGTGCTCTCCTTTGGTCTCACCAGTGCCCGAAAGGGATGGCGGCAGTTGCAGGGCATCTATGTGGGTCAGGGAGTACCAGTTTTCCCTGACCCCACCAGCCATTGCTGGTGAAGGCGACTTTCCCCAGGCAGTTGTCACACATTTTCAGACTATACTGAACCTCTAGACATTCTTGGGGTTCACTCTCAACCTGACAAAGTCACACCTGACTTATTCACAGATGCTCCCTTTCATCAGAGTTATTCTGGACACAGTGTGGTTGTGTGCTTCACCTCGATATGGAGAGTCCAGGACATTTGGGCTATGATCTCAATTTTTCGGCCTCCATCCTGGGTCTCAGTGAGGATGACATTAAGGCTACTGGGACTCATGGCCTCTTGCATTCTACTGGTCAAGCATGCCAGGTGAGATAAGCAGACTCTGCAGTGGGATATGATGAAGTACTAGTGAGCATAGCATCAGTGGGATTTCTCGGACTATAGCCAGATTTATTAGGAGCATGCGAAAGATCTGCAGTGATGGCTGTTGGATCAGCAGCAGACCCCTCTCCCTTCCCCACCCAGAGCGAACATTGGTGTCCAATGCATCATTTCTGGGGTGGAGTAGACATCTGGGAGAAGTGGAGATCAGAGGTAGCTGGTTTCCAGCAGACACCCAGCTCCATGTTAATCTCCTGGCGTTGTCGGTTATTCGTCCTGAGTGGTAAACCTGCCTGCCATCTATTAAAGGGAGACTGGTGCAGGTGCTCATGGACAACATCACTACTTTGTGGTACTGCAACATGAAGAGTGGGGTTGTGGACCCAGTGTTCATGTAATTGTCCTGGTGGCACACTGCCTGGTGGGTTCTTTGAATGCCAGATCGAACTAACTCATCCACCAATGCCTAGCAGATTACAAATAACAAATATACCCGGAGGTGTTGCAAGGTCTCGTCTGCGAATTGGAAAAACATTGGCTTGATCTCTTCGCCACCGTCAAAAACACACAATGTCAACATGTTTGCATGTTGGAGTTCCCAAGACTGCTTTCACTCTGAAGTGCATTCCACCTAGAGTGGCGCTCGAGGCACCTGTACACTCTTCCGTCACTACCTCTCCTGCTTCAGGTTATGAAGAAGATCAGGAATGAGTGGGCCAAGTTATCGAAGAGGCACCAGATTGGGCATGGAGTGTGGTACCCGGAATTCCTGGGCATCCGTCTTTGACCAGGCTACTGCTTCGGGAGGATCTTCTGTCACAGCAGCAGGGCAGAGTCCTCCACCTTGGCCTACACAGTCTTCATGTCCATGCTTGGAGATTGAGCAGTGACAATTAAACTCATTCAACCTTCCGACTTAAGTTGTAGATGTCCTTCTGGCAGCTAGGTTTCCCTCCACAAAATCCATGTACATCAGTCATTGGGATAAGTTTGTGATTTGGTGGGGCACTCGGCAGATTGGCCCAGTTAAAGCCAAACTATCTGAAGTGTTACACTTTGTTGTCTCTAGCCCAGCAAGACCTTGCTCTGGGCACAGTTAAAGGTTATTTGTTGGTTCTTTCAGCTATTTTATGGTTGCTAGACACGCCCTCTTTATTTAAATCCCACTTTGTGATGTTTTATTTTTTGTTTTTTAAGGGTTGCAGCATATATTTCTGCCCACACCTTTCATTATGCCCCCATGGGTCCTAAACTTATTCTTCACATTCCTATTGTGTGCTTCCTTTGAACTGCTGCACAGTTGTCCTTTGCAGCTTCTCACTCTAAATACCGTTTTTCTCATTGCTATAACATCGGCGTGGTGGGTGAGTGGACCTGTAAGCCCTCTGTTAACCCACCGTGCAGAACATTCTTTCCAGAGAAGCTGGTGTTGAGAAGTAGAGCCTCCTTTCTATTCAATGTGTTGACTCCTTTTCATGTTGGGCAAAACTTCACCCTTCCTGTATTGTTTGTTCCTCCACACCCTTATACAGAGGAGAGACTACACTGGATCAATCACAAAAGAGCTCTCTGCTTTTTTATTGATTGTACCAGGAAACATCGTGTGGACGATCAACTCTTTGTTCGAGTTTCTGTGCAGAATAGGACAATTTCTTTTTGGATTGTTCTCTGTATCAAAATCTCTATGCCTTAGCCAAGAAGCAGACTCCATAAGGCGGCCTGCAGGCTCTCAGTTCTAAAGTTGTTGCCACTGCATTGGCATGTGGAGTGCTGTTCTGGACGTTTGGCAGACTGCGATGCTCCACACATTCACAAATCACTAATGTCTGGACAAAAAGGTCTAACAGAAGGGCACTTAGCCTGCTTGGTCCTGCGGCACTTAGTTTGTTTCCGGTGCTCGGCACCGGCACCTAATTGTCAATACCACACTTGGGGCAGTCTGCCACAAGGTGGCACTGCTCATGTAATTTAGAGAGGAGCGGTAGAACAACTGTGTAGGGAAACAATATACAAACAAAAAATACTATCTGCCTCACCAGCCATTTATTTAGCTTTGGGGACCAGGAATAATCTTTACTGTCGCATTTACACGCGAGAGCGATGGTTAGTAGTTGTTATGGCACGGATGCCAGGGGCGATGGGTGGTGCAAGCTGCAGTGGCCTCCTGGTCAGAGCCCTGGCACTTAATATTTTACAAATTAAGCACTGCTTTGGTGTCTATTCTATTTGGTTGCGCTATTTCTGATGAATGCTTAAAACAGTGTCCTCACCGACCCTACTTATTCCCTATTATGTGAACTGGACTCTGCCATCAAAAAATGTCCCAAGCCTAGACCGCTGCACACTGGTCCATACTAATATGATTTTGGGCTCTGTGTTTAGGGGTGCATACAGCCCAGAAAGCAACTGACATCTGCATGCTTTGGTGGCGCTTATATGTAGCTCCCCACGCCACTTCCAGAGTTAAACGACATTGGCGCGATGCCGCATGACACAACCTAACGACATGCATGGGTACTGCTTTACAATTTCCAGATTCAGTCTGATGCCTGGAGAGTATTCTAAAGGTTACAAATCGGTGGGCAGAATGAGTATCCAACAGAAAGAGTGCTACCAAAGGTAAGTAACTTGTTCTTTCATCCTATTCCTCTGCTGTGCAGTATGGCCATCAACACATGATTGTATTAATGGAGAACAAGAAGTATTTTGCAGCCGTCTATGGATGTTTGTGTTTATCAGTATGTAAATATGAGGAAATGTTTAGGTTTACAACACTCTTTTTGCAGTGTTCTGAGTAAGAAAAGTTTAAGAAATCAACGCAAGTCATTTCTCTCTGGATTCCATGGGTCTTAAATGTTCACAAATGTCTGTAGGAGATAGGTTTCCCTGAGCCTCAAATTGCAGGTCGGTCACATCTCTGTGACAGTGTGCGTCCAAAATGCACTAGAGATGTGCACACTTATAATTTTACATCCCTATTGATCTATGGCCAACCATAATTGTGGTTCCGTTTTTAGAGTTGTGTGTGAGAGATGGATTAGGGGCTCACAGGGGCCTGACAGAAGACCGACATGCCTAGACCATGCAAATTTCCAGATCATATAAAAAAAAGTCATTTGTGGTGATCTTGAAAGTGATTGGAGCTACATTTGCAAAACAATACTCCACTAGAAAAGCCGAAATTTCAAAAGCAGATGGTAGTCAGAGAGTCATTCCCCGTGCTAGGAAGTCTGCCCCCCCCCAATTCTGTTCCATTTATTTTAACTGAAAGAAAATGATCTGTGGAGTCCGAGTTTAAAAATAATCTCCAACTAAATCAGAAACGTCCTTAACAGGTAGGTATAGGAGGGCTGGAACCAGACCAGATATTTAGGGTAGCCACTGGCCACATAAGGTATATGACTCGAAATGGAACTTGTTTACATGGTTG
Source organism: Lissotriton helveticus (assembly GCF_964261635.1). Lineage (NCBI taxonomy): Eukaryota > Metazoa > Chordata > Amphibia > Caudata > Salamandridae > Lissotriton > Lissotriton helveticus. The sequence goes on along the minus strand of NC_136057.1, from coordinate 1,179,708,851 downwards.
TTAACTACTATAACGTTTGGCAACAATCCAGCTGTCCTGGACACAGGTTATTTTGAGTGATTGCCATTTGGAGTGCTTCTACGAAAACGTACCTACTCGGACATCAAGAACATAGGGAGGAATGATTCTGACCTTTTTTGATGGAACCATGCCAGTACTGGGGCGTCCACCCCTGGGCCAACGCCAGACACCCTTGTACTGTTTGTAATTTTTTTTAAATAACAGTGTACTTATTGACTCTGCACACTACAATGGCCTATCAATTATATCGAGCTAGTTGACATTTTTTTACAGCATTCTTACCTACATTCTTCAGTGATTTCATATTTGTTTGATTGCTGTTTTCTTTTCTTTCAATCCCAGATTATCGATTTTGGATTGGCAAGGCACACTGACCGGGAAATGACAGGTTATGTGGTTACACGATGGTACAGAGCTCCAGAAGTCATACTTAACTGGATGCATTACACTCAGACAGGTAATATGCTTACTACTACTCCGACAACCATGCAGGCCATTTAATGATAAATAAAATAACTGAAAAACATGTAATTGATACCTGCATTGCTTTTTAAGAAGTTGGAGGTATCTAAGCTACGTTTGTGGTGATGAGTCTACCTAGTAGGCCAAAATCAGCATTTTTGCCTCCACTCTTAAGTTCAAGAATTTGTATAGCGCACTACTCCCCGAGAGGGTCTCAAGGCGCTTGAGGGAGGGAGGGAGGTGAGATTACTTATCGTATATCCAGGTTTTTAGTTGCTTTCTGAAAGAGAGGTGGTTCTGAGTGAGGCGGAGGTGGGTGGGGAGAGAATTCCAGGTCTTAGCCGCTAAGTAGGAGAAGGATCTTCCCCCCCCCCCATGGTGGATCTGTGGATGCGCGGGATTGCGGCGAGGGCTTGATTGGACGATCTTAGTTGGCGGGAGGGGGTGTAGAAGGATAGACGCGTGTTGAGGCATTCGGGTCCTAGGTCGTAGAGGGCTTTGTGTGCGTGGGTGAGGAGACGGAACGTTATTCTCTTGTTGACAGGGAGCAAATGGAGGTCTTTCAGGTGGTCGGAAATGTGAGCTTGCCGAGGGATGTCCAAAATGAGCCTGGCTGAGGCGTTTTGGATGCGTTGGGAGTTTTTTCTGTAGTTTGGCTGTGGTTCCGGCGTAAAGGGTGTTGCCGTAATCCAATCGGCTTGTGACCAGTGCGTGGGTGACTGTCTTTCTTGTTTCGGTGGGGATCCAACGGAAGATTTTTTTGAGAATTCGTAGGATGTTGAAGCAAGAGGATGAGACGGCGTTGACTTGTCTGGTCATCGAGAGGGAGGAGTCTAGGATGAAGCCCAGGTTACGTGCGTGGTCCGTAGGTATGGGTGCGGTTCCGAGGGCAGGTGGCCACCATGAGTTGTCCCAAGCAGAGGGGGATGGTCCTAAGATGAGGACTTCTGTTTTGTCCGAGTTTAGTTTTAAACGGCTGTTCTTCATCCATTTGGCTACTTCTTTCATCCCTTCGTGTAGGTTGGTTTTGGCGGTGTTTGGGTCTTTTGTGAGGGAGAGGATCAGCTGGGTGTCGTCTGCGTAGGAGATGATGTTGAGGTTGTGTTGGCGCGCGATGGATGCGAGGGGACTCATGTATACGTTGAAGAGGGTAGGGCTGAGTGATGATCCTTGTGGTACACCGCAGATGACTTCGGTGGCCTCTGATTTGAAAGGGGGGAGGCGGACTCTCTGGGTTCTTCCGGTGAGGAACGATATGATCCAGTCCAATGCCTTTCCTTGTACTCCGATGTTGCTGAGGCGTTGTATGAGGGTGCTATGGCAGACTGTGTCGAAGGCTGCGGAGAGGTCAAGTAAGATGAGAGCTACTGATTCTCCGTTGTCCAGTAGTGTTCGGATGTCATCTGTTGCTGCGATGAGGGCGGTCTCGGTGCTGTGTTTGGCTCGGAAGCCTGATTGAGAGGAGTCGAGGGATTTGTTGGATTCGAGGAAGGCGGCGAGCTGACTGTTGACGGCTTTCTTAATGACTTTGGCGGGGAATGGGAGGAGCGAGATGGGTCGGTAGTTTTTAAGCTCGGTTGGGTCAGCCGTGGGTTTCTTCAGAAGGGCGCTGAGTTCGGTATGTTTCCAGTTTTCTGGGAAGGTGGCGGAGTTGAGGGAGCAGTTGATTACGTCTCGGAGATGGGGTGCGATGATGGAGTCTGCTTTGTTGAAGATGTGGTGGGGGCAAGGGTCGGTTGGCGATCCTGAGTGGATGGAATTCATCAGGTGGATGGTGTCTTCAGTGGTGATTGGGTTCCAGGCGCGAAGGTTGTTAGAGGGGTGTTTTGGTTCGGAGGTGGGTGGAGTGGGCTGGTCTTCGGCTGGTTTTGAAAGCTGTTGTGTATTTCGGCGATTTTGTTGTGGAAGAATGATGATAGAGAGTCGCAGAGGCCTTGGGAGGGGGTGATGTCGTTAGCGCCTGCGGAGGGGTTAGTGAATTCTTTGACGATGTTGAATACTTCTTTGCTGTTTTGGGCATTGTTGTCAAGTCGGTCCTTAAATGCTGATTTCTTGGTGGATCGGATGAGTTGGTGGTGTTTGCGAGTGGCGTTCTTGAAGGAGGCCAGGTTGTCAGTGGTAGGGTTTTTTCTCCAGGTTTTCTCGAGTGTCCGAGAGAACTTCTTGAATTTCTTAAGGTCATCGTTGAACCAGGGTGCTTTTTTGTTCCCTTGCTTGATTAGATGGTTTTTCAAGGGTGCTAGTTCGTCTGCGCTGTGGGTGATCCATTGTCGGTTGGCGATCCTGAGTGGATGGAATTCATCAGGTGGATGGTGTCTTCAGTGGTGATTGGGTTCCAGGCGCGAAGGTTGTTAGAGGGGTGTTTTGGTTCGGAGGTGGGTGGAGTGGGCTGGTCTTCGGCTGGTTTTGAAAGCTGTTGTGTATTTCGGCGATTTTGTTGTGGAAGAATGATGATAGAGAGTCGCAGAGGCCTTGGGAGGGGGTGATGTCGTTAGCGCCTGCGGAGGGGTTAGTGAATTCTTTGACGATGTTGAATACTTCCTTGCTGTTTTGGGCATTGTTGTCAAGTCGGTCCTTAAATGCTGATTTCTTGGTGGATCGGATGAGTTGGTGGTGTTTGCGAGTGGCGTTCTTGAAGGAGGCCAGGTTGTCAGTGGTAGGGTTTTTTCTCCAGGTTTTCTCGAGTGTCCGAGAGAACTTCTTGAATTTCTTAAGGTCATCGTTGAACCAGGGTGCTTTTTTGTTCCCTTGCTTGATTAGATGGTTTTTCAAGGGTGCTAGTTCGTCTGCGCTGTGGGTGATCCATTGTGTAAGGTTGGTGGCTGCTTGGTTTGGGTCCGATGAATTGGCAGGAGTGTTTTGTTGAAGCGACGATAAGAGCTGGTCGGTGGTGATTTTGTTCCAGTTTCTTCGGGGAATAGGTTGTGGGGGGTTATGGGACGTGGATTTTTTGTAGTGGAAGTGAAAGCAGCTGTGGTCCGTCCAGTGGAGAGTTGTGGTGTGATCGAAGGAGATGTGCTTGCTGGAGGTGAAGATGGGGTCGAGCGTGTGTCCGGTGGAGTGGGTGGGGGTGTCAACGAGTTGTTTGAGTCCGAGATTGGCCATGTTGTCCAGAAGGGTGGTGGTGGTGTTGTTGTCGTTTTTCTTGTCCAGGTGGAAGTTGAGGTCTCCCAGTAGCATGTAGTTCTCGGATGGGATGGCATGTGGGCTGATGAAGTCAGCGATGTCTTCACTGAATTGTGAGCGGGGTCCTGGGGGTCTGTAGATAAGGGTGCCTCTGAGTGTGGTTTTGGGGTCGGTGTGAATCTGGAAGTGAAGGTGTTCGGCGCTAGTGAGGTTATCGTCGGAGCTGGTCGCGATGCGGATGGTGTTCTTATGGACGATGGCGATGCCTCCTCCTGTTTGGTTGATCCGGTCTTTTCGGATAATCTTGTAGATGTCCGGGATGGCAATGGCGATGTCGGGGGCTGATGAGGCGTTCATCCATGTTTCTGTAAGGAAGGCGACGTCCGGCGATGTAGTGTCGAGTAGGTTCCAGAGTTCGATGGAATGTCTGTGGACTGAGCGGGTGTTGAGCAGGATGCATTTTAGTTGGTTAGTGGCGGATCTTTGTGTGGAGTTTGTGGATTTGGTGTGGGTCTTGATGCCGTCGAACTTGCAGGAGTAGCAGGTGAAGGGTCCATGGGTGTGTCCTGGGGCGGCTTGGTAGCAGTTTGGGAGTTGGCCGGGGTTAAGGGCTGAGAGGGTTGCGGCGTCGTATGTTATGCGTGTGGAATGGGTATTGCGGGGGACAGGGGGTCTGGCTCTGGGCGCGGACGGGCGTAGACGGGCTTACCTTTGGCGCCTTCGGCGCTCATGGGGCGCGACCGCTGCGCGCAGAGGCATCTGTCATATGTTGATAGTGGGGGGGAGGGGCGAGGGAGGATCAGCTGGGAGGCGGGCGCGGGGTGGAGATCCGGGCAGGAAGGCACAACAAAAACTAAATGGCAGCAAGCCAAAAGCGAGGCAGGATTCAAATCAGTTTCACAGGCAGCGCAGAACAATTGTGAATATAGTCTAAGCGCACTTAGGCAAACCAGCGCTCCGATACAAAAACGATGGTTAAATTAATTATTAATTATGCACTTAGGCAATCCAGCGCTCCGATACAAAAACGATGATTAAATTCATTTATAATTATGCAATCTAGCGCTACGATTCAAATGCGATGTTCAATTAGGCAGTGGCAGCTGTGTGAGCGAGGTGAGGCAGCAGACAGCAGTCTGGCGCTACGATACCAGTGGTGGCAGGCAGATCGAGGAGCAGCGTGAGGAGCGACCACTTCTGTGGGAAACAGGGCGGTCCATCTAAACCATCTAAACATTGTCCAGCAATGGGTAAAACGTACCTGTATCTAGTACCACTAAACTTAAGTTAAACAAGAGGGATGTTTTTGTTTTTTTCTACCGGTGGTTTACAGATGTAAATCACCAGGCAAATCTATTGTTTCCAAGACTAGCTTCTGTGCCCATGGCCAGATATATCTGAATGCTTCTCCTTAATGTCGGACTCTTCCTTCTTAGAGCAGACATTAGAAAAATTGTAACTTTAATTTCAAACTCCATCAGCTAGGTTGGATACTTTACCGATGGTCCCGTTGCCCTCTGGGACAGTCCCAGAAGGTGAACCCCCCCTCCTGCAGCTCCACCTCTAAAGAAATCGGTGTCCTCCAAGGCACCCTGTGAACAGTGGTAACACTGCTACCTTAGGAGACTCTTGCGGCACTGCCTTCTAGGCCCTCTGACTCGAATAACATCACCCAAGGGTCAAAAGGGAAATTAAAGAATTGTCTTGCAAAGAGCCTTTTCAAAGCACTTTCCCATGGCCTGGGGATTGCCAGGATGGGAGAACGTTTTGCTTCAGACTCTGATGCTCTTATCTTGCCAGATAAAGTTTATGACCAGAGGCTCTTATGACGTTAATGCTGGCCTTTATCTGGCTTTATAAGATGCAACTAGTTTGGCCATTTCTCCTGAAGGGGATATCACTTAAGCCTGTATCCATCCCTCCTTGAGATGTTCACTCCAGTGATACAAAAAGCAGCAATAGGATTGAAGCTGACCTTGCCTGTCGCGGATGACCCTCTGCAGTTTCAGAATCGTTGTTGCCGTTGAATAAGGAACTCTTGGGGCATGTACTGGCTGCCTGGGAGAAAGCCTTATGGGGCCAGGTAATCGACAGGCAAAGTGCTAAACCGAATGACCCATGTGAGCTGAAATTCTTATGTTCACACCCTTCACTGGAAATTCTAGTGGTCCAAGCCTCCTCTGCAAACATTAAACCCAAATGTTTTTCCCACTGCCCATCCAGGCAGAGATTTAAGAATCTGGGCTATATGGGCCACAACGTCTTTTGATACTGGCAATCTATCCCTCTACACAGCTAGCCTCTTGGGCCACTATGCCCATGCCACTGGAAACTGGCAGAACTATCATGCGTATGCGTTTCCCGGATCACATGAAGTCCTTGCTAATGGTTTGTATGTGTGCGTAGATCCTTAAAGTTTCAACCTAGAAGGAGATTGTTTAGGGGTTTTTATTATACAAAACTAAATTATTTTTAGTTGCTTTAATAATAAAAATTGGATTACAACATATATATTTAGCACAGCACACCGGAAAGTGGTCCAGGCAACTCTTCTTAGTTGCTTCAGTTACTGCAATTTTCTTTTCCTGGCTGCACAGAAGGGCGTGGTGAAAAAGCTTCTACACATCCAAAATACTGCTGCCAAACTAGCCCTAGATATGCCTCATCTGCCTCTCCCTTTCATAAGCTACATTGGCTCCCTGTTGCAAAAAGGTTCATCTTTAAGTCTCTCTCCCATGTTCATAAAGCCATATTTAAATTTTGGAAACGTTGAAGAACAAATGTAACCTATATGTTCCAAGCTGGTATCTGTGCTCACAGGATGCCTTTTTTCTTTGTTTCTAAATTTCGCTGTGTTGGCTTAGGCGGTAGGGCTTTTTCAGTGATGGCCACTAAAACAGAATACCCGTCCCATTATGCAAAAATTACTGCTGCACTCTTGCTTTAGAGAGCCTTTGAAATTTTGGTTATATAGCCTATAACTGTACTGTCATTTTATGGACTACCTATTTGTTTTCTGAGACTTGATTGATTTTCGTCCTGGGTATTCCCTGCTGTCTCTTTGCGCTCTTATAAATCGTTAACATAACATACGTATGTTGATTAGTTTGATTATTGGAAGGTACAGTTGTGAGCATTCTTACAGTATCTCTTTCAGAGAAGCTTTTCCTATATGCCTTTTAAAAGGTTCCCATCTGTCAGGCCTCCTACTGTTCTTTCTAGGTTGAGGTACATGCTAGTTCTCTAAACCTGCAGTGGTTGTCATTTCGCTGCTGCATGTTCGTTTTCCACTACCTTCAAGTTTGTCTTCGCCATCTCCATGGTTCTTAATCTCTTGGTTCATGCAGTCAAACAACTGTATGCCTATTTTTAAGGTATTTTTGACTTCTGGAGGTATAATAATTGTTACCTTTTTGTAGGGATGATTTATGTTTAACACTAGTGTGTGGGAAGGTTTAGGTCTGTAGTGTAGTTCCTATATTCCCAATAGGCTCTGCGCATTGGAATAATATCTTCAATAGTATAGACGTAGGACAGAGGTTAACTAGGTCTTCTACTGACGATATTAGACTTAAAGTTTTGTGTGTGCCAGCTAGCTCAGAGTTCACTAGAAACTTTCTCGAATAGGCGAGGAGGAGTTTAACCTCCCTGGATAGACAAGAAGGGATTTAGTTTCTGACAACCATAGAAAATGACAACTTTGCTCCCCCTGATCAAGAGTATATCTCTAGAGTCGTGTGAAAACAAAAGACAACTATTTTACTCAGTCAGTACGTGCATTCTTAGTTCCACCAGTTTGTAGAGAAATAAGAGATGGGCGTGTTTCAATAAAAAGATGTTATTTATTGATCAGTCTTTTTCTCATACAAGAGAAATGAATCGCTATTATTGCAATACTCATAGTTAAGTAAAGTGCATACAGTAAAAGCAGGATTATGAAATAATACTGTAAAAGCATTGATATGGTTTCTTAGCCATATGATACTTAAAATGGATAAAAGTTATACATACATATATACATTGACTAATCGTACTCAACTGGTGCTTCTAACTACGCCTACCCCGGTGTGCCTGACCTAAGCCTAATACGTGGGATGGAGTAAGTAAGTAGCAGTTTAAGTTAAGTTTGTTTTGCCAAGAATCTGACTCAAGAATTCTCTGTAAGGGGTTCGTCAGTTCAGTACCTGGGATTTAGAAGGCAGGAGATCTGGTATCTCTCTCTCAGGACTCGATATCCCAGTTACCCGCGAAGGTAAGCCGGAAACGCCGGAGGCTGGATTTCTCGGCAGGAGAAAAGGCAGCGTCTCTCTCAGCGCGTCAAAAAGGGAGGGGCAGCGTCCGTGGGCTTCCTGCATCAGCTGGGCTCTCCGGCAAGTAGCGCTGCTCCAAGCTCATCACCACCGTGTCTTTGCTTAGGGCAGCGTCGGTATATTTATACCTGAAAGGTGCCGAGTTTGACGTAAAGATGGACATAAGACGTCAGTAAGAATATCATAAGGACTGGTCGTTCTTACATTCTTTTCAGGAGTTCTCGAGCGAAATCAAAACATTAGCTGCGGGGGATTTCCCAGGTCTGCTGGAGGTTTGGTTTGTTTTGAGAACTCGGTGTGCTTTCTAGGGGGCTGGAGGAATAGTGCTTGCTTAATGTTGACAGCATGCGCTATGACCTAATCTGAAAACGGGTTTCTGTGCCGTTGTATGGACATTAGTGAATTAATAGGAGTATCAATATAGGTACCTAGATAAACACACTACACCCACTCCACGATTTTATGTACATATTTACTAACCTAAGCAATAGTAAACATAACTAACAGTGCATGTGTATACCGAACCACCCCAGAAACATTTTTTTTTTTGTATTTGAAAAATGGCGTATGCGAAATACACGAAATGAGTATAGGTACTGTATGCATTCAAGCAGTATAATCATTCAAAAATTAGATGCACATTTTATATCAGCATTAATGATTTGCGGAACTACACATGAAATGGCTCTTGATACAGAAAAAAATTGCGAGACCATCTCATCACATATAAACACAATTGCATATAAGCTAGAGGTTGAGGTAATGTAATGTCTCTAGAATTCTTAAGAATAGAAGCTCTGTTCTCTAAGAATAATTTTACTTTAAGCAGAAGATAAGTGCCAAAAAGGTAAATATTTTGGAATTGGAAAAAAAGTTTTCGCTTTTCAGGGGAGAAGAGAAAAAATAGTTCACAGTCACTTTGTTTTCAAAGACTGAAGGCCAAATTCAGAGTTCAGGGAACGCCGTGTGCAAGTTTGTTTAAAGTCATTCTCTCTGTTCCGGTGAAAACATCAATTCAGACAGACTCTCGAAAAAACAGTCTACAGCTTCTGATGAAAGTTCGACTAGGTTGGAAAATGTCGCTACCATGCAGTCATGCGCATGTTCGCTTTCAATGATGGTTCGATCAGAACTGCTTACAGAAGGTCGTACCTGGTCGATGCTGCTTTCATCTTGTACTTCACTACCCTTCAATCGTAGTGGTGAAGTCTCCACGAATGCCGTCATCAGGATAGGTAGCCGCTGGGGACAGCACAATGCATGAGCCTTTACTGGACCCAACAAAGTATCTGCATCCAATGGTACTTCCGATTGTAGTGTAAGACAGGTGTCCAACACGCATTCTTCGCCGCATAGCATGCACCTTAATACAGGCATAACACAATTCTGCCAGATGGGTCTGAATGAAAGAAACCAGGTCATATTCAGATCTCGTAGCCGGGCTAAGCCAAGGACTTTAGTTATGCGGTCCCGGTAGCGTATAGCTAGGATCGTTTCTTCCATTGTTACTGGAGTCTTGTCTGTGACATGGCTTGCCATAACAAAGCAAGAGTAGCAAGAATAAAATGCCTGCTACGAGTCCCAACAGGAGTGGAAGTCCGCCAAAGATGGAATGGACAAAATTCGGAAAAATACCCAGGACTGCTTTGAATGGGGATAACAGTCCCGAAAAAACTGTCTTAAATACACTTGCGATACCACTTGTATCAGAAATATTTAAGATTTCGTTTAGCATTTCTGCGAAGTGTAGGGGGCAATTTGTTGATAATAATGCATGTATCTCATCCGTTGTCCTTGCAACTTGGAGATCATATGTTTCTTTTGATGACGTCAAATGAGTTGGCGTCTGTAGGAGCACAGTCTTCATTCTGCTTAAAGTATCAATTCGAATAGAAGAGATTTTCAAACTGGGCCATAACCTTCCCTCCCTGTCTGGGGTGTCATTCGGGAACAATACTCGCTCACAGCAAATGACCCTGGTAGTCACGCTTACCAGATAAGGTTTTCCAGGCAGCAAGCCACAACATCTGTGATCTACAATTAGAATGTAACTCCCGTTAGAAAGTCTTTTAAAGAATGGCTCTATTCGTGTTGCAGGTGTGCCGAGCTGGTGACATGAAAGGTTATTTGAAGTTCCTTCACAGGCCCCATGTAAACTTGACACAGAAGTATACCACTTGGTGATGTCTCACAATTATTACCACTAAGAAATACACTCTGTCCCTTATTACTGTAACATGTGTGTGTATAAGGTAAGTTCCATGTTGACTTAATGTATCCTTTACCCAACCTTTCATACTGGCCTGCCTGTATATATTTTTGGCAGTAACGAAACTGGAAAGTCGTTATCGGAATACTTATTATCCCATGTATTATCCATTCAATGACAGGTCGTTCTGACATTGTCAATGGTAATCTCTCAAGTTTTTCAATGCTCAGAATTGTATATTCCGCACCCTTCTGTGCCAAACTGATTTGTGTATCAGTAAGGTTAAAGATACTGAATAGTGACGTTGTGTTGATTAAACGCCAAGGCACGTAGCCTGAACGCAGATTTTGTAACGTCCAGCCAAGCTGTACAATAGAACGCAATTGGGACTGACCGTGTTGCAACATCAGTAAGTCTTGTTCTATTATATCGATTGCAGAAGATACAATACTGTCCAGTGAATATATTCTGGAAGACAGTCATTAACCCATTGTCCACAACAGAAGTGATTTTTCCAAATTAGCACGGTCAATTTCCCGTATTTTCTCTGCTGTTTCAATTTGAGTTACTTTCCAAGCTTCATTGTAAGCTGCATATATAGAGGCCGCTATGAAACGTTTTTGACGCTGTTTGCGTGGTCCCATAATGAAATCACGCAAGTCAGCACCTTCTTTAAGTAAAGTCAAGTGTTGCTTAATTTCTGCCAGTGTGGATGTTCGTTGCCATTCGAGGCAGAGTTTCCCTACACTGTGTGTAGTTATAATCCCTGGATGTTGTCTCTGGGAGTATCTAGGGTCTGGCCTGGTCAATGTGAACCCTTGTATTTTGTTCAGGAATCTATCTTGACAGTTATTTGTGTCTGTGGGCCAGATCAACCATTTCTTCCAATCAGGACGTGTTCTGTTTTGGTTTAAAATATGGGATACGTCTATCTCAACATCTGTAGTGCTATTACTGTCAGTAGTTGGTTTTGGAATAGACGGTTTGTTCAAGTCTTTAATTTTGGCTAGGCCAAGACAGGTTGTCTGTTGAATCGTATCATTCAAAAATATAATTTGTTCTGGGATCATGCAGGCTCTAAATAATGATTCTATACCTTGCACTTGCCAATCTCTTGTACCCCAGATCGTCTTCGTTTCAATATTTTTGTTCCAGAAATCAAAACCAAATGTTTTCATTTTCTCAAAAAATGTCTCTGAATAGACTAATTTTGTGTTTGTAAGCATAGTTTTCATTCCTGTCTTATTAAACAATTTGAAATAAAACGTTTCTGCATTACTCATGTTAAAACCTGAGAAATAAGAAATATTTTCATGAAATGTTTTTGAACTGCCTTTTGGTGGAGTTGCACAATGTTCCCATTGATTATAATTAAAAACATTTCTAGGTTGAGCAGATTTATGCAGATAATGGTGACCATAGTGGTTGTAACAATACATCTGGTCATAATTAGATGAACCCTGTAAATAATCATGTTCTGTAAATTTAGCTGACATCACTAGATCTGACATCATATCATTAATACTTTCAAAGTCCCAATCATCAGCGAATGTGCTTGGTTTTACAAAGTCACTCAATGAAATCTTGAATTAATGAGGATACTTCAGGAGCTCAACCGGACCATAGATTTCGTAATCAGTTTTGTCCCAGGCTACCCCACCGGGTATAGGATTGGCTGTGAAGTTCACTGAAGAAAGATCTATTTTCTCGATGTGTGAAGACTTGTGTGGTTTCAGGACCAAGTTGATGTTCTGACTTGCTGTGTCCATTGTAACATATTTTCCCTCAATGAAATGTCCCAAGCATATTACCATGATGAGCCAAAGTATGAGGATGAATACTCCTCGTGCCACCCAAAGTTCAATCCATGGAGAAATCAGATAAGTTTCTTTTAGTTGATGAATGAGTTCCTTTGCTTTGTCTTTAAAAGTTTTTGTTGTTGGCTGTTCCTCAGGTTCACTTGGATCCTCAGAAAAATCATCGAAGTTGATGAAGTAGCCTGATGCTGTTCTGTCAATTGTTTCAATTGCTTCTGGATTCCTTTTTGTTATTGGAATTTTCTTTGTTTCATTAGCATAGTCTGTGGTTACATCATTGTAGACTTGTGTTTCTTGATGTACAATTTGGATTTGGGTTTCAAGAGGTTTGAGTTCCATGCCTTTGTTGCATAGTCCTTGTTGTTTCACTGTGGGTTTATCAAATGTGATTAGTCTCTCAGTTTGAACCTCTGTGGTTGTAGCAAACTTTGGTGTTCTACTACTTTTTGGGAGTCCACTTGGCCTACTACTTGTTATCGGCCACATGATTGTGGTTTAATCAGGTCGATGGATACAACTCGGTTCTCCTTTTTACCAGCAAGGGGCGGTAATACCACTGATCTTGTCCCGTTGACAGACAAGACAGGTACTGCTTTTCTGTAAGAAGGACCAAATTCCTTCTTTACCGCGATCTTCTCTCTGACCAGATCCCCGATTTTTGGAATCCAGACAGGCCTTGCTGGGACAGGTGGTTTCTCTTCAGTGGCTGTTGGCTGTTGCTTCAACTTTATGTTGCTCAGGTCTTTTCTCTTTTCGTTTAAGTCCTGTAAAATAGCCAAACGATCTTTGATATCAAAGCATTTTTCTTTAACCACTGAAGTTTGACTGTCGAGGTCCTGGATTAACATTCTAGTCCCAAACAATAGTTCGTACGGACTGAGACCTCTTAGAGAATTTCTTGGCAGATTATTAAGACTACGTTGGACACTTATTAAATGTTTGACCCACCCAGCTCCCGAACCTAATACCTTCGCCGTTATAGATTGCTTTATGTCACGGTTTTTTCTTTCCACAATTCCGTTTCCCTCAGGATGAAAGGGACAAGAGTACCGCAATGCAATGCCCATGCTGGTCATGGCCTCCTTATAGGCTCGAGAGCTAAAAGCAGGACCCTGGTCAGAATGTAGCATGCCAATTGCGTATGTGCCGATAAAGACTCGCAAATCTTTTATAACAGTTCAGACGTCAGCCGAGAGCTGTGGTCTACATTATAAGTGAAAATAGTCTCTACATGTTAATATGACGCATTATTCATACTGGGTATTTTATGTCGATAGCCTAATCCTTTATTGAGCGAAACGCCATGGCAATACACCGTCTCGGTCACCACTGCGATGTCTGTTGCAGTTTGGACAGTTTCTTGCGAATAGGTGATGTTCCAGGCTCATTCCTGGCCACCAGTATGTTGATTGTAATTCTTCCAGAGATTCCTTAAGTTTAAGGTGTCTAAGACCCTCACCCATATGTGCGTCTGCTATTAACAAGCCTCTCCTGTTCGTGTTTGGAATTACTCTATCGACCACTACAGGGATTCGAGCAAAAGGAACGGAGTTTGCATCGATTATGTATAATTGAGTGGATAGTTGATGGGTAGCGCTGAGCAGTCGCCTTTTGATGACGTTTTCACCGCCAGCATTGTTTCCCCGTCAATGTATTTTCCTGAACGCTTTTTTGTAGCTACGGAAGCCGATTTAGTTGCTTCCGCTGTGGCTGTCTCAGCCAATAAATTCCCTGCAGCGTGAACGCCATCTCGCTGATGACTCGGTGAGTGTATCACATGAGTCTTTGGTAGTTCTTTCTGTAAAAGAACTACTTGTTCCCAAAGCGATTTTTGCTTTATTGTGGCACCTGTGTCATCTTTGTACCCGTTTTCAACCCATTTCTGCAAGTCGTTATTGTATGATTTGACTCAGTAATATGAATCGCACACTATTAGTGTCGGGAATTCGTGATCCGCATTGTCTAGCGCCATTTTTAACGCTATTATTTCAGTTTGTTGTTCTGAATTATTTTCCACTGAGTGTGTTTTTGTAAACAGAGGTTTCAATTTACCTTCGCGCCACATGTCTTTTGTAATCTCCCATGTGGCGTTATAAGCTTGCTCTCCCCAAACTGAGGGCTGAGCATGTCCGTCTGTATATATTACACAGGCGTACTGTCGTATGGGCAGAATGTCGCTAGGCAGAGGATATTCTCTTTCATATTCTAGATCTTTTGCTTTTTTCATTTCCGGGTCAAAATAGTATTTCACTCTGTCTGTAGAAAGAGAATCTTCCCATTGTATCCATTTTGGATTTAGTGCCATTGTAGGTAAATTACATGGGCTTGTTAATGCCTCAAAGGCTGATTCTGCTGTTCTGACTTTAATCCGTCTGCCGTCGGCTTGGTATCTTTCTCTTGCTACAGATGTTTGAACCGCATGAACAATGTTTTCCTTACTGCTGAATGTTTTTTCAGCTTCTGTGTACAAGTGTGATTTGTATGCTATTAGTACCGTTTCTCCCTCATTAGAGGTTAGGTATGTGAATCCGCATCTTCCTGGGATGACTCGAATCACAAGGTTGCGTGTGTTATCGCGTGTTTGCAATTTTGTTTTAACTAACATGTCTGTTTGTAAAGATCTCAAAATTTCTGTGTGTTTTTGAGTCCAATTGATTCCTTTAAAATCTGGTCTTATTAAGTCATAGAGAGGTTTAACCTTCTCTGCGTGATTTATAATGTAAGTTCTTCCGAAATTCAGGAAACCTAGAATTGATTATAAGTTTTTCAGCGTTCTTGGTGCTTGGATTACAGCACATTTCTCTATGAAATTGTCAGCCAGGCTTTTGCCTTCACTTGATAATTCATATCCTAAGAACAGGACCGTTAGATGGGCAATTCTTGATTTTTTGAAGTTGAATTTGTAACCCTCTGCTGCGAAACCAAGTATTATGGTGTTCACTCTTTTCAAGTGAGTATCCAAGTCATCATCTGTTAGATAGATGTCATCGACATAAGGTAATGCCTCATCATCATATATTTGTAGTAACTCTGTTACTCTCGCTGAGAATAATCCTGGGCTGTTCTTGAACCCTTGGGGCAAACGACAGAAATTTTCTGCGAGCCATTTATTGAGAAAGCGGTCAAATATCTGCTTTCAGGTGCTATATTTTGACAAAAGAATCCATTAGAGATGTCTAATGTTGTTTTGTATTTTTTGCGCACTATGCTATTCATTAGTGCGGCACTGTGTGAGTTTTGTACTGCAAACGTTTTGCAGCATGAGTTAAGGTGTCTGTAGTCCAAAACTAGACGATATGAATCATCTGGTTTGGAGACAGGAAACACAGGATTGTTCATTTGTGAGGTGCATGTTTCAATCACCCCCTGGTATTCAAGTTGATCTACGATCTCCCTGACCTGTTTTTTAGCTTCTTGCTTAATTGGGTACTGCCTCTGTGCAGTCGGTTGAGATTTTAACTGGATCTTGTGAGGAGGAGAGTCCTCATCCAATCCCACATGATTTTTATATAGTGCAGGAGCTTGGGCTACTGCCCATTTTCTTGCAAGTGTATATTTTTTATGAATTGGAATATGATTTGAGAATGCAGGCATAATCATTTCTTCGCCATGAGGGCACTCCCTGACAAACTCTGGTGGCCAGTCTTTTTTGGAAATTGTAACTTTTTACTTTGATGAGCAGGTTCTTTGTCTTTGGACTTGACGTGCTCTTCCCTGTGTTCTGACCGTCCTCTTCTTTCCGATTTCTGCGAGGAAGTCTGAAAAGATCGAGAGGGACGTGTATCAATATCTTGATATCTATCAGGTTTCTTCAAATTATCCCTATTTCTAAAGTTGTATTTTTTCTCAGAGGGCTCCCTCTGGGGAGACTTGTGTCCTTGGTCCGGAGATCTTTCTCTCCGTCGAGGAGACCTTCCTCTGGACTGGAATCTTTTTTCTTTGGGAGTGGATTGTTTATTTCCATCCCAGCTCTTTTTTGAAGTGTTTAGATTATTTTTAATAAATACCTTTTCAGGATTTTCAATTAGTTGGGGTTTCACTGGTTTCCCACCCAAACTATCTCTTCCTAGTTCTTCATAGGATTTTTCTATGATTCTGGCAAGTTCAAATGGTTGGTCTGCTATATCTGTTTCCTTCAACCTTTGGCGGATTGCCACATTTGCTGCTTCCCCCTTTGTTTGCTAGTAATATTGCCGAGACCTGCTTAAAGTCTTTCAGTAATTTCATACCCAGAGTTAAAGCAGGTTCTGGACCGTATTCATTTTGAATCTGTTTTAGCACCTCTGGTATTACCGACATGGACGGAACACCATGTGTTTTTGTGTAAATGGAAGC
Source organism: Lissotriton helveticus (assembly GCF_964261635.1). NCBI lineage: Eukaryota > Metazoa > Chordata > Amphibia > Caudata > Salamandridae > Lissotriton > Lissotriton helveticus. Next base: position 1,179,692,571 of record NC_136057.1, on the reverse strand, counting down.
AAAGACTGTACCCCAAGTGTCACAGTCCTCCACATGTGGTGCGATCCCCATTGGAAGACAGATAGTCAGAATTCTGTGTTTCTCAACAGGGGTGGTATCTGGAAATACCGCCTCTATTTGAGTTATTTTCTGTGCTAACCAGAATGGAATTTGTTCCCGTTTAATGGGTACTTTACCTAGACAGGACTGTATGTTCAGTGGTGTGATTTTATTTGTGTTCCCCTGATGAGGGGTCAGCTGTGGAATTTTAATAGCTGGTTGGACTGTTGAAGTCCTCATTACATATTGGACTAATTGTCTGTGTATTTTAATCAGTTGTTCTAGCTGTGCTAAAAGTCCTGGTTTCGACATTTTTTCAATGTCTGGATGTGGTGTGTAGCCGGCTAGAACCGGCCACGTTGCTCCTGGTCTACCTAGTGGACCGAGCCTGGTGATGTGATCATTATGTTTTAGGGCGCCTTTAAACCAGAGCAGATGCTCTTGGTATTTGAGTGGTATTTCCACCTCCTCGAAAGGGGTGTACTCATCCGGAGGTTCCTCTATCTTGTAATAGTGGAACTCCTTTGTTACAGCGTTTGCTGCTGGAAAGTTTATCCATGAATAGAATACCTCTGTCTGCCGATATTCATGTGCCTCAATTACGAATGACTGTACCACCTCTTGATGTCAGTCCATTTTCTATAAGTTTTAACGTTATAGTTTTTCTTATGCTGACCGGGATAAGTATTGCGTCCGGGTCTTGCTGTAGGAGACTTGTGTCATCCGCTAGGAGTTGAGCTGCTAATCTAGCTGTCTCCCTATCTCCTTCACCGTCTGACATTTTACTGACAGGAAGGTTTTTTGTTGCAGATCAGGTTTCTACGGAAACAAAGATTAGGTGCACAATATTTTGGAACAGTGTATCCTTCAACGTTGAATAAACCAAAAACCGTACATAGGAGTCTCCTCCTACTAAGTTTGGCGGATTTTAACCTTTTACCCACTCCAGACGTCTTTGGAGTTTTATGGGAGAAAGGGTCTGTGTGGAATAGCACGACTGAGTTACTCTAATGCCTTGCGTTAGATTTATCGCCTTACCAAACGTTGGGCGCCATGTAGTGTAGTTCCTATATTCCCAATAGGCTCTGCGCATTGGAATAATATCTTCAATAGTATAGACGTAGGACAGAGGTTAACTAGGTCTTCAACTGACGATATTAGACTTAAAGTTTCGTGTGTGCCAGCTAGCTCAGAGTTCACTAGAAACTTTCTCGAATAGGCGAGGAGGAGTTTAACCTCCCTGGATAGACAAGAAGGGATTTAGTTTCTGACAACCATAGAACATGACAACTTTGCTCCCCCTGATCAAGAGTATATCTCTAGAGTCGTGTGAAAACAAAAGACAACTATTTTACTCAGTCAGTACGTGCATTCTTAGTTCCACCAGTTTGTAGAGAAATAAGAGATGGGCGTGTTTCAATAAAAAGATGTTATTTATTGATCAGTCTCTTTTTCTCATACAAGAGAAATGAATCGCTATTATTGCAATACTCATAGTTAAGTAAAGTGCATACAGTAAAAGCAGGATTATGAAATAATACTGTTAAAGCATTGATATGGTTTCTTAGCCATATGATACTTAAAATGGATAAAAGTTATACATACATATATACATTGACTAATCGTACTCCACTGGTGCTTCTAACTACGCCTACCCCGGTGTGCCTGACCTAAGCCTAATACGTGGGATTGAGTAAGTAAGTAGCAGTTTAAGTTAAGTTTGTTTTGCCAAGAATCTGACTCAAGAATTCTCTGTAAGGGGTTAGTCAGTTCAGTACCTGGAATTTAGAAGGCAGGAGGTCTGGTATCCCTCTCTCAGGACTCGATATCCCAGTTACCCGCGAAGGTAAGCCGGAAACGCCGTAGGCTGGATTTCTCGGCAGGAGAAAAGGCAGCGTCTCTCTCAGCGCGTCAAAAAGGGAGGGGCAGCGTCCGTGGGCTTCCTGCATCAGCTGGGCTCTCCGGCAAGTAGCGCTGCTCCAAGCTCATCACCACCGTGTCTTTGCTTAGGGCAGCGTCGGTATATTTATACCTGAAAGGTGCCAAGTTTGATGTAAGGATGGACATAAGACGTCAGTAAGAAGGTCATAAGGACTGGTCGTTCTTACATTCTTTTCAGGAGTTCTCGAGCGAAATCAAAACAATAGCTGCGGGGGATTTCCCAGGTCTGCTGGAGGTTTGGTTTGTTTTGAGAACTCGGTGTGCTTTCTAGGGGGCTGGAGGAATAGTGCTTGCTTAATGTGACAGCATGCGCTATGACCTAATCTGAAAACGGGTTTCTGTGCCGTTGTATGGACATTAGTGAATTAATAACCGGACAAGGGTCGGAAATAGGAGTATCAATATAGGTACCTAGATAAACACACTACAGGTCTTGTATTCCAGAGATGTCTGGAAGATACACTGCTGGCATGCTATCATTTTTCTCTATTAACTTTTTTCCAAAACAATTAAAATCTCAGGTTTAGGTTTCCTTGGTTGTAATTTGCTTTTCTTTTGTTCGGGTAGCACTATTTTGATTCCATGTCTAACGCTCGAACTCTAGTTCTTTGATTTCCTCAAGGAGTTCACGTATGTTTTGTACAAGTGTGGGGTGCCAATCTGCTTCAATTTAGAAGTCGTTGTGGTCACCTTATTCCTATTAATTCAACAAGGTATAGTTTTAATTTTTCTCTTTTGTTGGCTGTCCTTCACCATATAGTGAATATCTCAATATCTTATACCACTTTTTAATGTTTTGCAGTTCAGGGCTTTTTTTCAATTCCTATTTAGCTTGAGCTGTCTTTTCGATCCTCTTCTGTCACACTAGTCATTCTCAAATCCCACATATCATTAATTTAATTTTGCCGTATCTACTTTGAATCTTACTGTATCGTCCTTAGATCTTTTATGCAGTACTTTCTTGGCTCGAAATTTGTCTTCTTTATGTAACTTTAGGTGGACACCATCAGGTTGTGCCTGGGGCTTTGCTCCTTGGAAAAAGTTCACGTACATCATTATTTTTGTGATCAACCTGCAAAACAACCTTGCTGTCGCATTTAAAATTTGGAATGGATGTGCATCCTCTAGTGTTTAATCAGTTACCTGTCTGTTTCAGCAAAGATACACTTCAGTATCTTTTTGGTCGTCCTGCTTGCAGACTGGACTGCCTCCGTTTCTTTTATGTGGTTGACTGCTAGGTGGTGATACTCCCGTACTTTTATGTTTTCAGTATATATTAATCATATTAATCAACCCCCAGTTAGGGAGTCAAATAAAGTCACCTTTTCCCATTGTAGGATGTAAGTCTCTTTGATGCTCTCCTGATGTGGCCCTGCATTGTTACGTTTTCCACAACCTCTAGTTTCGGTTACTGTTAAGGTCTGTGGTGGCTGAGAGTGAGTTCGAGTGAGAGGGGTAGAGAATTATGTCAGCTCTTGTACTTGTGGGTGTGGTACCACTGCCTTGTAGTTTTGCTGACATACTTGCCTCATTAATTTCCTGTCTCGGGTTTTCATGTATTCTTTCAGAAATTGAAGAATACAGAACAAAGGCAATATCTGTTTGAAGTCGTTTACTTAATTGACCGGTCAGAGAGCTTCTACCGCAAGCTACAATTTCCTACATATTTTAAGTGTCTGTCCTCCTCCTGAGCATAGTGCTCGTACAGTTCCTAGTACTTACGGTGGTGTGAATATCTTGAAGAATTGACAGTAAAGAGTGCCAATGGCTCTAGTTACACCCTGAGTGGCATTATTTCAAGCAGAGTGCTCAGTATCTGAAGTGCCACATCAATCAATAATGTTTCTTATAAAGCGCAGCTACTCGCCCATAAGGGTTTCAAGGCACTGAGTAGGTGTGGTGGGGGATCGGTGGGAGGGGCGGGCGGGGGGAATCGGTGGTTCAGTCAAACCACATGGTCTGCTTGTCGTCTAAACAGGTATTCCGTGTTGGGCAAGGAGCACTGGATCCATGCTAGATATTCTGGATATCCATACAAGATAAATTTACCTGCAGCCCCCGTCCTTTTAAATAAACAATATTTTCATAGTCCTTCGTTATCCTGAAATATTGGCCTGGATCCTGTCCTCCTGAATGTTGTGCATTCTGGGGTGAAAGATGTGCAAACCCGACTGTTTCCCTATTGGATTATTTAAAAGATGGATACACATCAAGAAGACTATCATCTGTCACAGATGTTCTCATCAGGTGCTTAAGTTCTCTTTGCGTACTATGGCAAAAGCTTTTTTTTTTTTATTTTTTTTATTTTTTTATTTCTTTTTATTAATACAAAAAGGGGAGCATCACATGATATTTGTTTTGACGTATCACGAACAATCAATGGTATACATTTGGTGATATGTGGTTTCGCATTTATGGGTAAACTTCGTCTCTGACCGTTGACCTGAAAAGGATTGCGGAACAGAAGTCCATTATACATAGCTTTTTCTTTATCATTTCTTGTGGAGTTTTTATTTCCTTTAATCAGGTGTTGTGGAACCTCTACTGTGCTATTAAATTGCAAAAAGCTTCATATGTTAAACCTTTGATTGCTTACTTGTACTGATTCTTTTTCCGCTTAAAAGGAGAAGTGAGGTGTTGTGTGCATTCACTAGAATGTTACCACTTTATGCAAAGTTTAACTTTCTTTTTTGCTTTTCTCTAGTGGATATTTGGTCTGTGGGCTGCATCATGGCCGAGATGTTCACAGGAAGACCGCTGTTCAAAGGAAATGACCGTATCCTTTTTAATTGGTGTTGATTGTCTGATGTCAAATAGAAAAACATATTTACCTCGACTTATGCACGTACGTCTTCTTGAGAAGGCTAAGACATCCATGATTATCTGTTTGCTTAGCTGGGGTTTATAACAATTTTACAGATTAGCAGGGCCGTTTTCTCAAAAAGCTATTTCATGTTACGTGTTTTGCCTCAAAATGAAACCTCCTTCTGATCCTTTATTTCTTATTTAATTACATTGTGATTACGTTTTTTCAAAGAAAATTACGGTCGTTCGGTGGATTAGGTTTGACAGTTATCGAGTTTAGAAATGTCTAAATTGCCATCAGAAACCAGCACTGGCAAAGCCAATAGTTCTGATGTTGGCTGCCAGTCTTTTGGCTTCGCCAGTGCCTGTTTTGTTTTCTCAATAATTTTTTTTTACTTGATTGTTGGATGGAGCAGCTGGGCCTTCGTCTCTATTTATCTATCTATATATATATTAGAGAGACTGATTACAATTGGTTAAATGTAAATATATATTTTTAACCTAAAAAGCACAGATTGTCATAGTAGTCCCTGGCACTGAAGGGGGTTATTCATTGCGCAGATGTGAAATAGAAGAATGCAGTCACTCACAGTGAAATTAACCAATTGCCTGTGACCCATGCTCTAGTGGACATGATAAATATATGAAAGACTAGGGCATACTAATTGATGTAGAGGGCTGGCCAAAAGCCTCAATATGCAAGAATAATATATATAAATTTAGTAAAAATAAATGTCCTTGGCTTACGCTTACGCCAAGGGGGGCAGAAAAACTGGCACTGGCCACATTCCCACCCCAACTAAAACCAGTTTCTCTGACCCACCCCACTTCAGGGCCAGACAGGGTGTTGTTTTCAATTTGCCCCTGAGAGTGGCAGAAAAGCCACTACACATCATGAAAAAGTCAGCAAACCAACAAATGGAGGTGCAGCCTACCCTGGCATCGAGCCATACCCCTGCCCCAGAAGGGGCAAAAGTGTCTTTCTGCCTCCCCTCCCCCCAGGGGCTGATAGGAGGATTGTCCCAATTGGGGAGTATGCCCCAAATTTGATAGACAGGAGGTTTTCCCCTGGGGGCACGAAAGCTCACTGTATGTCAGGAATATATATATTTAAATATATAATGGGAAGGGTCTCATCCTAACATCCACCCCACCCTATTCCCTAAGGCATCAACTGTCTTTCTGTTCCCCTGCAGAATAAAGAATCCCATCCCAATGGCAAGCGAGAGGACATTTGATTATTTTGGGTGTTGTTTTTACATATGGGCCAGGAGAGTGTGGCTGACTTCCAAAATGGTGAATGGCTGCAAATTTCGGGCATGGGTAGGCTGCAACCTGGGAAAACCTACCAGACCAGACAGTTCTGAAATAGGGACACTTGGGGGTCCAGCGTGGTGTTTCTTGTGGATCCCACAACATTTTCTTATCCACAGTCCCTGCAGACCGTAAACTTTAACTAAAACACACAATTTTCCTAAATGGCTGTTAGGAAAACTTCTGCTATCTGTGGGGAGCCATACATTTCCTATCAGCCAGCATTCCCCACAAGTCCCCTGATAACAGTACCTTACTAGTGTTGGTGGGCCAAGAGACCTTACACAAAAGGCCCTAAATCGCTACGTGGAGAGATCAGCGATGGGGGAAGCTGCTTGATTTGTGGTTGTGTTCAGGCCCCCATTCATGGAAGCCTACCAACCACATTATTTTTTTATTAGACCACCAGGAGAGTACACAGTAGTTTGCCTTGCTGGTATCTCATTTGTTTTTCTTATCCACAACCTCAAACGTTGCCTGAAATCACACATTGTCCTTACATTTCCGTGATGGAATCTTCAGGATTCCACTAGGGTTCCTATTGACCTTGGTTTGGGCACTAGTTCAGGCTGAACATGTGGTGCAGCATTTTTATTTGCTCAAGTGATGTATTGCTAGGTGGTAGAATTTTGTTGAGGTTTCCCTAAGTTGGGTGTCTCCAACAAGTCGATTGGGAGCTACCAGTAGCTCGCAGACCCCTCCAAAGTAGCTCATAACCTTGAGTTAATTGTTAAATAAGCATAGGGTCACGTTTTCCTTGTAAGGTTAAGGGAAGGCTGTGTTTATTTTATTTATCCTCTGGCATTCTTGGCAGAGACTCTGGGTGCAAAATAATTTATTATGTGGATGGCAGCCAGTGACTTTTTTCCTGTGGTAGGGAGGAAGTGTTTCCTGGCGAAAAAATCAGAACCTGTTTGACAAAAGTTTTTCAATGGCTATCTCACCACCAACTAAAGTGTAATGAGGGTAAAACAGAGCTACTTTTTTTGGTACAAGATCAGACAAGCCATGGCAGTTCATTTGGCCGGAGTGTGCACCCCCTTCATTAAGCCACACGAGCTCTGTAAAAAATCTGGGCGTTAAGTTAGATGGTGAGCTTTCTTTTCTGTCGTAGGTTAATGCAGTGGTAGGGACCTGTTTTGGTCAGCTACGCGTATTTAGGAAGTTCTCAATTTTCTGTCTCTATGCTAGGAAACTGGTAGTACAGGCTTTGATAACATCTAGGCTTGATTTCGGTAATGCACTGTATTTGGGTCTGCCTGAATATCTGATCAGTAAGTTGCACGTGGTCCAAAATGCAGCAGCCCTCACGCTTCTCTGTTTGCCGTTAAGAACCCTAGTACCCCACTATCTTAGAGAGCTTCATCGGCTTCCTATTTGGAAGAGGATTCTTTTCAAGACCTTGCTACTGGTCCACAGGGCTCTTCATCAGTCTGACGCAGGGTACCTTAGAGCAAGAGTTTTGCTTCTATGCTACTTCCAGGCATCTGCGCTCAGCCAACCTCTTTCTGGCCAAAATCCCCAGGATTCAACGGGCCAGAACGTGGGGCAGGTCCTTTAGAATTTCTTAGGACCTTCTCTTTGGAATAAACTCCCTTTGGAGTTAAGGTGCATCTCATCTACCCTCTAGTTCCGGAAGAAACTGGAAACATGGCTTTTAAAGCAAGATTAATGTTGCTTTTCTCCGCTACCACTCACTGGAGGTGCAGAGCGCCAGAACACTCCTTGAGTAACCGGGCACGTTATAAATGCCTTTTACATTACATTACTTTACTATTTTTAGGCTGCAGATAGCAGAGTCTGATAATGAGCAGTGCTGGAGTCAGATTTATGACCCAGGGCACAGAGGTGAAGAACTAAAGCACTGAGGCATTTAAATCTTAAATAAAAGTCCGTGTCAACTCAATATTGGAGAATAAGAAGAAAATGATGTTGCTGAATGCTTTTAAATGGGAGAAAATTCAAATGAAGTTTACTTAATGATTAGGTTAACTCTTCATTTTAATTGTCTCCCATTTCAAAGTGTCACATTTACAACAGCAGGCCTCTTGCTCCCAGTGGCCAGTAAACACTGTACCATATTTTTAATTGATTTTTTTTTTTAATGGGAGCAATTTAAAGTGAAGAAAAATATTTCTATTAAACATGGAGTCAATGTTTTTCTCCACTTCCAAATAAGCCAATTACGTATCAATATTTTATGAAGCATGTTCCATCACTTTAAATTCCTCCCATGCACATATAAACTACCTTTCCCAGAAGCCATGGGAAAGGAACTACAAAACTTTGACCAATAAACAGTCTTTCTTCTCCCTTTTAACGAATGTCTCCCTATGTAACTTTCTCTTTTGTTCCTGCAACAGGAGATATTCCAAACAGTTTTTTTATTCTCCTTTAGTTGAATTGGAACCTGGAATATAAAAGACGTACTGAGATTGGAATCCAAAGCATAGTATATCAATATAGTAGAAAAACTGCAGAAGATACAGTCTTTGAATTAATCCTTGTAAGAAAAATTTGGTATAGGACCAATATCCTGTAACCGAACAATTCACAGAAAAATAGTATTGCAGAACTTAGTCAAATTGAAAACAGCAGTCTCTAATTTGTGATCTCTCCACCAATGGGGCAACACATCGAGTGATAACCTCTTCCAACCTGTCCAAAATATAATCCTACTGGATTGGGACATGCCAAGTCACCCTGATGATCCCCACAAGGACCCACCCTGGTGACTCACAGTATAAGGCTGACACTTAGTATTCCCTTAAACTGGTGCTTTCTCTCGGCTGAAGGCGCACAAACACTGGTATTTAAAATTTCAGGCGAGGCGTTCACGGTCAGATGCTCCTGAACCACAGAGGACTTGCTGGGAGGAGTGGGTGAGTCTGCAGGAGAATTAGTAGGGCCTAAATAGGAGTGGAGGGCTGGTTGGCGTACTAGACCTCATGGCAAAGTACAAGCCCCCCCCCACATCTAAAGAGAACTGCCGCTCTGCCAAATCAATTTCTTTCGCGATCACCCCTACCGTGCACACCAAGGAGGATTCCAGGGTGGTGCTTCACAATGGCTTTGGGGCAATGTCCTTGTCCCCCTGCAATTTCCGCTTCCCCATAATGGGCCCTAATCACTCCCAAATCGATTGACTGAAAAAGTTAGCTGGTTGGTAAGAAGTACACCAAAATGGCAGTAAGGCAGTGCTCACCTGACGAGGGACCTAAAAAAGACACACGGCCAAAAGAAGGTGGCCCAGCCTCTCCCAGGTGAAGACGTGCCTGGTCTTCGCCTGGTGTGTCCCATGCCGCGGGAGCAGTGTGCAGCTTTTATACCCTCCGTCTCCAGTATTGGAGCCCCCTGCACAAGTGAACATTCCTGAGCCTCTGAAGGGCCCTGTAATGCAACGGGCCCAGGAAGATTGCTTAGATGGAGTATGATAGAAGTCCATACACCTGAGCCACCTGACACAATGAAGCTGATGATCGGGACAGGTAGTCTTCAGTTCTCTTTGAATCTTCGCTATCAAAACCCAGGAAGGTCGTGTTTGGGCAGGATCAATAGGGATTTCTTTTCCTTCATGGCAAAACCCAGGCCTTGCAGCAGGGGGATTGTCATTTGCAGTTGTTCTGGCATTCTGTTGGGTCCCTGATTCATGAGAAGTAGATAAGCCCAAACCCCTGGGTGCATAGGAATTCCATTGCTGGCTTGAGCTCCTTGGTAAAAACACCACAGTGCCAATGAGGGACCAATAGGTAGAGTTTTGTTCGCGTATACCTGACCGCGCCATAGGAATTGCAGAATTCTGCAATGTGGTTTGACTATGGGGCCCTTCAGATGAGTGTCTTTGAGATCGATATGTACAATCCTGTCTTTTGGTTGTGAGAGATCGCACAGTAGCTAGATACCATTAATTATGAAGTGGCTGTAAACCAACAACCCATTGAACTCCCTGAGGTTTATCATGGGATGTTGGCCTCCATCCTTTTTTCCACTAGAAAATTGTTGCTGAGGAATCTGTCACCTCCTGATCTGTCAGGATATTTTGGGCTTAGGAAAAAACAATGAGCGTGGCCGGGGGTGTGTCGCACGAGGGATCCGTAACACTTGATGTGAAGCCCCTGGACTGTCTGTAGTACCCAGGAATTGGAGGTCAGGCTTTCCCAATTGTGTTGGAACAGTGCCAGCTGTCCTCCTACTCTTTGTTGGGAAGTTAGGCAAACATTCACCTGATTTTCAACTGGAGGAGTCCCAGCCTTGACTTCTCTCTTGGAGGGGAAGAATTCCCCAGGGCGGGACTGGTCCTGTCACTGGTTCTTGAGGTAAAGCCTTGTGCTCTGGAGGGACGTGTGTATAGAAGCAGCAAGTCGATCGCCCCCTGCCATGGCAGACCCCGACAAAAATTTAGGGGGTGAAAGATTTTCTCAATGGAGGTCTGTGCCTTGTCAAGGGATATGAAAGTGAGCACATACTTTCCTAATTCTTTAACAAACGGTTCCCCAAAAAGTCTCCGTTGGGCCACTGCCTTTGCTTTTGTGGAGGCTATGTCTCCCAACTTGGGATCTTCCTTGATTAAAAGGGAACGCCGCCTCTCGGTGGATAATGCGCAGTTCGCATTGCCCAGAAATATTTTTGTGCATTGTTTTCATCCTTGGAGGACTGCTGGCAAGACTGAGTTACCAGAAAATGTTGGCCCTTCTGTTAGGTCCAGGATCTTAGTCTAAGGCCCTTATGCATCTTGCAGTTTGTCCTGGCAGGACCTCAAGGACCTGTCAATGCCCTTTTTAGGGTCCCATTTTTAGGGTCACATCACAAATGTATTTTGCTGTAAAAGTGGCAATTCTGGAATCGATATCTGGTGTGTGAGTCACCTTGACAGTCAGGAAAGGATGTGAACATTCTGCCAGGAGGCGGGCTCGTACCTCTTCTCAAGGGGTTTTCGGATGCGGTCTGCCACATATTTGGCAACTTTGGTGGAAGGGGACCACTCTGTTGCCTGAGATGCATAAGATTGCCTGGATCCAGCATGTCCGAATGACACTCAGGGTCGTCGTGCGAGGGGGCAAGAATAGCGCTAGGGGATGGGTGCCATGATCTCAAGGGCAAAAACAACAGTTGATGGACAGAATGCAGAACAATGTCACACATTCACCCCAGTACAGAGAATTGGGCCTAAATCCATCGTTTTTTTGCTTGGCAGTTCGGGCTGGACTGTTCCCATGAGGCACAGGGTCAAGGCTGATTTGCATATGGCCATGTTTGAATTGGGGTGGTGTGGTGGGCAAAAAAACGATGGATTTAGTCCCAGATCTCTGTACTGGGGTGAATGTATGACATTGTTCTGCATTCTGTCCATCAACTGTTGTTTTTGCAATGATCTCAAGGGGCCCGCCTCATCGTTAGTATCGCTGAGAGTCATCATCCCGATTGGGGTGAGGTTAGTGCATGACCCACTAGCACCCCTGGATCTTCATCATGGCCTGTAATAGGGGTCTGGACAGGAAGGCCTTTTTGAGCCATTCAAATCCAGTCAAATCAACCCCTGTATCTGTCTTGGGCTGGGGAACGGTGGGTGGGTAGGCTTAATGAGGGAACCCCTGGACAGGGTATATCCATAGATAAGTTCAAAGGAACTGGGCATTAATAAGCAATCTGAATCGGGCGCCTTTCTAGTGGCACGATCGGTGAGGCAACCGCCTGATGTAATGAAGCGTCTAGAGCCTCATAAAACTCATCATCAAGAGGTAGTACAGAGACGGACTCTTCAATGTATTCAGCCTCCGTTGTATGAGCAATGTATAATTACTTTTATATGATCAGCACCTCTTTGCGCTGTCACTGTGGTACTGGATAACCCAAGTGTATTTTGGGTGCGTTAAGACACTCAATGTGACTTTCCCTGGGGCCCTAAAGCAACCCATAAAGTCTAGAAGGGTTAATTTATGATCGCCTGGGCTGGGCCCCCTAGCGTCAGCAATTAAAGCGCAATTGCACGTTGCTGTCAAGAAAAGTAAATACATACCTGTTTGAAACATGGGCATCGTGCTGTTTACATCAAAACTGAAAATGCAGACCCCGCAGGGCGTTCTGGCTTCCAGGTATCGCAGGGGTGATGTAAATGCGGGCACAGGCTCCGTGAGGTTGACATTTTGTCGGAAGACTTCTGAAAATGAGTCAGTCACCCGCAGAGCAGCGAGAGGCGTGTAGCGCGTCCAACAAGCATGTGCGCCCTCTGGTGGGCCTATCAGTGCACCGCACTCGTGGAGTCCCTGGATATTAAGACAAGCATTTGCAATGCAATAGGTCGCGCATTAGCAAAGTTTGAGCTATTGGTATTGTAAATGACACATTTTTTATTTATATGTTGGTTTTGAAAATAGCTAAATTATTAGCTTTGTCATTTACAATGCCAATAGTTTTAACTTTCGCAAATGTGACACCTATAGCATTTGTAATGCAATATGTGTTGTATTTACGTGACTTAGATGTATTAATATTACAAATAACAATGGCTGTTATTTTTTTAAATAATTAATACTTAAATAAAAGTTATTGTAATTTATAATGGCAATAGCTTAAACTTTTGTAAATAACTTTTGTGAAGATTATGTTCAGTGTATTTTATTGTGACGAAAATCCAAGAACAGAAGTGAAATGTTAACATCTTTTTGTGACATTTGTAATAAAGCTTGAAACATTTAGAGAACATATTTGAACCAATTGTTGTTGAATGGTTGCACAGTTTGATGCTGTGGTGGCGACGAGTGATGCTGTGGCGTTCAGTGATGCTGTGTTGCCCTGAGTGATACTGTGGTGGTGCTGAGTGATGCTGTGGTGATGCGATAGTGCGATAGATAGAGGGAGGGTGATAGATCGATAGAGGGAGGGCGATAGATCGATAGAGTGAGGTAGATAGAGGGAGATAGATAGAGGGAGGGCGATAGAGTGAGGGAGGGCGATAGAGTGAGGGAGGGCGATAGAGTGAGGGAGGGCAATAGATAGAGAAGGGGTGTAGATAGAGAGGGGGTGTAGATAGAGAGGGGGTGTAGAGAGAGGGGGGTGTAGAGAGAGTGAAGTATGTTTTAACCATCCGCATGGTTCAGGGATGTCTATGATCAATCAAAGGTGAATCGTCCAGTCGGCTTTCCTTGCCGAAGTGATAGCCAAAACAAGTGCGCTCAACCACCATAATAACTGTCTTGGCCAGTAAGATGGCTTGGTGGATTAAGAGACTGCTGCAGAGATGTGTGGCCTGCAGCCCACTGGTAACATATCAGCATCCTAGTAATGCCAACTTAGCCTCATATCATTGCGAGGTCAACAAAATGATAATGGGACCGTCTGCTGTTGCAGCACCATGACACAGCAACACCAGTGTCAACAAGGGCTATCTCAAACACACTTTCTAATGATTTTATGTTACTGCTGCGGACAAAATGCACTTCTTTAAGTTCCTCTACTACTCTTTCCATGGTAGCAGCTGATCTGCTCGGATGCTCATATTTACCTCAGAGGTTCTCTTTCTGTGCTAGTAAAACCACATCGTGTGGGCTTTAAGTTTTCTTTAGCTGGCCAGACACCGGAAAGCACATAGGTACTGATGCCAACCACAGCACAAACAATAGGGACCTCCACCCCCTCCCAATCGATTGCTGACTCTAAAAGCTTTGCCTTTATGATTATACTTGCTCCAGTGCGATAACAGAAACTATTAAAAAAAAAAAACAATGCAGATTCGGGTGCGGTAAACTTGCAGGTTTCCTAAAGGGTCATTTTAGTGCTGCATGTGACGTTCTAACTAAAGCCGCGAGGCACTTTCATGTCGCCAGAATGACCAGTCAGGCACGGCTATTATTTTGTAGTCGAGTAAGATGTCTTCTTCAAAAGGCACAGGAGCACAACTGAGTGCTGGGTTTAACAACAACATTTAGACGTGTTTACAGAGAAAGGCAAGTCCGCTTGAGGACGAGCCTGTCATCAGGGGTTACCGGAGGCGCTAAGCTGGCTCGCCACCTAGAAAGGAGGCCGCTTAATAAGGGCAGCGTCACACTCGCATTCAGCCTGTCAGAAGAGCAGGGGACGTGATTTATGGCCTTGGTAGTAAACCTACTGTTCAATTATCGCTTGCTTCTGGGATCTTTTTGTTTTTTTTGCAGAGTTTTATATAGCGCGAACTAGACCCGAACCGAATCAGGTATCAGAGCGCTTTACATAGCACCAGTTACGTTACATGAGGGCGGACACACATTAATTTTAGGCACGGGGAGATTAAGTGATTTGCCCAGAATCACAGGAGGGTTTGGCGTCGTTACCGAGACTCGAACCCAGGTCCGAGGTCGAGCGCCCTAGCCGTTAGGCCAACTCCTCTCCCCACTCTCTTACACCACACGTGCCGGCCGCAAGCCAATCAGCGAGGGGGAACCAGAGCTCGCGCCTGTGTTTCACTGATGCACAGGGCGCCAGGCCCCTGAGGAGTACAGGACACAAAGCCACCCAAAAACAGAGCCCATATTCAGATATGTGGAGGGAAAGAACAATTATATACATGGGCTAAATCTATGATCTCAAGCTGTCCGTTTTTCACTTCTCCTGTGTTGCATCCCAAATATATTCTTGCTATGTTGTTGTTAACTGTGTGCACTACAGCATTACGAAAGCTGGGTCGGGTCTGTTAAGTCACAAAGAGCCGGTCCATGAAGTCACGCAGAGAGCCACGTTTGGGAAGTCACACAGAGAGACCAGTTTAACAAAAGTTATATTAAATTGTGTGCTTAATAAAACAAGGAGCCTGCTCACAGTGCCGACAGGTGGCAGCACAGCACTTTAATGGCGTGGACTGAGGCACAGAGTTCCGCTGCGATCTTCAGCAGCAGTCAAAAACATGTTTTTGGGCCGTCTGTTGTGCCTCAGCTGATGGATCGTCTCGGAAGGAACCCTGCCGAGTTCTCAACAAATTGACAGTTCTGCTGCCTGGAAAAACAAGCTCTTGGTATTTCGTGGTGGGGACGGGGAGCGGCTTCCTTTGAAGCTCTCGCCATTGCGTTGGGGGGTGGCAGGGGAGAGGACTCCTTTGAAGTCTGATGTGGGGGCGGGGAGCGATTCCTTTGCTTTGAAGTCTGATGCTGAGGCTCTGTGCTATGTGCACGCGCCCTGGTCACATGAACTGTACCCGATCCGCAGTTTGGGTAGACTTTTGAAAGCCTTACTATAATCTCGACAAACAAGCATTGCTAAAGCAATGCTATAGTCGAGACCTAACAAACCAAAACCAGCCGCAAAAGGCGGCACCACAAATACAATACGCATTAACCAACAATAAGTAAATACAACATTCAAATAAGTTAATATTCAAGAGAATGTGCCTGCTGGAGCAGGAAAGAAGGGGATGTTACATAGGAGACGCTCATAATAAGGGACAAGAGAGACTGTTAATTGGTCAAAGTTTGGTTGTTTCTTTCTTATGGCTTCTTGTTGAGATAGTTTATATGTGCATGTTGAAGTTGCAGTCTTCTGGAGAAGACCGAAAGTAGAGCATAATCCTCACCGCCGGTCCTGGCATAGAATTTAGAATTTCTTCTACTTTTCAGAAACCTGTAGCTTGCCTGGATCACCCATGGGTTTTATACTGGTTTCCACCGCAAAGTGGAAGTAGGTTAAAAACACAAAAATAGGAAAAATGGTCTACCTCTTTGAAAATGCCAAGACTGTGGTAAAAAAGTGGGTTTTTTATTCAGGCATGTATGTTCTGGAAGCTGAGAAGGTCTTTTCACCGTCTTTTAGATCATCCTCCTTAGTTTGTGCCTGAGATTCCGAAACTCCCTTTCTAGAGAGACTCAATTTTCACTCTGTCCTTCTATCATCATTTGAGAGCTGATGAATCTTCTTTTTAATGCTAACTGCCAAAGACAATGTTGGATCAACTGCCAGCTCCTCTGTAATTAAAACATAAGAGTAGTACCTTAACTTGTAATAAGGACATGCAACATTGGCTTGGATTTTTGTTGAATTATTTTAGATGAAAATTTACAAAACACACTTTTTTCTGTATACTTACTTCAACATGCCCAATGTTTTACATTATAATTCACTTTATAACAAATGTTTTCTCTTGTTCTTTGTCATGATTTTCCATTTTAGGTGTCATAATTAGTTGCAGTTTATTTGTCATTTTATCCTTTTTCTCCAGTGCGCTTCATGTCCAGGTGCTAATTCCACCTTTGCAACTGTTTGTGCAATTTCTTTTGAGTGCATGTTTACTTAGGTTATTGGTCATTAGATCACCATGTGACATTGACTAACTATCTTGACAGGACAAATATTTAAGACTTGATTCTTAACCACTGTAATTCAGATCTTGACCAGCTAACTGAAATTATGAAGGTAACTGGGACCCCAACTCAGGATTTCGTACAGAAGTTAGAGAGTGCAGATGTAAGTTATTAAGTCTTGTGACATGATTGCCTCCATAAGACTATCCAGCGTGACATTGGTCCACGACTTCTGGATCAATGTCAGGTGTTCAGGATAACTCCAAGGAACAGGTGCATAAATTAATCTAAATGTTAATTGTTTACTTATTTGGTAGTCCACTTGAAACTCTGAAATAGATCCGGCCATTGTGGACCGACACTGGCAACTCCTGACCTAGATGTTAAATTTGCTTTTGTACATTGCCATGAATGTAGTTCTGCTTATATTCAAGTTCTCCAGTTTGCAGTTTCTCATTGTTTTCTGACCTGGATGGCAACTTAGGAAGATGATGTAGACCGACCTTGGACCTCATTTGACAGCTAAAAAAGAAATTATAGGACCAGCAAACCTGAACTAATCTCCCATAAGATCCATTATCACTACGTTGCCCCCTTTGTCTGCTTCCCTGATAGTTCAGAGGACTATCGAAGAAAGTTGAGATCAGGAGCCAACAAGAACCAATAAACATTGAGAATCAGGGTGTACAGGTCATCAATCTCTCCAAACTCAGTCTCACTCCAGACATGATTTCTCTCCTAAGTAGGGGCTTAAATTTCAACCCTTACGCTACTGGAGACATCTGCAAACTGAAGATTGATCTTTTTAAGTTCATTCGGAATCTCAAGCTAAAAAAGCATTTTTTTGGGTCAGACAAAAGGGCGAGAGAAATGAGATTAACACCTGTACCAAACACTTCTGATACATTGTCAATAAAAGATGTATATGCAACCCACCTTTTGTTGTCACTAACTGATATGGAGGATTCTCCTCTTGACATGGACCAACTGTTGGAGGAATTAGATATAGAATCTGACTTTAGCATTGTCAGTGGCTTAAAGTCCAAATCCAAATGGATTCCCACACTACCGGGTGGCAATGCAATAGACATGTTTCACAAACGGGTGATAGAGGACTTGGATAAACTGAACAGTCATCGAAAGGACAGGATGTTCAAATACAAGGACAATCTAACCCATGGGGAAAGACATGCACTGACCACACTGATGAAGGATAATACCATAACTATCAGGGAAGCAGACAAAGGGGGCAACGTAGTGATAATGGATCGTGTTGACTATCACTATGAAATCTCCCAACAATTACAGGATGAGTCTTGCTACGAACATCTTACACATAACCCCATAGGAAACACGTGTCGGCTGGCTGTTCATCACATTAAAGACTCCAAGATCTACTCATTGAGAGTTCTTTTGTTTTGATATTCTGTCATTTTGATATATGCCTGTTTTATTGTGTTACTTAACACCATATACACTGTCTTGAGTGCAACGGCAACCAATTCTGTTCATACATGGGTAGTTCTCTTTGTTTTCTACTCAACTGAGTGGTTCAAGGTTTTTCCACTCGCCGTCTTGCACCAAAATAATTAAGAATTTTACACTGATGTGCGTACATACGGGCTGTGCACTCGGTTCTAACTGATCAAAAACCTTCCTATCCTGATAGCTAATCTCCCATAAGACCCTCTGAAAACCTACACCTCTACCAATTGCCTAACCACCAGACAGGACAAGATGTTTTATTGTTATGCAAATCCACCTCCTGCAAAACATACATTGGTGCTTCTAAGGCACAGTTTTCTTCCATCAAGGTGAAGGAAGGCAGAATCCATGCCACCTTTTTAGGAAAACCACTAAGTAAATTATTTCCATTTAGCTTCATAGTATATAAATTTATGTTGCTTGCATAGCCTGAAAATCTGGCATGAATATGGTCTCTTTGGACCTATTTTGGACACTCCTATTCTAGTGTACTTCCATAATGGTAACAGATGCTGCTCTTGTTACGCATCATAAAAAAGGTTCATACTCTGAAATGGATCTTGATTGTTTTGATAATATGTAGTTTTTGTGTTTCAAGCATAGATAGGTGTGAGATGTGGGTTAAATGTACATTTATAGTTTCTCACTGCAGATTAAAGTCCACAAGTAAAGTTGAATTTAACACACATTTTCACTTTCCATTAACCTACATCAATCAGTGTCCTTCATCTTTAAAGTTAAGTATTGAACTTTGATTTGTTTGGCCATTCGCCATTCATTATCAGGGTATACCCAAACGAGTTTTGCTTACCTGCTTCTAATACACAGCTGGACCAAACCAGGCCATTACATAGTCAGTCATGAGTTTTGTAGGTCATGAAATGTGGCGAAAATGTCGTAATCAGTTTTTTAAATATTAAGGACACTGTCAACGCTTCTTGGTAGTTGAAAGGGTGTTTTTTGGCTGTATAGAAAGTGCAAGCACAATAATTCATCAATATAAACCACAATACAATGTATATACAATAACAGATGGAACCAAATTGCATAAGTTATGAAAGTTTAGGTATACCTTACAGCTGACACTGTACATGAGCACATCTGCACACATTACCAATTTACCTTTATTCCTTATTTAGGAAAATCCTTACTCCGTTCTATTTTGCTAATTTCATATGCTGTTGATATGATTGCTTTTTTGAAGTAGTAAGAAGTGTGACCAATTATGCTTCCTGGTGCGCTTGTGCCACCTGACAGTATGTACTTCTTGGATGGTGCATGTGTCCTGTAACAAAGTCCAGTCTTCTGTACACCTATTGTCACGGAGTATTGGTATATGGAATGGAAACAATAAGGCTTGATAATATGGAGTTGTGAGTGCTGTTACCCATGGGAGGATTCGGAGGAAAGAGGCTAGGACATACTGCATGCATCCAAACATGGCACAGGATGGTCAGGAACAACAGCATTGATGCTTACCAGCACAGGGTTCTTTGTCCGGGATCCTGAATCTTATTGACCTCAACAATTATTCTTTAGACTGCATACCTGAAAAGATGACAAAAGGTTAGCAAGCAGCCAGCTATGGTGGACCACCATAGTAGTTGTGCCTGAATAAAGAGCAATGCACATTTTCTTCAATCGGACCTGTTTTGTTAACAATTTATGCAGGTGAGACGCGATGGGGTATCTTTGAAACACAATAAATAATTTGTAACCGATTAATAGGAAAACAAATTGGTTTGTTTCAGAAATGCTGAGATGAAGGTAGGTTGAATGTACACGATCTGGATCCTCTCACATTTACCCTTGACACCATATAGTGGATTGTAATCCAGAAAAATGCAAAGTTTTGAACCGGGAAAATACATTTAATCACACACACATACACTCTCTCTCCTCTGCCAAAGCGATTGCTTATGTACCTGCAGCAAACATATATACCTGTTGTGGTGCCAACGGGCATGGAATGTTAGGGTAGTTGAGGCAAGACAACCTAGTGTTCTGTTATGCTTTCTCTGTTAATCACCGGAGTTTGATTCTCTTAATGTCCTTTTCATTCCGAGGACATATACAGTATAAATATATTGCCAATTGTAATACATATGCGATGCACACATATTTGCTCATCGAAGTGTCATAAAATGCTTGTAAACCTATTTTATACTGGATAGTACCTTCAGGATATAGGGAAAGTATTAATACATTTTACAGTTAAATTAGCTGTATCGATATTATGTGCTGTGAAAGTGTCTGTTGCTATTCGAGTTTCTTTTCAACCACATTTGTTCCCTGTCCTAATGGTGGCTGCATAAGTAACGACAGGAAAGCAGGGAGGCCAAGACCTCGTGTGTGTGACGAACGCCATCCATTCCTGGTCAAGTTATCTTTAGAACCATTTTAGGACATACAGTGCAGACACTATTTTAACTTTGCTCAGTTGATATAAATGCCACGGTGCATTCAGAGTTAAAAATGTGCTACTTAAAACCTTCTTTCAAAATTACTTGTTTCCTGATCCCTTTCTGCTCTTCCCATTCTCTAACCTCCCGTCCGTGCTTCTAAGCTGGTGCACATATCCCAAATATGCCATCATGTTTCAACTGCACTGTCTCCAGAGGATGCAGTTCCCTTGACAACCTTATGTGTCTCTAATAGCAGATGGGCTAGGTCTGACCTACTTTCTATTGGATGAATAGATGAACAAGAAAGTAAAGTGATTTATATATTTTCTTTCCAACTTGCTACTCTCCGGAAAACGCTTCAACGCCTCTTTAGAGACAGTAAGCGCTATATAAATGCATTTACAATTACGTATTCTACATTTCCCGTTTCCTTGGGGTGTTAACCATTACTTTACTGCTCTCGGTGTATAGCACGAGTAAACCATGTGGTACCCTTTGAGACATAGCTTTGTACACTACACCTTACCAGTGCAGTAATAAAATATTTGGGAAATAAAAGAATTCATATTACAGAAGTCTACCGTCCTCTTCATTTATAGATATTTAGATTGTAGTTCCTCAAAAAACTGTATGTCTAAGGTATAGTTTTGTTTTTTGCGGCATGCCTACTTCCCACCAGCAGTTTTGGTTTCAGAAATGGTCCTAACACCTATTTTGTTTACGTTTAAAGATGCGCTTCACTAGAGAAGACAGTTGTGTCTTCTCTGAAAGTATTGAATGCTCTTCTGTTTTACTTTAAATTACTCTCCAATGCTGTATGGGGGGTCCCTGTCCCCCAATATCTCCCATCATTATCGAGAGTGGTCTTGTTAGGATGAAGAGCGGTGCTATGCTGGACAGGATGGGATGGCAAACTCACCCAGGAGACCCCTTTCTACAGGCGGTGCTGACTGCGTGTAGCGGCCTCACTACAGGGGGCAAACTCACCCAGGAGGCCCCTTTCTACAGGCGGTGGTGACTGCGTGTAGCGGCCTCACTACAGGGGGATGGTAAATGGGATCTGACTGGATTTTCGAAGCTGGGGGATGTCTGGGTAGGCTCCCTCATGAAATCCTTCAATGACATACAGACAGACTTCAGACTCCACTGCTCAGAGTTCTTCAGATTCCTCCAGCTCCCCGTAGCGTGTGTCTCACAGGGGCTCAATGGAGGAGGTCTCTGAGTTTAGTCCTGTGGAAGCGCTGGGGAAAGATAAGTCACTGGTCATTAACTTCCAAAACCTCTTCATGACACTGAAAATCAGATGGGAGTGCTGGGTGGGCAACTTCGAGGAGTCAGAATGGCAGGAGGCCCTCATGACACCAAGGTAGCAAGCAGTTTCATCTAGGCCTGAATTAAAGTGCCTCCAAACCAGCTACCTGACGCCGGTCAGGCTGTGGTAAGCCTGCTCACGTGCATCCTCCGCTTGCCCAAGATGTTGGGAGGAGGGAGCAGACTTCTTCCATGTGGTATGGGGGTGTCTGCTGATCTCTTGATAGGGGTGTTGTGTTTCATACCCTATTTCAGGTTCTGAGTATCTCCTTGAATCTTCCCTGTGGGTGTCACTACTGGGTTTACTTGAGGATGTTGGGTGATTGAGGGGAGAGGACACTTACGGTTAGGGGTACCCTCATTGATAAACAAGATGTCTCTGCCTGGAAAGCACCTGATCCTCTGTGGATAATAGTGATGGGTAAAGGCATTGACTGGTGTGTGAAGCTTGAAGAGCTGGTGTACGTGGCAGGAGGATGCCCTCAAAAACATAAGAAAATGTGGGGACCATAGTGTGGTGACGGTCTAGTTGTTATGGCCGGAACCGGAAGGTAGTTACAGGAAGCGGAAGGCGGCCATCTTAGTTATCGGCACCGACCGCATCCTGAACAGCGGTGTTCCCGGCGCTCCGGGTAATAAAGCTTACTAAAGAAGCTTCCTGGCTCCTGTAATTATTTAGCCAAGGGGGCTTCCACAATGGCGACAAGGTGTCCTTAACCGCGGTGTGCACAGCACGGCTGGCACGCACGGCGGCTCCCCGGACCGAGGCGAGAGTTCCCGCCGAAGGGAGAGATACGCCCACCAACCGGAGCGCGGCAGAGGACAGAGCGCGCTGCGCTCGAGGCATCTTCCGACCCCAGATGCACCACAAGCACCTGCAAGTCGAGGGAGCCACAGCAACCAGGTGATGCAGCTTGTCTGCTGTTCTTTGAGGGGGCAGACGGTGTCATCCATAACCGCGCAGCGCCCACGTGGGGAAAGATCAAGCTCAGCTGGAAAAGACAACAATAAACCTCTCCTGTCCCAGGGGCCACGAGGGGGAGAAGATTGAACCGGAATACGCGAGGCAGATAGGAGGCACGGACCGTGAGGCGCAGTTCCCGCGCCAAACTGGCGGAGGAGGCCAGCCAAGGCGGAAAGTCGGCGGCGGTCGGCAGTGAGGGACAGCGTTCCCTAGACATCACGGCGACGACGTCGAGTGGTGCGGCAAGGAGCAGCGGAAGTGTAGCGGACACTGGCACCAGACAGACTCCTGGCAGCCCTCCCAACAGAGACGTTGCAGCTCCTTCTAGTCCCACTGGCGTCAGGAGGATGGCGGCGCAATCCACAACACTCACACAGATGGTACCTTTTCTCCCGACCAGGGGTGAACCGGTGATGCCCTGGGAAGATTGGAAGAGGTACTTTAAGAATTACCTAGAGGCGTTGGAAGAAGAGAGTGGGGCAGCATATTCCAGCAAGAGGAGATTGAAGATCTTGCTGCACAATTTGGGCCCTGAAGGCATCAGAGTGTTCAACACCATAGTGAAAGGCCAATGTGATGACAATGATGACGACGTGTTCAGCCATGCCGTAGCGGATCTAGATGCGCACTACAGACCCGTGGTATGCGTGGCTATTGACAGATACAGTTCTTTTCACAGAAAGCAAGCAGGAAGTGAGTCAGTGGATGAATGTGTCTGCGCTTCAGAAACTGGCCCTCACATGCAAGTTTGGTCCCCTCCATGATGACCTCATACGAGACCAAATAATTATGCACACCACGAGTACACACGTCCAGGAAAAATTGTGGGTCAACGGCGATGCCTCCTTGAAAGAGGTATGGGCCATGGTGAAGAAAGCGGAGATGTCAAAGAGGTGTGCGCAAGCAGCCAGGAAGGATACAGGAAACACACAGATGGTCTGCAGAGTCATGACGAATTATAAAGGTGAGAGGAACAAACAGAAGGACTCAATGAGAAATACTGATACCAGAAAAGGGCCGCAACAGACAGGAGGCACAGCCCAGAGGACAGGTCGTGGAAGTAGACCGAGTTGTTACAGGTGTGGTAGCACCACACATTTGGGAAACGACAAGGTATGCCCGGCGTTCCGGGCGAAATGTTCTTATTGCAACATATTCGGTCACTATGAGAAGGTATGCCTTCGCAAGCCCAAAGGCGCCACCGTCGGATACGTAGACCAGGAACAACAAGAGGAGGAAGAAAACCTCGCAGAGGAAGAAGATTTGCAAGAGTTTCTATACATTGATGCACAGATATTGGATGTGGGGTGCACGGAATCGGACAAGCCAAGATTGGACATGCACATAGGAGGTGTACCCATAGAAATGATAGCGGACAGTGGGGCCCCCATCAGCATAATTCAGAAGCAGGTATGGGAAGGACAGTTCGAGACACGGTTAAAGGAGAAGCTACATCCAATGGACTTACGACCTGTCACCTATACGGGACAGAGGATACCCATGCTGGGTTTCTGTCCATCGGTACTCAGCTGGAAGGACCAGGGTGCCCTTGGCATACAATTGAACCCGGGAGGAGTGGAGAAAATCCTATTGATGGACATGGAACAAGTCAGCGACACCGAAGCCTGGCGCAGAGAGTACCCCAAGGTGTTCAATGGACAAATAGGAGAGCTGGTTAAATACCAACACCTCATCAAGGTAAAGGAAGGTGCCCAACCAGTGGTACACAAAGTAAGGAACATTCCGCTCAGGTGCCGAGAGGCGGTCCAGGCTGAACTGGATAGACTGGAGAAGAGTGGGGTAATACAGGCCATTGACAGCTCTGAATGGTTATCACCATTGGTGGTAGCACAGAAGCCAAATGGGAAGGTAAGGCTATGTGTCGACCTTAGAGAACTGAACAAAAATATCTTGGTTGACAAATTCCCCCTGCCCCGCATCAACGAGATGTTGGCCAAGACGAAAGGTGTGAAGTGGTTCTCCACGTTGGACCTGTCCTCCGCTTACCATCAGGTGAAGCTCCATCACTCCTGCAGCCATCTGACTTCGTTTATTACACCTTTTGGTTGTTACAAATTTGTCAGAATGCCCTTCGGATTGGCCTCGGCAGCTGCCGTGTTCCAGAACCTCATGCACAGACTCTTCAGGAAGATGGAAGGGGTTCAGTTCTTCCAAAATGACATCATGGTCATGGGTGCATCCAGACAGGAACACAACGAAAAACTACACCAGGTACTACGCACGTTGCAGGCCAGTGGATTGACGGCAGAGTGGTCCAAGTGCAAATTCGGGGTTCAGTCCGTGACATACCTTGGGCACGAGGTGAGTGAGAAAGGCATAGAGCCGAAGAGAGCCAACATGCAAGCAATTTTGGATGCGCCCACCCCGGGAAAGAAGGAAGATGTCAGGTCGTTCCTGGGGATGGCAGAGTACTACAGCAAGTTTATTCCCAACTTTGCTACCAAAACACACTGCATGCGACAACTACTTAAGGAAAAGAATGGATTCCAATGGAAGGTAAAAGAACAGGAAGAATTTGCCATGCTCAAACAGGAACTGGGCGCGACGATACCTTTGAAAGGATTCGACCCGGAAGCGAGTTCCATCCTCACTACAGACGCCAGTGATCGAGGTCTGGGGGCTGTGCTGATGCAGAAGTCGGAGAACGGTGAGATGTCCACCATCAGTTTCGCGTCGAGATCCTTAGCGCCTAACGAAGAAAAGTTTAGCGTCATTGAGAAAGAAATGCTGGCAGTGGTGTGGGGAATGGAACGGTTCAGGCAATATCTGTGGGGAGCGAAGTTTCTAGTAAGGACAGACCACAAACCGCTAGTAAAAGTGTTGACTTCGAGTGGTCATGCCCACGCCACGCCCAGAATAGCAAAGATGACACTCAGGTTGTTGGACTTCGTATATGAAGTAGAACATATACCCGGGCCACAAAATAAGGTGGCTGACATTCTGAGTCGAGCGGCAGCACAAGAAGACCCCGAGGCGTAAGTGGCCCCCAAATGGGAAGGTTATGTGGTTGCTACCATTCAAGACATGGAAGGAGTTATCAGTGCCCAGGAATGGGAAGAGGCATACAAGATGGATGAAGATCTGGAAACAGTCAAAGGATACGTGATCCACGGATGGCCAGAAAAGAGGCATCTCAAAGAGACATTAAGCAGGTATTGGGAGGTGCGCGAAGAAATGTCTCTGGGAGAAAACCCCCTTTTCCTACTCAGGGGTGACAAAGTAGTGCCCCCCCCCCCCCCCAAGGGGTGATTCAACACTTACTGCACTTGCTGCACGAGGGTCATCAAGGTATAACAAAAACAAAAGCTCTGGCGAGACAAATGTACTGGTGGCCAGCCATAGATTCCCAAGTGGAGCGCTATGTGAGACAGTGTGAGTCTTGTGCTAAGGCAGACAAATCTCAATGCGTCCTAAGACCGCAACTGGGGAGATTTCCCATCCCAGAAGGCCCTTGGGAAGTAGTCTCCGTCGACATCATGGGACCCATTCTCAACACCAAAGGCACACAAAAGTACGCAGTGGTATTGATCGACAAGTACTCGAAATGGCCAGAGGTCGATGTACAGGAAAGCATGGATACGGAAGCAGTGATAACATTTCTGAGAAACACCTTTCTCAAGGAGGGCATTCCCAAGGTAATCATCAGTGACAATGGCCCCCAATTTACCTCCGCGAAGTGGGAAGCATTCGTATCAAGAAACGGAATAGATGTCAAACACACTCCAGTGTACCACCCTTCTGGAAACGGACAGGTTGAATGCTTCAACAGGGTGATCATGGGCACGATTCAGGCAGCCATCAGTGACGGTTTGGACTGGGAGAAAGAGTTACCTAAAATGTTGTGGGCCTACCGCATTACTCCGGGCAGCACTGGGTATAGCCCGTTCAAAGTTCTGAGAGGGAGAGACCCTTTTATCAAGGACAATGCTGTGTGGAGGAAGATGGTTGTGCAGAGCAAATGGTCTCCAGCAGTAGTCAGGAGAAACTTGGAAAGGGCGCAGGAGACATACACGGAACACTTTAACAAACAACACAATGTAAAAGGAGTTACATTAGAGAAAGGTGATTGGGTCAGAGTGAAGGTGGCCACACTCAAAAGAAAGGGGGACAGTAAGTTCACTCCGCCCCTTCAAGTACTGGAACCTTATGCCAGATCAGCACT
The DNA here is from genome assembly GCF_964261635.1 of Lissotriton helveticus. NCBI lineage: Eukaryota > Metazoa > Chordata > Amphibia > Caudata > Salamandridae > Lissotriton > Lissotriton helveticus. The sequence goes on along the minus strand of NC_136057.1, from coordinate 1,179,665,862 downwards.
TCTCAGCGATGGCAAGATATGGTCGCAAGACAGGATGGCGAAGTGCAGTAAGAAACTAAACTGGGGCAACGAGACGTGTGAGGAGGCAGAGAACGTAGAGGAAGGAGAAGAAGCTAGTGGAGAAAGAAGGAATGAGCAAGTAGAAGAAGGCATGCAGCAAGTAGATAGGGGAAAGAGAGTGGAAAGTGGAAGAGAAGAAGCAGGAGGCCTTAAGGAAGTGAAGAGCGAAGGAAAGGAAGAGAAGAACCTGAGAGAAGATGGTAAGAAAGCAGGGACTAGTAAAGTTACAGAAGGACAAAGAGAACAGCCAGATCATATCAGAACGACGAGAGTAGGAAGAACCGTGAGGAAACCAGAGAGATTTAAGGACTTCGAAATGGACTACTAGTAAGACTGTTTTGTTAAGGGTTGCATAAAGGGGGGAGATATGTGGTGACGGTCTAGTTGTTATGGCCGGAACCGGAAGGTAGTTACAGGAAGCGGAAGGCGGCCATCTTAGTTATCGGCGCCGACCGCATCCTGAACAGCGGTGTTCCCGGCACTCCGGGTAATAAAGCTTACTAAAGAAGCTTCCTGGCTCCTGTAATTATTTAGCCAAGGGGGCTTCCACACATAGTGAGCACACGATGGATTAGAATAATTTAAATTGCTGCTTTGATCTGTATGGCTCTTCAAGCTGCCTGCATAGACCGTCTGAGCTGAGTAGTTTGTTTATTTCTATGCACTTAATATAAAAATAAATTGTGTATAAAAAATGACTATCCAATGCTAGATTTACCAAAAACCCATTCAGCTTTGTCATTTTCTTTACATTAAGCACACAGGGTGCTTTTGTTAAATCAGTTTTGCAGTGTGAATCTTTTCTGGATTCAGATGCTGTGCATTACGCCATCTAGTGGTTAAGTCTGGAACTCTTCTTTTGTAGTTTTTTCTCTCCCGCTTTTTTTTTTGGGGGGGGGGGGGGAGCGGGGGCGTCGTCTGTTGCCATAATTTGGTGTCTAGTACATTTTTTTCCTGACATCCGACGCCCTCCACAGAAGCCTCTGTGTGTCCTCACCATGTTCAGATTCATTTTTACCGGTGATTGTTTATCCAGTCTAGCTTACGTAGGATTACCCTTGCCTTGTATGTTGTGCTTGTCTTTGCCTGTTTTTTTTTAATCACGCCTCATTTCCTGGCGAGGTGGGTGGGCCGCGTGTGAATCCAGTACATTCTTCAAGCTGAAAAACCACTCCTACTGCTAAGTATACATTTAATTTTGTATTTTTTCAGGGTTCACATGCTGTGCATCGGTTTTCGGATAACTGTGGTAGTTGAGTTTGAAATGAGGTTGAGCTTAGTTACAATCAAGTGTTCCAGTACTCTTTGTCCTACTTGTGATCCTCTTTTCACTTGGACGTCTATGCAGTAATGGTTTGTGAATGTGTGTACTGATGACCATGGGGTTGCCTAGCACATATTGCTTAATGGGACATTCACTTAGAAGGCTAAGATTGCTCCCTTCCTTGTCGAGTGCGCTCTTGCCTGTGTTTCCGGTGGCATGCCAGCCTTCGCGACGCATTTGAACAATCTGGGCTATTAACCTTGCAATGGTCATAGTCAAACTGTGTCCCAAGGCAGTGAGGTGCCTTCTGCACCCCAATTATGATTTTTTTGGAGGGAGTGGCAATTTTACATGATTGCATTGGGTCCCATGGTACCCTGATTACGTCACCCAAATAATGTGGTACGCATGATAGCATGTGATACATAACTATTACTATCTATAGGCGAGACTTAAGGATGTCTGGAGGTACTGTTTGTTGTGGGGTGGTGTTCGATGTCCTATGAAAGCCAAAATATGCTATATCAAAAGTGTTGCGTGCATGTGGTAAGGACTGTCTACAGGGTGAATAATCGGTCATGCAGGAGAGAAGTAATATTAGCACAGTGGATGAATAAAAGTTTTTTGCAATATGTTTTATTACATTTTTAGCACAGAACGTAGAACAAACTACTATCACCTATGTCCAGCTGCTGAATGCATACCAGTGTTCAGAGTATATGGTTATATTAACAGGTCCAACATAACTCTTCATTGGTGAGCGGTTCACCAGACCGCCCACCACCACCCAACTTATCAGAGCTATATACTCGAGGAGACCCCCACATCCACCCGCTGTTTATTCCCCTGGCCTGTCACCTGTCTTTAGGAGTTAGCATCCTTGGCGCATTACAAGACAAGAGTGTAACAGTCTACTGTTTGTTTACTCCCAAAGGCCTAAAGTCATGAGTTGAGGGGCGAGTTCCAACGAGAAGTCAATGACTGCTGACAGCTTGTGACCCACTGTCCTTCAAGAACTCTGGATCTTAGGGCAGCCCTATAGCGTGTGTACCAAAGTTCCCCTCTGGTGGCAACTGCTCAGGCACCCATCAGGTAGAGCTGGGTCCTAGTTATGTATGCTCTATGGAAAATCTTCAGCTGGAGGAGTTCAGACCCCCTTGTATGGCCACTTCCCGCAGCAAGCCGCATCCCAATCATAGTCTTCTAATTTGCATAGGTCCCCTTCCAATTTCTCCCTCAGTCTGTATAGGGGGAAAGGTTATTATGTAAAAGCGAGGAACATATTCGGGATACAGCATGCTTAATCGGGGGGGGGGGGGATCTCAGCACCATATACTCTAGGAGCATCTCATCAGTCACCTCTTGCAACAACTGCATGTTTTACTAGTAAATGCCTTAGTTGCTGGTATCTTGGAAACTGGTTCTCTGTCAGTTCATATTGCTCTTACAGCTCAGTAAAGGGTATCTTGCCATCCCGCCACATGTCCCCCACTTTAAAGATGCCCATTAGGTCCCATTTTTAAACTCCTCAATTTCCATGAGCTCCCTTAAAACCTCGGACTCCCACAGGTGGGTCTCCGGCACCCACTTCCCCTTCCATCCCATAGTCTGGGTTGCCCGATGACATGTGTTATTTATCGCTGCCATAGGAGTTGACAGTGGTGAAGTTTGTTTTTTGGAGAACTGAACTCCCACAATTGTATTTAAATACCTTAGATAAATGTTCCTATCCTTCAGATGAGAATTCTCTTTTTATTGACCTTGGAGAGATTAAAAGCCAGTGAGACCTTTCTAAGATTTTTTTATTCCATTTAGGCTGTAATGAAAGGGTCAGGCAAATAATATGTTTAAATAGTTCCTTTAGTGGTGCTCCCCTGCCCGACTCCAACCATACATAATCTTCCGAAAATGGCAGGAAGTTTTCACCACTGTTGCTACTATGTGGTAGTAAGGCATAACAGCAGAGAATTCAAATTGCTTGGGAAATGCTATTGTTGATGCATTCATCTACATCCGGCTCACCTGGCGAAGATGTCGAGTAACCGGTCTAGTTGTAAGTTGCACCATGCTTGGCTTGAATTTCTAGTGGTAGGGGACCATCTTTGCGCTATAAACTTGCAGAACATCCATTTGATCTACTTACTTACTTTGTGCACATTGCATTAATTCAAACCGAGCCAAATTTGGTCAGAATATATACATATTTTTAAGTAGTGCTTCGTAACACACTTTTCAAAAAAAATTTTTTAGCTCTGTACATAACTTGGTTACCCAGTTTAATGGTGCTCAATTTGTCCACTTCTGAAGAATGGAAGGCTGAGTTGGCCTTGATGGGATTCCAGCTCATGACCTGTACATAGATGCATGTTAAGGTGGCAAGCATTCAGGTCACCAAGCTATCCTGCTAGCTGTGCTTTCACACCTCTTTGCCCAGTAAATAGTTAAAAAATGGCTGTTATCACTTTGAAATACTGTTTGTTTTAATCAAAAGATAGATATCCAGGAAGTCCCGAAGGAAGGATGGACATATTGTCATTCTAGTTAAATAAGTTGTCCACGTGGCGGTTCTCTTCATTCATTCATTAGCCCGTCTCCAGGCACTTGGTCATGATGTCCCTTCCGATCGTTTCCGCTGTGTTAGATTACTAAGGCCACTTGATGTAATGTAGGAACTGGTGCATGGCCTTGAATGATAATGTTTGTTACTAAATGTTTGCCTGCACGGGTAGCTTTCTATACCGTGTGTGGTTGGTAGGATGTTGTTGTGGTTGACTGTCGGCCATCGGTGTTGCTGCTTCTCGTTTCCTCACCACCGTGCTGGTCCTCTGGGCGGCGGCTACCGTGGACAGAGAATGCGGCTCCATTACCTTAGGAGAGGTAGGCTGCGCCATCGCCGACATTCCTGCACCATCTCTTTTCAGTGGGAGAGGTGAAGGGAACCAGGCGTTTGCGGCATGGGCATTGGTTGGAGGAGAGGGGCTTAATTTGTTGCAACAAGGAATGAAGATTGTTTTCATTGCGGTTTGTTTTTTTCTGCGGTAGTCTGGGTCGGTAGGATTGGCATATTTTGCATGGTAGGTGTTGGTGGCCATAACTCTTAAAAGTTGCTCCCTACACCGAGCTGTTTCCTGGAGGTAACTGTTTCTCTTTGAATTTTTGTTTCATTTTGTCCTCGTGTTTGGTAACTTTGGTGTGGCACTGCGTGCGTTAATGTGATTTACAGCAGAACACAGTTTCTAGTTTTTTAATGGTTGTCCGTAACTTTGATTTAGCGCTGCGCTCCCTGGGAAAATCCAGGCTTTGGGGCTGAGACTGGTGGTCTTCGTATAGAATGAGGGCATTTGTATTGTGGTGGGTGGTGGTGTGTGAAAGGTAAACTCTGTTCCGGTGAGCTGAGGCAGACTTCGAAGGGGGGTCGACTGTACAGGGTGGTCGGAGACATCACTGGTGGGAAGATGGAACATTTAACCTCCAGGTTTCAGCTGTGCCACCACATTCCAGGGGCACAAGAAGGGCCTGGAAGAAGGGCTGATGCCCGAGGCTTGGAAACGTTTGTCCTCCCAGGTAGTGTGAGCTGGAGCCATTGAGAGGGAGTTGTCACCACTGTTGTCTGGAAATGTCCACAATTTACAGCAGGCAGAGCCCCCGAGGGGCAGAGGTCCTGGTGTATTCACAACACATTGCACATTTAGTTAGTCTCTGAAGCGCTTTCCAAAAATTAGTGCTCTTTTTACACTGAGTCAATCAGTTGCTTATGGCTGTTTGCTTAATGTAGATGCATTTAGAAAAAAGAGAAACCGTTACTGCTGTCATGGATGTTTTAGAACCGGTTTGGGGTGGTTCTCTTTTCAAATGTCTATCTAGGCTGCTCTACAGACACAGCATTTGTGTAGTGATGTCCCTCACAGCAGGGCTGTCTCCAGCCTGGAGCACCCCTAACAGAGGCACAAAAAGGTGCGAAGGTAGACAGAAGGCTTGGCCTCACCTAAAGTGCCTCCTTCAACCTGCAGCTCCACCACTCCTCACCCATCTCATCTTTAACAATGGAATGCTTTATAGGAAGTCTGACCAGCAGCCATTTGCTAACAGTGTTGACTGAATTTGTAAAGGTAGCCCATTCACCATCCCCACACTCATGCCAGTGTTTGATACTCCTGCCCTTCAGCCACTGGAATGCATGTAGCACACTTTCACTGTCTGGGAAGCTGTCATCACGTTCCAACTGGTGCTGTGAGCCAGGCCTGAGGATGAACACCAGAAGATATCTACTCCTTGTCACATTGCTATTATCTTGATGGTACTGCTTCCTCTGAGTGAAACCTACAGCTCTTGATATTTCTCAACATATACATTCAGTCATTATTATGTTTTTACTTTCAACCCTTGAGGTGATCAACTGACCATGCTGGATTGACCTGGATCAGTGGTCTAACAGTAGCCTAGCAGTACAGATATGGTTTACCTGATTCTAATACTTAGTAAAATACCTAATATTGTACAATCTTCACAAGCAAATAATGCTGTTTCTTTCTACATTGTTGCATTCTCAAATTACATGCGGTCTCAAAAATATTCTCTACATTGCTTAAATCTGGCATTAAAAACGTTGCCTCTCCTTTTTCTTTTTCAAATGTCCAACTCATTCCCTTGCATCCTCTGCATGCCTCCTCCATGAGCATAGCCCTACTGAGCTTAGCCTACTGACACATTCATGCTTTACCTATTCTCTATTATTGTGTTTCTGCAAATTGCCCACAACTCATTCACAGGATATCACACTCTTCTCCTTCCTCTGAAAGTCATACCTAGGCAACCACCTAACAATACCTAATCTCATCTAATTCATCTATTAATATCACCAACCATGTGCATGAGCTCACAAACCCCTGAACTCATGATACAACTAACCTGTCCACTATTAATTTAGTTCAGCATTAAGAACCTGGAATGACTGCATGGAATTGTTTGCTTGAGCACACAAAACTAACCCCAATAACTAACAGTAATCAAGAACTAACCACTAACCTTGGGTTCCGGAGCAGTGTGCTGCCTGGCGTAAAGCACTGCAATGCCTCGAATGCGGTTGTAAGCGATATATAATTGCATTTACGCTAAGGATGTCTGAAATTCTCCTGTCCAAGGGAGTTCATTTTGAAAGTGGTAATCCACAGAGGAAGCAATATGTTAACAAGCATTGGCCATTTTTGGTGTCAGAACTAACCTCGGGTGCAGATGCACATCCCAAATCCTCTCCACTGGTGCTCACTCCGAACAACGTTGTTCAGCATAAACACAAGCGAGGGGGAAAGGGGAATGAGAGAGAAAAGAGAGACTGCCTCCTGAGTCAGGTGCCCTTCTATGTTCTATTAGTTTTTTTCTTCTTCTAACCTTCTAGATATTTTCTTATTGTGAGTTTCTGCAGCACCTAGATAAAATAACAAATAACTCTCTTATAAATGAGCATTTCCTAAACACTCTCTAATTCATTTACTCAATCGTTCATACATCTACCTTGTAAACTCTATTGCCTACCATCTCTCTATATAGTTCTGTAGAGATTATTTAATGTAAAAGTATAACATATTTGATATCTTATGAGTTCTTTCAATTCTTTTTCACTTGGATTTCCTTCTCTAAAGTAAGATTATATGAAACATTAAAGTAAACAATTAACTTAAAAATCTTTGACATAAACCATGAAGAACCTCCAAATGGATCTTCTCTTGATGTCTTTCTGTTGTGTATAGTTTTAATGATCCATTATGTATCCTTGAAATATAGCTTTCAGACTTTCTTCAATTCAGTTATGCATCAAATTATTCTCCTCTGAGCTACCTTCACTGGTATTCAAGCAAGTTTTCTCTACAGAAATGCTTTTCTCAGGTTTTTAAGCGGGTTTTCCCCTCAGAAAAGCTAGTTTTTGTATTGAGGAATACCCCGGAGTGTGCACACTTGAAGAACAGAGAGACGGGGCCTCAAAATGCTGAATTCCAGACAAGAAATCAGTACAGGCATGAATGAGCACTACAGAAATGCTACTCTCAGAGTGAAAAAAACTGTTGAAGTGTGCATTTTCCCTGATGTGCATGCCTGAAGGAGAGATTAGCATGAAGAGAACTCCAGAAGACTAGAGCGCTAAGTAATGGTCACAGGAAACTGCCTTTTTGAATGAAAAGCAGCTTGGACTCGACAGTAACAACAGTAACATACCGAGCCGCAACAGAGATGACTCCTTCCCAGTTTGAAGCGGGGAGTACGAGAGAATTTCATTTTTCTTCTGCTGTTTGAGCGACATGTAATACTGGCTATGATGTTCCTGACATTTAGAAACTACTGGCTTTGCCACAGCTTTTTGGCAAAGATGAACAGCATTGGAAACGAGCATTTGCTATGCAATAGGTCTCGCATTTGTTAAAGTTGAAGCTGTTGGCGTTGAAAATGACTGTTTTTTAATTTGCTTTTTTTATACCAATGGCAATAGCGCTATGCTAATATAATCACTCCACTGCAAATTTTTAAAAAAAGTTAAAAAAAATTGTCATTTTCAACACCAACAGCTCTAACTTTAATAAATACGAGACCTATTGTTTTACCAATTCTTGTTATGTGCAATTATCGCAATGCACACATTGGTACTAGTAATGAGGCCCAAAGTCTCCTGGATTTTTATTAAAAATATTCTGTTACTTCCTTAGAAGCGACAAGTGTCGGTGACAACCCATTGAGAGTGCCTGCATTTTTTAAATCATGGACGGCATTACCTAGGGGTGACAGTAATAAAGTGAGATGTCTCTTAAACTTTGATGGTAATAGTTGCACTACCAGTATCTGCTGATTTGTCTCAAGTTCAAGTTCAAGTTCAGAAATTTGTATAGCGCACTACTCACCCAGAGGGTCTCAAGGCGCTTGAGGGAGGGGGGTGCTTTATTTATCGAATATCCAAGTTTTAAGTTGCTTTCTGAAGGAGAGGTGGTTTTGTGTAAGGCGGAGGTGGATGGGTAGAGTTCCAGGTTTTGGCCGCTAAGTAGGAGAAGGATCTACCCCCCATGGTGGATTTATGGATGTGCGGAATATCGGCGAGGGCTTGATTGGACGATCGTAGATGGCGGGTGGGGGTGTAGAAGGACAGTCGCGTGTTGAGGCATTCGGGTCCTAGGTCGTAGAGGGCTTTGTGTGCGTGGGTAAGGAGACAGAACGTTATTCTCTTGTTGACGGAGAGCCAGTGGAGGTCTTTCAGGTGACCGGAAATGTGAGCTTGACGGGGGATGTCCAGTATGAGTCTGGCTGAGGCGTTTTGGATGCGTTGGAGTTTTTTCTGTAGTTTGGCTGTGGTTCCGGCGTAAAGGGTATTTCCGTAGTCCAGGCGGCTTGTGACCAGTGCGTGGGTGACCGTCTTTCTTGTTTCGGTGGTGATCCAGCGGAAGATTTTTTTGAGCATGCGTAGGATGTTGAAACATGATGATGAGACGGCGTTGACTTGTCTGGTCATCGAGAGGGAGGAGTCCAGGATGGAGTCCAGGATGAAGCCCTGGTTACGTGCGTGATCCGTAGGTATGGGTGCGGTTCCCAGGGCCGGTGGCCACCATGAGTCATCCCAGGCAGAGGGGGATGATCCTAGGATGAGGACTTCCGTCTTGTCTGAGTTCAGTTTTAGGCGGCTGTTCTTCATCCACTAGGCTACGTCTTTCATTCCTTCGTGTAATTTGGTTTTGGCGGTGTTTGGGTCTTTGGTGAGTGAGAGGATAAGCTGGGTGTCGTCTGCGTAGGAGATGATGTTGAGGTTGTGTTGGCGCGCGATGGATGCGAGGGGACTCATGTATACGTTGAAGAGGGTGGGACTGAGTGATGATCCTTGTGGTACGCCGCAGATGACTTCGGTGGCCTCTGATTTGAAAGGGGGGAGGCGGACTCTTTGTGTTCTTCCGGCGAGGAACGAGATGATCCAGTCTAATGCTTTTCCTTGTATTCCGACGTTGTTGAGGCGTTGTATGAGGGTGCTATGACAGACTGTGTCAAAGGCTGCGGAGAGGTCAAGTAGGATGAGGGCGGCAGTTTCTCCATTGTCCAGTAGAGTCCGAATGTCGTCTGTTGCTGCGATGAGGGCGGTTTCAGTGCTGTTTGGCTCGGAAGCCGGACTGTGAGGGGTCGAGGGATTTGTTGGATTCAAGGAAGGCGGCGAGCTGATTGACGGCTTTCTCAATGACTTTGGCAGGAAATGGGAGGAGCGAGATGGGGCGGTAGTTCTTAAGTTCAGTGGGGTCTGCTGTGGGTTTCTTCAGAAGGGCGCTGAGTTCGGCATGTTTCCAGCTTTCCGGGAAGGTGGCGGAGTTGAAGGAGCAGTTGATGACGTCTCGGAGATGGGGTGCGATAATGGAGTCTGCTTTGTTGAAAATGTGGTGGGGACATGGGTCGGTTGGCGATCCTGAATGGATGGAGTTCATCAGGCGGATGGTGTCTTCAGTGGTGATTGGGTTCCAGGCACTAAGGTTGTTAGAGTGCAGTTTTGGTTCGGAGGTGGGTGGAGTGGGCTGGTCTTCGGACTGGTTTTCAAATCTGTTATGTATGTCGACGATTTTGTTGTAGAAGAATGAGGATAGAGAGTCGCAGAGGTGTTGGGAGGGAGTGATGTTGTTGGTGCCGGCGGTGGGGTTGGTGAATTCTTTGACGATGTTGAATAGTTCCTTGCTGTTTTGGGCGTTGTTATCAAGTCGATCCTTGAATGCTGATTTCTTGGTGGATCGGATCAGTTGGTGGTGTTTGCGGGTGGCGTTCTTGAGGGTGGCCAGGTTGTCCGTGGTTGGGTTTTGTTTCCAGGCTTTCTCGAGGGTACGGCAGAACTCGTTGGATTTCTTAAGATCATCGTTGAACCAGGGGGCTTTTTTGCTACCTTGCTTGGTTTGATGGTTTTTCAGGGGTGCTAGTTCGTCGGCGCTGTGGGTGATCCATTGTGTGAGGTTGGTGGCTGCTTGGTTTGGATCCGATGATTTGGCAGGAGGGTTTTGGTGAAGCGATGTGAAGAGGTGGTCGGTGGTAATTTTGTTCCAGTTTCTTCGGGGAATATGTTGTGGGGGGTTGTGGGTCGTGGTTTTTTTGTAGTTGAAGTGAACGCAGCTGTGGTCCGTCCAATGGAGAGCTGTGGTGTGATCGAAGGAGATGTGCTTGCTGGAGGTGAAGATTGGGTCGAGCGTGTGTCCGGCGTAGTGGGTGGGGGTATTGACAAGTTGTTCGAGTCCGAGGTTGGCCAAGTTGTCCAGAAGGGTGGTGGAGTTGCTGTCGTTTTTCTTTTCCAGGTGGAAGTTGAGGTCTCCCAGTAGAATGTAGTTCTCTGAGGGGAGGGCATGTGGGCTGATGAATTCAGCGATGTTTTCGCTGAATTGTGTGCGGAGTCCTGGTGGTCTGTAGATGAGGGTGCCTCTGAGTGTGGTCTTGGGGTCGGTGTGGATCTGGAAGTGGAGGTGTTCGGCGGTAGTGAGGTTGTCGTCGGAACTGGTCGAGACGCGGATGGTGTTCTTATGGACAATGGCGATTCCTCCTCCTGTTTGGTTGGTGCGGTCCTTTCGGATGATTTTGTAGCCGTCCGGGATGGCTATGGCGATGTCGGGAGCTGATGAGGCGTTCATCCAGGTTTCTGTAAGGAAGGCGACGTCCGGCGATGTAGTGTCGAGTAGGTTCCAGAGTTCGATGGAGTGTCTGTGGACCGAGCGGGTGTTGAGTAGGATGCACTTCAGGTGGTTAGTGTCGGAGCTCTGTTTGGAGATTGTGGATTTGGTGTGGGTCCTGGTGCTGTCGAACTTGCAGGAGTGGCAGCCGAAGGGTCCATGGGTGTGTCCTGGGGCAGCTTGGTAGCAGATAGGTGGGCGACCGGGGTTAAGGGCTGATAGGGTTGCGGCATCGTACGTTATGCGGGCAGGGAGTATATTGCGGGGGACAGGGGGTCTGGCCCTGGGCGCGGTCCAGGCGCGGACGGGCGTAGACGTGCTTACCTTTGGCGCACCTTCAGCGCGCATGGGGCGCGTCCGCTGCGCGTGAACGCTACGCGCAAAAGCATCTGACATAAGTGGAGATTGGAGGGGCCGAGCGAGGGAGGAGCAGCTGGGAGGCGGGAGCGGGGTGGAGAGGACGGGCTCCGAGGCACAACAACAACAAAATGGCAGCAAAAGTGAAACCGGAACAGGATGGGGCACAAAGTAGGGATACGCTGTGGCCAGTGGCACCGGCACAATCAGGTATTGATGAATGTATTAAAATCAGTGATGTGAGCGCTACTATTACCACTGCACAAAACGAGCAATACAAATAACAATCAACGGTCCAAGCTTCACAAGCGAGCAATACAGACTAGGACTGCACAAATAAACGAGCAAATAAACGAGCAATGCTTAAGTGAGGCACAGCGCTATATCATACAGCAGCCAGCAGTTTTTCAAGGCGCAAAGCAAAGCGCAGAGCGCAGCCCAACGATACCACCAGGGAGCGTGGGGAGCGACCGCTACTGAGAGCGTCAGGACACGTCAGCTCCGGGTATTGTAGTGGTGATTTGCTCTGTTCAGGGCAGTGTAGAACTCTGCCCTGGTACACCTTCTGGGGTCAAAGGCAGAGAGAATTTACATCAATTGATGGATCCCCATGTCACATATTCCCATTCATGGGTGTCCACAACTGCAGTGTGTGAATTTAAAGGGATTGCCCTCAGCAATTCCTCAACATTCTACTGAAAGCTTGGCAAATTATCATGACCCCACAACAGTTACTTCAAATTGTGGGAGAAGATGTCTCGAAAAAATAGGTACTGTGTGGAAAAAATGCAAATTGACTTTGTGCTGATTCTTTCAGCGAAATAAGGGAGACATCCTTTTGGTGTTTTTGTTAGTTTTGCTGAAAAAGAAAGATGCAAATTGACTTTCTGTAAGAAACTGTTAACACAAAACCTGCAACATTCCTCCAAAAGTGTCTTTGAAAAGAATTCCAAATTAAGCAATTCTCTTTTGTTTGCATCCAGTGCAAATGCACACCAGGGAGAGGTGAAGCAACTGGAGTGGTTTGCATTGTCAAGAGTGGCACCGAGCACCCAGATGGAGCAAGTTTGCTGTTTGTCTACCAGCAGTGCTCCATGACTCCTATCTGAGCACAGTGAGCTACTGAAAGCTGATACTGAAGCCTAACACTGCAGTGCAAGAATAAAACCGACAACCTCACATTGAAAGATCTGCAAGAGCATTAAGAGAATGTGTACTACATCTGATGAGTATGGCAGCTTTTTAATGATTTTATAAAGCTGCCTATCTTTTTTTGGGTTTTAAAATGACTAAATTGTAACATGCAAAAGGTAAAATAAAACATGGCAATCTTATCTCGAATTACAGGCTCTGTAATTTATCAAAGCATGGACCATACATGTTCCGTCCATGACAATCCTCTAGAATTCGCATTATTAGGGCCTCTCCAACCCCCACTGACCACAGTTTCCTGTTTCTGCAAAGTGAGGTTATGTTATGTTATGTTATTGATTTTTATTATGCGCACAGCTGCTCCAGCGAAGGAGCGTCCTGGCGCAATGACAAGGTAGGACACAACATAACAGAAACTAAGCATAAGACCACTGGAGAACATTTTAAAACAAGAAAGTCTTAATAGCTTTCCGGGAAAGCATAAGGTCCTCCAACGGGCGGATTTCAACCGGGAGGGAATTCCAGAGGGTTGCAGCTTTAACACTAAAAGAGCGTCCGCCCGCCCGACAGAGCCTGAATCTGGGGACTACAACGAGGGCCTGACCTTGAGAACGAAGAGTACGTGTAGGTACATAAAAAGACAGGAAGCTAGACATGATTTGAGGGCCTATGCCTTTCAAAATTTAAAAAATTCAGGTCAGGTCCACTCAGCCTTTCACCCTTCTGAGGTCGATGCAATGAGTACCATTGAGTTGGGTAATAAACATGCGCTGTGCAAATACATGTTATTACTTGGAATAAAGTGCTCAAACATCCTTGGTCATCACTCCCCCAGCACCTACTTCACTTGTATGTGAATGTAATTGACAGCAACTGGCTGCAGTACATGTTGGAATACACAAACTTAGTCAAACTATCATCTGTATTTACTGCATGGCCAATCACTATGCGGTGCTAATGCATACATCTCGTGCCGCAATGACACACATCATCCTACATAATGCACAGCATCAGGGCTTTAAGTGGGCCGGGTCTAAAGGGGTCTGAGCACCAGCAGTTTTTTTCAGGGGGCCTCGAAACGGGTCTCTATCGGGCTCTGTTTTGAGCCCTGGCACAGGCGGTCCGTTTTTTTCCCCGGACTGCAGTGACAGCTGAGTGGAAAAAAGTGCCAGGTTGCCAGAGCCCGATAGAGACCCGTTTCTAGACAGCAGGCACACCGATGTGCGCTGCCCACACTGCTTACTTCTCAACTAGTGGAGAAGTTACGACATGGCGTCATGCAAGGTGAGCTGTAGGGGAAGGGAAATCCTTAGAGAGAGTCATTTTCTCTCTGGATTTCCCTTCTCTTTTTTAAGCTGCAGGAGCAGCAACATTGTGTTAGGGTCACCAGGGCTTTAAGTGGCAGTGTTTTCAATATTATATGTAACACGTCATAGTTCAACTTATTTATCTTATGCAACTTAGAACCATTGACAAAGCCAATAGTCCTGACTTGTTGTAGGTATGATGTTACTTGTTGTATCTTATATCTGGATGCAATGACAGAAACAGCAAAATACATGTTGGGCGGCACACTATGCTAAGCACAGATTTTGAACATAGGTGTTTTAAAACCACGCCCCTAATTACACTGGCCACGGCTCTTTGAGAGACCCCCCAGTTTTTTCATCCCACTTAAAGCCCTGCAAGCATGTTCTGTATTCTGCAATTTTCGCCAGACTACAAGTCTCAGGATACTTTAAGGAACGGTTGCAGCGCAAGGACTAGGTTTACTTGTCTCTGGTGACCTATTCTCATACAACAACCAAACAAGGAAACTAATGATTATTAATCCTGCAAGACCACAAAAAAGCAGCTTTGACCGCCGGGAGCTGTGGGATTGTGATGTACTCGCCGGACGGCTGCAACCCCTCGCCCCTCCCCTTTCATTTTGTGAAGTACTTGATGTTCAATAGATCATAGAGAGTAATACTGTTGCTATAGGTTACCAGTCTTGTGCACAAAGTGAGTGAGCAGAGGCTGCACATTGTAGAACAAGCCCAGGCAGCGACAAAGTTAAGTGACTGTTTGATGACGCACTGTCTCTCGCAAGTGTCTAAAGCAAAGCGGCTGCACTCGAAGTCGTGGCGTGCCACGTTAGCAGGGTCTGCAAACAGCATAGAGGAGGACGTGTGCTCTTGCACTTCCCTGGTTGGGGGGAGGCGTCTTGCCGAGCGCACCCTCTGGCTACTGGAATCAGTAAATGTAAAATACAACAAGTGGGTGCAGTGCTGAAGCAAAGCTTGGCGCCTGTGTACAAACATATGCGCGTGGCGGCCCATGAACTGGGCGTTGGGTAAACAATAAAAACACAAGCAATTTTTTTCCCTGAAAGACAACCCTGAGCCATGAAGCAAGTTTGCCTGTCGCAATGATAACAAGCATTGGTAAATGCAGAAAACTATGCTACAGCCAATAGAACTGGAGAAAAGGTAAGTGGCCCGCACAGGAACTAATTAAAAGCCAGGAAAGAGAGGGGCTCAATGTAAACTTGCACACAAAATCTAAAAACCAAGCCCAACCCAACAAATATCCTACCAGAAAAAGCCCATCTGACAGTGGACATCAAAGTGCAAAAAGCCCAGAAAAAAACAAGCAACCTTGCGGGAGACACAGCAGGGAACCAGTAACACAACTGTGGCATTAAGAGGAGGGGGGAGAAAAAAAATGCTATATTTATATGTAAGCAGATAAGGTGCTGACACTAAACACAGACAAAAAGTAACCGAGCAGAAAACCAAGGGGGAAAAAACCCCTTAAAGAACAGGTAAAGAACCATAGTGGAATGAGACTGTATGAAGTCCCTGCTTTGTGTGAGGAACAGAAGAGAGAAAGGAGGGACAAAGAGGCAGGACTGACCACTAGCAAGCAGGGATGGATACTGACATAGACAAATGAAAAGCAATGGCAAGACGGGGATGGACTTAAAGACTGATTACAGTAGGGACGCGCTGTCTAGCTAGACCTTAAAAAAATAGCTTTTTGCCGGTGCAGTTTCACACTGGCAAAAAAAATAAACTACAGCGCGCAGCTGCTGTTGGTGGTTGCATCTTTCTGTATGCATGCTTGTTTCCGGCCCTCCCCTTAAAAAACATTTAAACACGAGATGGCAAGCAGCCACACAAAAGATTGCAGACGCAGCTTATGGCCAGGCATTTTTTGGGAGGGAAAGAGAAAAACAAATAGCTGGAAAACATGTAAAGCAAAACGAAAAGATAAGTTCCATAAACATTAGCAGTGGAAGGGCACAAGTTAGCGAATCAAGCGGATGGTAAATATGTTATGCTTCGGGGGGGAGAAACAGAAGATCGACAAGGAAAGCCGTCAAATAAAAAAAAAGTAGTCAAATAAAGCTCACAAACACAACCAGTGATAATCAATGGGTTGACCATAAGCTTCTTAAAATTCTTTGTAAGGCCACAATAGGTCTTTTGCAACCAGACATCTTGTGCTGTCTAGTAGGACGACCTACAAATTAACATGAATAGGCAGGTGCTTTAGGAGCTGAAGAGGTAGTGAGAGGACTGTCTCACTGTACATTTATGTCTACACCAATTGTTAATGCATTTTTCCATACTCTACCTTTTCAACTGTTGAACTTTATCAAGAAACTTACATGTGTTTTAAACAGTGGCTTTCTTATTTATAGGCAAAGAACTATATTAAGAGCCTTCCAAAGGTCCAGAAGAAAGATTTTGCTGCAGTTCTAAAGTATGCAAATCCTTTAGGTGAGTAAATGATTAATTATCTTTTATCTTTATTGTCTTGTCTACTTAATCTGCCCTGTCTTTTGCTAAACCATGCTTCCCAGGTTGAATTCAGAAGGGGTAGTTGTTTCTGGTCCTGTTTCTCGTATTCTCACCTAATTTTCTTTTGCATTGATAATCTTTCTCAGTGATGTCTTTTATTTATACATAGTTGTGACATAACACTGTAAGAATTTTTTTGTGTGTTTTCGACACTGTTGAAATTCCATGTATTAACTTGAAATTTGATGTAAAAAACTTTCAAATTGAACTCACAATTGGGATCAACAGAATTTAATTTTTCAAGCAGATTGAAGCTGAAGGCTGCCTACTGCAGTTAATTCGGAATTTCAGTGTTAAAATTGTTGTAAGACAAGAAGTATCCACACAAGGTTTAGTCTTCATCAGATAGGTTTAATTGTAGACAGGGAACAGCTTAGACAACCACCAACTGCCCAACAGGACAGTCCAGCTCCAACTGACCGATAACAGCATATGAACATTCCACATTCTAGAAGCTTGCGTGCTGGGACACACGCAAGCAGCATACAACACACCTCCCCCCCCAAAACACAAAAAAAAAACTAAGAACAAACATAATCTTTCATTTTTTCAGGTGGCCGCGAGACACGCACACTCCTTCTGGGTACCACGTCTGCATTTCTTTGCACAGACTCATCTTGAACCACAGGTGCCAATTCAACGACCTCAACTAAGCCATCTGAGTCATTGAAAACCTCCTGCGGGCCAAGGGTGGTGACAACAGGTACACCAGAATTCGTAGGCAAAGACACCTGAGGGTTTTGCATAGTTTTGAAATCATCCAAAAACAATTGAACATTATCCTCAGCATAAGAGTGAGTAAGACATTTCCTAGGATCCATCAACAATTTGTCAGATCTAACAACAGAAACACGTCTGAAATTCCAAATGTTCCCCCCTTCAACACGTACAGCCTTACTAAATACCTCAATCACTCTGACAGGATCCGACCACTTAGCCCAATTCCTAACAGATGAACTTCCAAATTTCACACGCACCAAATCTCCAACTTTGACCTTGTGGCGTGAAACATTTTCCACAGAACGTTTGCCCATTTTTTCTTGATAAATCTTGATTCGTTCATCCATTTCCTTGGCATTGAAAACAGACACACTGGGGCCATTGGATTTCAACCACCAAGGTAGCAACCTAGATCCAGGTTTGCGACCTCTTAACAATTCGAAAGGGGAACACCCCGTCACCGAATTGGGTGATGTACGGTATGTGAGCAAGGTGGCACTTAATGCTCTTTTCCAATTCAAATCATTCCTGACCGCTAACTGAATAGATTCCTTGACCACTCTATTAAAGCGCTCGGTCTGGCCATTGGCTTGAGGATTATAATTGGAAACCCTCTTGTGAGATATGCCATGATCTTTAAAAAATGTTTCAATCTCAACACTAGTAAACTGCGTCCCATTATCTGATATAATCTCAGAAGGGAGGCCCTCCTGACAGAAAACATTGTTAAGAAAGTCTATGACCTGCCTGGAGGTGATTCTTTCAACAATTTTGACCTCTGGCCATTTCGAAAAATAGTCTATTAAAACTAATCCATAGACTTCCTTGCAGCCAGGCAAATTTAAAGGACCAATGATGTCAATGCCTAACCTTCTCCAAGGTCCTTCAGCATACTCAATGGGAGTGAACGAGGAGGACAATGGTTTCACACTCTTGTCACTGTTGGAACAAGAAACGCAATTCCTGACCCATCTATCCACAACAGCATCTAAAGAAGGCCACCAATAGTATTCCCTTAACCTCCTCTTGGTGGTGGACATGCCCATATGACCCTCGTGAGCAATCTTAATTAATTTCTCCCTGACTGACAAAGGAGGAATGATTTTGTCACCCCTGGTGATAATGTTGTTAAAACACATGAGCTCATCCTTAACCTTAAAAAATGAGCTTAAATCACCCGACAACTTCCTTTCTTCAGGCCACCCACATTTAAGATAAGTTTTAACCAAACTCAAAGTATTATCCTCAGACATTGCCTCCACCCAATGATCTTCACTGATGACCTCTGAAACATCCACATTAATGTCTTTCATGGTGTACGCTACGTCACACTCATCAGATTGTTCAACTTCGTGATGAGGTAAAGCTAACCTTGACATGCAGTCGGCATGCACATTGAGTCTACCAGGGATATACTCCACAGTGCATCGATACTCCTGTAGTTTGGCCGCCAATCTGGCCAATCGGGCTGTAAGAATCCTTCCACCACCCGCAGCCAACATACTCACCAACGGCTTGTGGTCGGTTCTAAGCACAAATTTTGTGCCCCACAAAAACTGCCGGAAATGCTGGGCTGCCCAAGTGCACGCTAATAGCTCCTTTTCAATCGTCGAATAGTTACACTCAGCACCTTTCAAAGTCCTTGAAGCATACGAGACAATACTTTCTTCACCCATACCTTTCTGCATCAGAACTGCACCCAATCCAGTATTACACGCATCAACAGAAACAATACATTCTTTACCCACAACAAATGGTTTCAAGAAAGGAGCAGAACAAATTTCCTTCTTTAACACATCAAATTGTTGTTGCTGTTCGTTTCCCCATACAAATTTTGCACCTTTTTTAAGTAACAGTCGAAGAGCAGCCACTTTGGAAGCATAGTTCTTCACAAACTTGCTAAAATATTCAGTTAAACCAAGGAAAGAAAATAATTGATCCCTATTGGTAGGAGGAGGAGCCTTTGAAATACTGGACACATGATCAAATTTGGGTCTTATTCCTTCCTTGGAGATCTCATGTCCCAAATAATCTACCTTCTCCTGTCTGAATTTGCACTTAGCCAACTTGAGGGTCAACCCTTTAGATTGTATCCCTCCCAACACAGCTTTGAGATTCTTATCGTGTTCTAGAACATTATTGCCAAAAACCAAGATATCGTCCTGGAATGCAATAGCCCCTTCACAATCATTCAACACGTCCTTCATTAAGCGCTGAAACACTGATGCAGCACTGGCAAGGCCAAACGGCATCCGTAAGTAGCGAAACATACCCTCAGGCGTGACAAAAGCTGTTGGATTCCTAGAATCCTCATGCAAGACAACCTGGTGGTATGCACTAGCAAGATCTAATGTAGAGAAAACGCTTGCACCGGAGAGGGTGGAAATAAGCTCATTGATTTTGGGTAGGGGATGCATGTCAGACCATATCTCCTTATTAAGGCTTCGAAGATCCACACATAAGCGGAGGTCGCCATTGGCCTTTAAAGATAAAACAATAGGAGAAACCCAAGGAGAAGACTCAATAGGTTCGATGATGTTGGATTTAACTAGATCATCAAGAATCCCTTTCATTTTGCTACGATAGGCTAAGGGTACATTCCTAACCCTATGCCTTACAGGTACCGCATTGTCCTTAAGGATGATCTTATGCTTGAATTGGGTATACTCGCCTAACTTCTCCTCAAATACTTTAGGGAATTCTTTCTTGACGCTATCTACAAATTCACTGTCATTCGGGGCTACCATGCAAACTGGCCATGGAATGGTTGGGTCAATATATACAGGGGGTGAGGCATTGGGATCTAGCTTAATGCCCATCTCTTTCTGATGGGGCCAGCCTAAAAGCGATTCCCCTTTATTGGCAATGTATATTTTAGCTTGAGTGAACCTGTCTTTAAATTCAACCTTTGCCCAAAAGAAACCAATTAATTCAATCTTGTGGCCAGAATAGCTGCCAGGTTTGATATCAGGACTCGTGAATTCTCTATTTGGCCACAATTCTTCAAACAAATCTCTCCCAATTATGGAATACCAGGCACATGAATCTACTAGCATGGAAATCTCTTTTCCGTCTATGTGAAATAAAGCAGAAGGAAAACTTTTGCATTCATTAGAGGATACACAAGAAATACAGTTGAACTCACTAAATTCTGCATCAAACTCTTCTTCGTCTACAGAAATACAATTAACTTTTTGTGGTGAACGACACATCTTCCCAAAATGACCAGTCTTTTTACATTTAACACAGATCTTATTCAAAGCAGGACAACTTTTAAAATTCCCCACATGCTCAAAGCTTCCACATCTGTAACAGATTATGAAAGAGCGTCTACTGTTGAACCTATTTTCTTTCGTGAAACTTTCATTAGACCTGTTATCTCTCGTAAAACTTTCTCTTTTAAAATTGGATGCAACAGGTTTCTTTTGAAATGCTTGACTTCTGACAACGGAAACTTCAGGTACGGCTTCTTGGATCTTGACTGAAATGCCCTGACTCTGACCTCTAATTTCAGACACGAACTTTTCTGACTGTTCGATCCCTTTGGCTATATTGACCACTGCTTTTAGTGAAGTTTCTGTCCCCAGCCACAATCTTTCCTGTATCTTCTTGCTCTTTGTCTTCATCATTATCTGGTCCCTAAGCACCTGTTCATAATTAATTGTGTCGAAGGCACAGGAACCAGCAAGAGCACGTAACGCAGAAATGTAGTTCTCTATAGTTTCATTTTCCTTTTGCGCCCTTGAGTAAAATTTAAAACGTTCCATCACAGTGTTTACTTTTTTCCCAAATCTGATGGTTAGTTGCTTGACTGCAATTTCAAAAACATCTGTTTCAGAGTCAGAATCTTCCAAGGGAGGCAGATCAGATAACTCCTTTAGTCCTTGTCCACCTAAAGACAAGCGTAATAAATCTAATTTTCTTTTGGCCGAACAACCTTCCTCCTCTAAAACACTGACATAGGCCAGAAACATGGGATACCACAAATCCCAATCCATTTTCGGTTCTCCTGCCACTGGTAAAAAATGTGGTGGAACCATAATATTAGACATGGCTTTAGGGTGAAAACTCAATTAATTCACTAAATGTCCCTTAATGTAGGTTAATATCTATTTCCAGAACAAAACAAAAAAAATTTTTTTTTTTTTTAATTATTATTTTGCACAAAATATTGTTCTTGTGAAAACAAAAAAAATAGCGTTTTGTCAGTCTTTTTATATGTTTTCCTCAATATGCTCGTTGAACTCTCCCTAACCAAGATGGCCGAACCATAAAGGAGATGTGAACCTTCACTCCCAGAACGCACTGCGATCTGACCCTGACGTCAGTGCAGCAGAGGGAGAGAATGGTGGACCTCGGCGTTCTACTGCGCAGTTGGAATTACAGTGCGCTCGCGTAAGTGGCCTTGAATCCACAACGTTTTCCCAAAGTCAAACGTTTCTTCACTTTCCCTTTATTTGAGTAGACCTTTGTGTTCCTGCACTAAATATCAGCCGCGGGTGCCATCAAGTGCACAGACATAAACCGCCGCTGAGCAGAGACACGTAGAATGCTTGCGCTCGCACAATATTTAAACTGAGGCGAAGGTCCCACACTGAACTGAGGCGAAGGTCCCACACTGCCGCAGGTGC
The DNA here is from genome assembly GCF_964261635.1 of Lissotriton helveticus. Taxonomy (NCBI): domain Eukaryota; kingdom Metazoa; phylum Chordata; class Amphibia; order Caudata; family Salamandridae; genus Lissotriton; species Lissotriton helveticus. Next base: position 1,179,644,171 of record NC_136057.1, on the reverse strand, counting down.
TATCAAGGCACAAGTATTTTTATTTTAAACCTGCCGCTGGCGCTTTCAGTGCGCATACATGAAATAAAATGTAAAGTCTTACTTTTTTGTCAGAACCGACGTGAACGCTGTTTCCTTTTGAACCTGAAGACTCGTTTCCTTCTAGGGTTGCTCCCGACGTCGCCAATATGTTGTAAGACAAGAAGTATCCACACAAGGTTTAGTCTTCATCAGATAGGTTTAATTGTAGACAGGGAACAGCTTAGACAACCACCAACTGCCCAACAGGACAGTCCAGCTCCAACTGACCGATAACAGCATATGAACATTCCACATTCTAGAAGCTTGCGTGCTGGGACACACGCAAGCAGTATACAACAAAAATGTATATCGTTTCTTCAATGGTGTCCTGCGTTTATCTCATTGATATAGAATATGGAAATAAAATTAATAAGGACATTTTTGAGAAAAGCTTTAATGGAAATTCGTGTGTATAAAACAGTTCGTTTTGAACCTCCACATCCTTAAGTAATGGACTGCGTGTGATTGAAGAGCGTTGTATATTCCTTTAGTCAGGAAACATCTCTCTTGGAGGTGGTGATCGAGACAGTCTCATTGGAACCGAGCTGTTTGCACAGCAATGGAACCTGGTGATTGTGAAGTAGATACTGAAACAGGTCCGTTCATTCTTCTCTAGCATAATGACATGCAAAAAGTGCAGGGATGGGATAATAAGTCTTATTATTTTAGGTGTTGAATTTTAAATCATTTTCACTCCCTTTGTGAAAAGTAATTGTAACAATATCCGCCCTGCCTCGCGCACATCTGCTTTTATCTCCCTGCATATGATCCACTGTGCTTATGTCCAACGATCTCAAACGTATGCTTCTTTGGCCTATGCCAACACCTTTTCAAAAAACCTTTGACTTAAAATCACATTAGAAACTCCTCTTCTGATCTCGCTACATTGTCTCGAGTCATCTGGCCTTGTCTTTTTTGTCTCTCACTATTCTTTGAGGTATGCCCCAAGGTTCTGCTTTTCCAATTAAAAAATGTAAAAAATGACAGTCGAAATGTAGCCGGATCTTAGGAAATGCCTCTAACCCGCTGTTTACTTGATTACCCTCAGACAAACAAGCTTCCTATTTTTCACGACCGTGCATATGTTCCTTCACAAATTTGCTTGCTGTGCCTGTCTTTCAGCCGAGACAACAGTACTGTACATCAACTGGCTTTTTGAGTGTATGTATGACAGAGGTGCCAGCATAACCTGGTGATGCTGACAGCTTCTCAGCAAAACAGCTGCAAATGCTTCAATTATTTCTATCCTGTCAAATTAGTTTGGAAGCAATGTCACCAATTATTCTTATTTTAGGGTTATTGCATAGTGATGTTGAATCACACTGTATATTTGGTGGTTCGATTCTGTTGTCATCACCACCAAACTCAAGGGCATGGTGCTCGCCTGGTTAGTTGCGCGAGTGTTGAGTCCCGAACCCAAGCTGAAGCAGACAGTGCTGGAGCGGATTTGAACCGTGCAGTTTGTTGGTGCAAACTAGAGTACAAGCTGCCATTGAGCAGTTGGACCTTTAGTCCCAGATTGAGGTGTGATGCAAAAAATCAAGTACAGGGGATTACAGGAAAGTATATTGGGCCCAACAATGAGGACAGAGTAACACATTTGTAAAGCATAAAGGTTAATTGGCAGAAAAACCACGGTAAAACACAATTTAGTTGTAAACCAGTAATCCTTTTATGAATAGTTAATGATTCAACGCAATTCAAAATGGCATATACAAAGACAAATTGTTTAAAGTTATCATAAAACAAATCAAAGCAGGCACAGTTTCCCATAAAGGTAAAATCCCTTGTTTGATACACTAAGAAGTCGGGTGGATTGGGGAGAAGGAAGTCGATTAGAAGTCAATTAGAAGGGGGCAAGTAAAGCCTCTAAAGGCAAAATCAATAAAGATGCTGTCAGGTTAGTGGGAATGGATTTGCCCAATAGTCTAACTTTTTTGGGGGGGTAGGAGCAAGAAAGTGTCTCCTCTGTGGAGAGTGGAAAGGGCATCTCAATCTAATTAACTCCGCAATCCTCAATTAAATAATTTCTTTACATGGAAAACAACTCGCTACAATCCCCACTAAGAGAACCAATAAGGACCGAGCATTTTCTGATAAATGGGTATGTCTTAATCCCAGCCATCATACAGTGGAGTCTCTGCTGCCTGACCTTCAGTGGATATCTTGTAGTAGGATGAAATAATTCAGTCAGGGGTGGCTCCTCCATGTGGGCGGAGGAGCGTCGCCCCACTGCTTTCTCGCAGTGCGAGAAGCAGAAACATAAAATGGTATTATAAATAGCATTTTATGTTTCTGCTTGTCCCACTGCAAGAAAGCAGAAGGGTTTGGTTGAGGGCGGGCAGGTGAACGGTCCTGCTCTAGGGCAGGGGTGGAGTTGTCTGCCCTCTCTGAGGGCGCCGACTGTTTGGTCAGCCCCAGGACTGACCAAATCAGTCATTCGCACTCTCCCTTTTCTCCATGTAGGCTGTATGCAGCCTACATGGAGAAAATTGCCTCCCCATAGACGCCTGTGTGGTCGGAATCTCAACCATCCCAACCAATCACAATGCTGCCATTGCAGCATTGCGATTGGCTTAGGGGAGGGAGGCTGCCAGCTTCCTGTGTGGAGCAGAGAATCAGGGATGATGAGGAACCAGGCCTGCGAAGGGAAGTTAACTTATTTTTTTATTATTTAAAATTAAAACACCGCACAACCTCAGAGTGTGTTCTTCAACGGCTGCAGAGGTTCCTTATTCAGCTCTCTCAGAAACATATACAGATAAACATTTACAAGCAAACTAAAACATTAATGCACTTTAATTCAGGTGGCAGCTTGGTTCCTAAAACAAGTGAAAGGAAAAATATACGGCAGATAGGAAAGGATTTAACATGTCATTTTACACTGAGGCCGACATTCGCTATGGTCAACTTTTTATTTTTATTTTATTTTTTTATAAAGACCTTTATTTTTTCCATCAACATACATTGTTACTGGCCTACAACCTCTGCGGCCGGCCGTACTATTTTCGCCTTGAATCCTTAGCATCTGAATTACACAGCCCCTGTGCCGACAACCCAGGGGTTCGGCGGCGTTATTTGCCTGTATGGATCTCGTTTGGATTTCAAATTATTATAGGTCTATTTTTTAAACATTAAACAATGATAACATGAAGTTTCCACATTCGGTCATGAGTCTTACAAGTAGCAAGTACAATTCCCTTATCCTAACTTGCAGTTGCCTAGCGTCTGTTGTGCGTGGGACCACTGAGCCTGTCACTACCACATTCCCGCTCAGTTAGGTGATTCTGCACGGTGGACAAATGTATACCCCTCATCCGTCCATCCGCCCACTTCACCCCTTCCTACTCTTGCTTCTGGGTCTATTCCTGGGTCCCCACCCATCCCCCGCTTCCACTCCTCCTAGTCGTCATCCCCTTCCTCTTCTGAAGTCAATGCATCATCTTCCTCCAGAGGTTCACATATGTCCCCCCTAAAAACGTTCCACGGTGTCCATATCTTGTTCCACTTACGTGGACACGCCCTATTAGTGTACACTGTCCTCTCTATTATCATGACCCTGTCCATATTTGTGCACCACTGTGTCAATGTGGGGGTGTCAACCGCACCCCATTTCTGTGCTATTTCGCGTTTAGCTATAATCATGCCAATCATGGACCACTGCAGTCCGTGTCTGGAAAGGTCGTTAGGTTCACATATGTTTAGTAAGCATTTTCGTGGTTCAGGGACCAGGGATAACCCCAGTGTCTGTGATATAGTACGCATCGTTTGTCTCCAGAACTCTTGAATGCGGGGACATTCCCGGATAGTGTGCAACAGTGTTCCCTCCTCTCCACAGCCGCGAAGACAGTATGGGTGCTGCGCCCTATGTATTGTGTGTTGCATTTTCCTTATGTAGTACACCCTGTGTAAAATTTTTAGCTGCACGAGCCTAAATTTCGCCAACATGCCCACCTCCCTAGGTGACGCCAGCGCTTCGTTCCATTCGTATTCGTCCATTTCCCCTATGTCTTCCACCCACTTAGCTCTTAGTTTTACCGTCGGGTCCTCTAAGTTGTTAACCAGTTTGCGGTAGGTGAGTGATGTTGCCCGCTCCTGCATGTAATCCGTGAGGAGACGATCCTCAAGGGGATGCCTCTGGGACTTCTGTGTCTCTTGGGACCGCTGCCATCAGAGCATGTCTTATCTGTATGTAGCGGTACAGTTCCGTGGGCTGCAGCTCATATTGTTGTCGCAGCCGGTCAAAGGGGATCACCGTGCCTTTTTCCCATAAATCTCCCACTGTGGATATACCTATGGTATCCCAATGTGTGAAACCCTTGCTGCGTCTCAGATTACCCAGAGCTCGCGTATCCCATAATGGGGTGAGTCGTGTGATTTTCCCCTTCCACCCCAGTTTTGCCTGTGCCGTGTGCCACAGTGATGCAGTAAGCTTTGTTGGTCCCGTGAGCCTGCTCACATGTCGCCGGTCATAAAGTGGCGCCAGTATGCTGTTGGTACCCAACTGTACCCTGTCCGCCCTATATGCCGGGTCCTCCTGAGGTGCATGCAGCCACTGGTTAATGGGCTTCAGTTGGGCGGCCCAGTAGTACAATTGCAGGTTTGGCAGCGCAATCCCCCCGTCATACCACCCCCTATGTAGTTTCGCCTGAGCTATGCGCGCTGGCCGATTGTTCCACATGAGACCTGACACCATTGCAGACACCCGCCTAAAGTACCCCGGAGTCACCGGATATGGCGTATTTTCTAGGATGTACAAAAACCGGGGCAGTGACATCATCTTGTATAGCGCCGCTCTACCCAACCACGCCAGCGGCAGCGCTGCCCAGAATTTTACGTCTTGTTTCAATCGTTCCAACGGCGGTGCTAGGTTCTTCTGGAAGAACTCGATTGGGTCTCTGGTGACATGTACACCCAGATAACGAAAGGAGAACCCTGCCATTTTCAGGGGACAATCCTCGCTTAGTGCGGGTGGTGGGCCCTGTAAGACATATATCTCTGACTTAGTCCAGTTCAGAGTATATCCCGATATCCCCCCCTGCTCATCGCACAGCGCTAGCCGCGCCGGTATACTACATTCCGGCTTCGTCAGGTATACCAGCATATCATCCGCATATAGGGATATGCGGTCCTCCCATCCCTCTGCCCAGGAGATCCCCTTCAGAAGTGGGGTAGAACGTATCCGCGTCGCCAACGGTTCCAGTGCGATCGCAAAGAGCAGTGGCGACAAGGGACATCCCTGACGGGTCCCTCGCTCCAACCGGAATGCCCGAGAGATATGGCCGTTCGCCACCACCTGTGCCATCGGTTCACTGTATAGTAGTCGGATCCAGGCAGTGAATTTAGGGCCAAATCCCATGTGTGCCAAGACTTCGAAAAGATATTGCCACTCTACCATGTCGAATGCCATCTTTGCGTCAAGCGCCAGTATGACCGCCTGTTCTGTTAATGATTCCGCTCTGGCCAACACACCGTGCACCCTGCGCAGGTTGAGGGCGGTATTCCTGTGTGGCATAAAGCCTGACTGGTCGGAGTGTATAAGTTGTGGGAGGTGTGCTATCAGCCGGGTGGCAAGGAGCTTCGCCAGGATTTTAACCTCGGCGTTAAGGAGTGAGATGGGGCGATGATGTACAGTCTTCTGGCGGTTTTCCGGGCTTAAGAATCGCGACGATGGTCGCCGTCCATTGATCTAACGGAAGCTTAGCCTTCTCCGAGCTATCTGTGAACATTGCCAGCATGGGTCCACTGAGTCCCTCCGACGCCACCTGGTACCATTCTATCGGAATACCATTTGGTCCCGAAGCCTTACCCGACTTTACCGCATGAATAGCCCTTTGTATTTCCTCCTCCGTTATGTCTGTCTCTAGTTCTGTGACTGCTTCCGGTGTCAGTGTCGGAGTGGGGATATGGCCTATCGCTGCATGGGCCGCCTCTGCCGACACCTCCCTGACTGGAGTGTACACTCTCTCAAAATAATCTGCTAGGATTTCTACTATCTCTTCGGGGCGTGTGTGCACTGACCCCTGCCTGTTACAAATCCGCTGTATACCTCTGGTGCTACCTCCTTTCTTGTCTAACCAGGCCAACATTTTCCCTGCTTTATCCCCTATGCCGTAGATCCTATGGGTCGTCTCTACTATTTGAGTCACTGACTGCTGCTTCAAATACTCCCTGTAGTGCTGTTGCTTTAGGAGCAAATCGTGGGACGTGGCAGGCATAGGATTCTCCTTGTGTGTCACGGTTGCGTCGTGTAGGGCCAGTTCCAGCTCGGACAACTCAGTTGTCGTTCTCGTTTATGGCCCGTTATGGATGTTATAGCCTGTCCCCTGAGCACCGCCTTATACGCCTCCCACAGGACAGCAGAAGACTGTACTGACTCAGTATTCTCAGCAAAATAGTGGGATGTCGCCACTTTGAGTGCCTTCCGCACCTTGGGGACCTTAAGATACGATGCGTGTATTGGGTAAATTCTCCTACGGGATTTCTCCTGCGTGGACATTGTGAGCGTGACTGGGGAATGATCTGAGATCCCCCTAATGTCTACATTATCTACGTGCTGCAGCCCCCCCCACCCAGCGCCAAGAAATAGTCGATTCGCGACAGACTGTTATGAACTGTGGAGTGGTATGTGTACTGTTTTGTTGAGGGGTGGGTGTGGCGCCACGTGTCAACTAATCCCATTGCTGTCAAGAACCTCTGAAATCTGGAAGGACCACTAGGCTGAGGTGCCTCCGGAAATCTGTCCACCCGTGTATCCACCGTTGCATTAAAGTCCCCTCCGATTAGTATGTCCCCATCAGGCAGGTCTAGTAAGAAATCACCCAGTGCTGGTAACATGACCGAGTGTAGTGCTGGGGGGGGTTATATACCGATACCACGTTCAGGAGCCTCCCTTCCCACTGCCCTTGGAGCGCAGAAAAGCATCCCTGCGTGTCTACCTTAGTGCTTAATGTGATGAACTGTGCCGATTTCTTAACTAAGATTCCCGTGCCTCTTGATCCCATGTTAAACTCTGAGTGTACCGCCATTCTATATCCCTTTCTATCGAGAGCCTTGGTTGCCCCCCCCTGTGAGGTGTGTTTCCTGGAAAAGTACCAGAGCCTGTCCCTGCCTCCTGATCGCGTTTATCACCAACCCCCTTTTTATCTTATCACTCAACCCTCTTACATTCCAAGTCATAATTCGAAGTGGCTCTACCCGTAATCTCAGCACCTCCTCTTCAGCTGTACTCATTTGGGAATCGTGCGTAGATGGCTCTATACTTAAAGCAGTGGAAGTCAGTTCCAACTTCCTGGGTGTACCCGCCTGTTACATGTCTCGCATAGCACATGCTTGTATTGGTGACATTAGACCTAACTTGTGGAATTTCAACAACTTCTAAACAAACCCCCCCCTGCCGCCCCCCTCCCTGCCTCCCTGCTTAACGGGCTTTCAACCGCCCGCCTCCCCAACATAGCAGAGTGCTTAACCCATCCCATTAACAGTTTACTGCCTCCTCCGAGCTCCCCAGGCCAGTGTCCAAGGGCGCCCACTTTGGAAAGTTCTTAAACGAACAGCACTGCATCAGCCACCGGGGTTCAGGATTCTACACCCCCCTCCGCTCCTGAGGATCCATGCGTCGGTGATCTGGTTACTCCCCCTCTGCCTGACCTTTGCGATCCTGCCTGGCTGTTTTGTCTGTGATTACGGTCATTCCTGTAATGGGCGGTGGGTTTGTCCTGCAGTTCTCCAGCCTTCAAGCCAGTCCTGAGCCGCCTCTGGTGTTTCAAAGAACCAAACTTTATCCTCCGCCACCACCCTGAGACGCGCAGGGAACAGCATTGAGTACGGCAGTTCTTTGGCCCTCAACTCCTTCTTGACATCCAGGAATGTTCTCCTGCGGCGCGCCACCTCAGCAGTGTGGTCTGGGAAGAAGGCCATTTTGGAATTTTGTATCTGGATGACTGGAGTCATTCTCGCTGCCTGCAGAATCGCGCCGCGATCGCGAAAATTGAAGAGTCTCGCCAGGATAGGTCTCGGGGGGGGGGGGGGGGGCCTAATTTTGGTTTGCCACCAGGTACTCTGTGGGCCCTCTCCACCGAGAAAGTGTGAGAGGCCCATGGGGTTTAATTGCGTCTTTATCAAGTCCTCCACATAGAGGTCCAGTGCACCTTTATCTTCCGATTCCGGAACCCCCAGTATTCGGACGTTGTTCCTTCTCGAGCGCCCCTCCTGGTCATCCATCTTGTCCCTGAGCGATTTATTTTCAGCCATCACCTTCTCTATTGCCACTTGCAGTTCCGACACGTCCTCCACTAAGGATTTCGTCACCACCTCCACCTGTTTCACACTCTCATTCATTTTTTGAAAGTCCGCTCTGATCAGGGTGACTTCTGTGGCCGTGGTTCCCACTGTTGCTTGTACCTGTGCTAGGGCACGCATCGCATCCTCCAGCGTTGCTTTTTTCGCCCGTCTCCTTCTGGCGTCTTCCCCGTGGAGTTACGGGGTTCCGCCTGGGGGGGTTGTTCCTCTCGTAGGCGAACTTATCAATTTTGGACTGCGTCGAGGTGTATTTGGATCCCCTGCCCGTCATGTTTGGCTCCGGTCCCTCCTCGCTCCCTTGCTGTGCGTTTGCCTTGCCCTGCGAATCTTCCTGCGGTTCTCCGATCCTCCTAACTGACCTCAACCTCCGGGTTGTTCGTGCTCCCTTGTTTGCCAGAGTTAGTTATGGGGCGAGCAGAACCTATGGGACGTATGCAGTATTTGCAGGGTGTGCCTTTCCACGCTTGTTGCGCTGAAGTGGCGGTATCGCCTTCACCAATGTCTTACCCTCCGGTCCAGTGCGATGGGGGGGGGGCAAGGGGGTGGGGGGGGAATATCTCAATGTTTCTTTTGATCTGTCAATGTAGGGCCACTAATGACGCCCTCGCATTGTGTTTCGTGTGGCTGACCGGATCGCCGTCCCCAATGGCTGCCCCCACCCGTGCCTCTTCTCCAGACCCCACCTCGATGTGACCGAGTTTCAGTCAGCTCATCACTGCCCTTCTGACGCGGATCGCGCAACCAGTATGTTCAGGCCCTCTTTCCCTTTTCTGCAGGCCCTAGTTGTTGGTATCTATGTGTGGCCGTTGATTTTTACTGCTCCGTCTGCTGCATGTTTTCGCCTGATGCTGTTTCACCCCGCTTGCCGGTAGTCAATCGGCCCGTTCCGAGTCCTCTGGCTTATGTACTCAACTGCGGGCCCCTGCCTTCATTCACTGTTTGGGGCGACACAGGTCTCTCCGTGCACCCTCTCCCTACCGTCTATTTTGGATCCCGGGGGGGGAGGGGGGGTTTGCTCCATCGGTTCCTTATTGCGGCTCACTGACCTCCTGCTGTATTTAGACCCGAAGCCGGTGCTGGTCCCGCTGCCTTTCACTCTGCTCCCGGAGCCCCGCGCCGTATGTTTGCTTCTTTGTCTGCTGGCAAGCTTCCGTTGCCGCCGGCCTCCCCCGGCAACCCTCCGGTCTTCAGCAGATGATACCTGTGCCCCTCCGATTACCGTCTTACTTGGGTTCTTGCTTCTTGCGCTGGTTTCCGCCGCCGGGGTCCCGTCTCACCTCCACTTCTGCCCGGCCAGTGCTCGTAGGACAGTCCGCTGCTTGTCGTCACCTTCAAGCCGCACCATGCAGGGTCTCACCGCAGCGTTCCCCGGTGGCACACGGCTTACGGACTTTTCCCGCTGGGCACCACTCGATCACCAACCCGGTTCGCCATTCCGGAGTAATTATTTTATCGGATTTGAATGCCGGATTACCGGGGGATGCCGCCTCACTCCTGGAGCCTCGCTATTAGGCTGCCGCCATGATCGGCTGCTAGCCACGCCCCCCTGAGCTATGGTCAACTTTAATGTGAAAATCACTCTTTATATATATTTGAGTGGGGCAGATTATAAATGTTTGAGCAAAGCGTAAACAATGAAAAATGAGTCTTCAACAGGATCCGTGTGTATTGTGTGCCATGACCATTGTCTGCAGAGGTTGTACAGCAAACCGTAGGAGACATCAGAACGACGTTTCACCGATCCAAGATGGGTCGCTCTTCTACAACACAGTAGAGGCCGCATCTTTTACTTCAAGGGCATGACAGAGAAAGTCAGAATATAACCATCGCCAACACTTTTGCCAGTCCCTGGCAAGATTGAGTTACCTCAGCATCTTTATTTGTGAAGTCCACATGCAGTCTTCCTATCTAAAACATTTTTTGTTCCATCAGTGGTCTCTGGTTTGTTTTTGTTACCCTGGCATGTGCTGATGTATGTTCTTTACAGATTTCCTTGCCGACATTTCCTCCAGCAGCAGGCACTTCCGCTTTTGACCTGATGCTTCACTGACCTCAGCCCTTCCAAGGAATCCATTGAGTTTTTTTTTTTTTCTCTTTGATTAATATTTGTGCCTTTCTTTTGTCTAGTTATGCCTTTTTTTAAATAGAGATCCATTGTGTTGTGCTACTGAATCGGCTGCCTATGTCTGTTCCTTACCCACCATACTACCGTTCTACACACATAAGGAGGGAGGCGGGGATTAACCTATCACCGTCTGCTTTCACCTGAGGTCAGGTGGTAGCAACATAACTGCACAACGCCACATATCGTTCAGGATCATTGACAGTTGCCAGGTCATTTATTCTGACTGACACGCACTACCGAAGGCAGTTGATGCCAAATGCTTGACATGATGCATTGAATTTCGAATTCAGATAAAAAAAACTGCCCATGCAGGGTATGCTCTTCTGCTCATTTGCATCAGCCAATTACAGGCCTACATAGCCCCTAAACCGACCTAAGCCCCTTCAGTTCTTTGGAGACCATGCATTAAACTGGGTTGACGCCCAGTCAATTTGCATTAGAGGGCATTCGTCACCCATCTATGCCCTGTGTCAACCCCATCAGCGATTACCTGATAATTTCTAGGGGGTGAGGGTATAAATGAGACGGGGGGCTAGGGCAGAGAATGGGGCATACAAGGCGTTTTCATTCATTTTTAGCTGTCCTTGTGTCACCACCTAACTTCTGTTTATTACCCATGAGTTTGTAAAGTCATGTTGAAAGTCCTGATGAAGGATGCAGTTGTTTGTACTGCTCTCTTGGTTCTAAAAGAGTTACCCAAAACTAGCACTTACCTTGCCCTAAATCTTTTCTACTTGCAACCCTTGCGCTAATATCAATTTTTATCCGTTTTTCATGAAAATCCCATTGCTGTTTCTTAACCTGAGTATTCATTCATTTTCCTTTATTATTGCTTCAGACATTATCACGTTTCCTCATATTGAATTTGTTTTTGAATTATGGTTTAATGTTTCACGTCACACCACTGTTATATTGACATATTTTATTTTGTTTTTCAGCTGTCAGTCTTCTGGAGAAGATGCTGGTGCTGGATGCAGATAAGAGAGTGACTGCAGCAATTGCGCTAGCTCACCCATATTTTGAACAGCTTCAAGATGTAGATGATGAACCGGAGGCAGAGCCATACGATGACTCGTTTGACAACGTGGATTTACCTATTGAAGAATGGAAACGTGAGTGTAGATGTTCCTTAAAGTCAGTCTTTGAAATAGCGTCTCGTAATGTTCAACTTTTACATTCTAACCTTCACGTTCTTAAGACTCATGGCTAGTGTGCGTGTTCTGTATTTTGCAAGGTGACAGTGAACAAGGTTCAGGACTCTAAATACTAAATCTTTGGCAGTCCCATAGGCGCTCTACTTATGGTAGTGTCTGCAAGTGCATTATTTGTTTATAGATTGCTATGGGCACTGTTAGTTGGAATGGAAACATTGAATAAAAAATGAATTAAGTCAAATAGGATTTTTAAGTGTTAAAAATCACTACAATAATAAAATAAAAACATGATAATATACAATAAAATAAGCAAGTGCAGATCTTATTTCTACAGCACTTTGCAAAAGAAAGGTACGGTTACTGTTTACAGCACATAGAAGTTACACCTGTGAACAATAACAACTGTAACAGTTAACAACTTATCAACGTTTTACTTAAAAATATCTTATGCTTTTAAAAAAAACCCATCAAGAAGCATAGCTAAAACTCTATAAAAAGCGATGATACTCCTATGTCAAACATTTGCTGTACTCTGGGCAAGCAGATAATTACATGCATTTTCTGTTGTCCTTATACTAACTTCATTAAAAAAGCGGTTTAAAGCATTTTCACGTTTATCTAGTGCAGTGGGATAGATCAAAAGCAAACGCCTTAATTTATCTTAGCATTTCATGCTACAATAACAATTAAGATATTGCAATTTGTGTTTGGCAATGTGAACTTTAATTAAAAGGCTTGTTCTTATTAAAATAGGTATCTTGTTCATTCTGGACTTGCTTCCGATATTTTTCAGTCCCAACTGTAGTCTTATGCTTATGTAAATACTGCAGCGACCTTTTGTCAGATCTAGACTAAGAGTTGCTTACAAAGGAATTTCTTCAACCTGTTTTTTTTTTTAAACCATTTTTATTTTATAAAGAAAACATAGGGCATACATTGATCTTACAGTGTGCGTTCAATGATCAGCACTTGGAACGTGCAAATTGAGAATATAGCTGATAAGTATACATACAATCATGACAACGAAAGTACCCAGCAAAGTGTTAATGAGTCCGTTTTCCCTGCCATCCTCACCAACCTGTTTTTTTAAATGTCTTTTAACAGCAATTGCAAATTCCCCATTTCCTACTAATTCAACGGCTATATCTAAGTTGTATATTTTCTAATCAAATAATCCTCGCCTTTAATCGTTTATGTATAAAATGTTCACTAAAAAGTTGCATTCAGGTATATGGCTGCAGACGAGGGGACTCAGTCATTCAAGAGCATGCTCAGAAACTTAAATCCCCAAATAGCAGCTTCAAAATGTTTCCCTTGTTACTGCTTAAACGCCGAGAGAGTGGGGCTCTAAAGGAGACCGCTTCGCTCTGTTGGAGTTGAATTGCAGTGAAACACAGTAGGCCTTCGTTGTGCTGGTGCAACATGCACGTGTAGCTGTTGTCCTATTGGATGGGACTAACTGCAGAGCTCTACAGCTTTGGGGGTTGTGCAGAAAAGCCCTACTTTCTAAATGGCAAATCTGAAAGAGTTGGGAGCAGATGCTTTGGGCAGAGCTGAGAAAGTGTAAGTGGGAGTAGTACATTTCAATTGTTGAAATTTGAACCTGCCCCACAACAAGTGCAGAAAGTGACAAGAGGACCTTAAACTGTACACTCTGCAAAGCTGTGGACTTATGGTCCTGTTTCCTCATTTTGTGAGTAGTAAATTAGGAGCCCAATTTTAAACGTACAATGGTAAGCAATTCAAATTAAATGAAGAGTTCCAGAATTACTCACTGATGCTGCATAAACTGTATAGGCCTATGTGTTGTATGGCCAGAATCCCTACCTACAGTTGGAAAAAAGGCACTGATAAAACAAATCTTGCTTTACTAACGTTTCGATGTGGGTGGTGTTGCCTAGTTAAAAATAAGTGTGAAGCATTGCCGCATAGAGTACCAATGAAATGATGACCCAACTGGCGCGATTGGGATGACCATAATTGCCACCAATGAAAAAGAAATGATAGATCCAATGCACTACTAACCCCGGGCTGTTCTAGGTTTGCAAGATGATTCAGAAAAAATGGATCAGGGTACTTTGCTTGATGAGGCACCTCTCTCTATAAGGGCACAGAAGCTACACAGTCTACATTCCACATGATTTATAGGTTGAATGCATAGTAAAGCTGCCTCTGTGACTTTCAGACCCGAGACTAGCCACAGCTCGGTATCTAGGGGGAATTCTTGGTTAGTAGCAATAACATAATGATAGTCTTCAAAATCCCTTGGCCAACAGGACTATGAAAAATGAGCGGGAGATAAAGTAGGTGGTTCTTTAGTAAAGGATTTCATGGTGGGTGCAGCCTGGAGAGAAAACTGGTAAAGCATTCTAGTACATTATTATATATATTTATAGTATATTAGTGAAAGATTTTTTTTAATGACAATAAGATAGCGAATGTTTGAATGCAGACTCAGGGCAGTGAGACTGAGTTGGAGAATCTAGGTGGATTTTGTTGGCTCTAAAAAGGTAATGCATAGGATCAGAAAAATTATGAAACGCCACCAATTTTACAAACAACATCATCTAAGACATGCACTCTGACCACAGTGAGACAAAGGCATCAAGAAGGAGCCCTTTGGGAAACCAGGTCTTGCTATGGAAGACGCAATATCTCAATTGCATAAAATATTGAAAATAAGCACACTGGACAGGCGACGGGTCTTTAGAAAACGATGGGTACCTGACCTCTGGGGCATAGATGCTGCAAAATGGGGTAAGGTGCTTCTGGGACACAGGGAACTGTCCAGATCTGTGAATCATTACTTGATCCAATGTAAGTGCCTCTATTCGGCAGGTAAAAGTTGTGGCAAATGAGGTGGAGTAATCCTAAGAATGTCTCCATTTCCAGGCAGAAACCGAAGCTATTCATACTTGTGGTCCTGGCAGGGTGTAAGTTGCAAAAACACTTTCATAGGTGGTAGAGCAGCACCTAGACAAAGGCCTTCACAGGCTGTCTGGGGTTGAAAGATAAAATTGAATGAACTAAATTGGAAATACGAATTGAGCCGGCACTGCTAAAAACTGAGAGACATAGGAGTGTATTGAAGGTGCAGACATGCACAAAAATTAGGAATGTGGTTAACATGCGAAGACATGTAAAAGCTAGTCCACATTACAGTATAGAATCCATTTATTCAATAAAAAAGTTGTCTTTTAAGTACTGTAGGAAACTAGGAGCTGCTTTCATGGTTACCCCCACTTTCCGCAGGTGTTATGCGGTTTCCGACTAGTCGGACTGGGATCCTGCTAATCAGGACCCCAGTCACTGTGCCCTCCCTAAATTTGACAATGGTAAGTACTTTGGTACCGCCACAATTGGCTACTGGTGTACCCTTGTAAGTCCCTAGTATATGGTACTAAGGTCCCGAGGGCACACCAGAGGTCTCCCATGGGCCTCCCATGGGCTGCAGCATGTAATATGCCTCCCATGAGAGACCACAGAAACTGTGACTACAGGCCTGCCTTTCCAGCCTCTGTGAGTGGGTGCTTACACCCCTCACCAAAGATATACGATTACTTATATCTGAGAACACAACACTTACAACCTATAAGTCACCCCTATAGCAGGCTCTACAGTCCTAAGGGCAGGGTGCTTGGTTACAAGTGTGAGGGTGCCCCTGCATGAGCACGGCACCCCTACAAAGCACAGAGTCGTTTCTCCAGGCTTTCCAAGTGTGGTCAGCCATTTAATACATATAGTGGACATCAAGTCAATTAGAAGATGACTAACTAAATGATGGTCGAACAGGACCCAGCTTTACAGAGTCAGCTGATGGATTCCGTAAATAAAGAGGGGGATGGTAATGTGCTGGTACACGGAATGGAAAGAACTGAAAATCCCACTCAATCTTTGTCAGTCTGAACCTAATAAATGTACTAAGCCGGTACTAGACCAAGCCATTGAAATCCCAATTCAGGAGCTGGAGGGGGGATTGGAGCGGGAGCTCACTGAGAATGCAGAAAATGCAGACAATGCAGAAAACTCTGAAGATAAAAAAGAGGCTCCTAGTGAGGCCTTCTTCTCACTTTCGGAAGGAGGGGAGTGGTCGGACGAAGATGAAGGCAGCTTGGACCGAGAGGACAGCGGCTCTGCCTCGGAAAGTGATCCTGATAAGGAAGAGGTTTTACCCTCAACATCAGTTGGAAAATCCAATATAGGGCCGGGAGTATGTGGTCAGAGACATGATAAGCCTCAGCGTAACCCCCTAATGGAGAGTCCTGGAGGAGAGTTAGCACAGATGTCACTACTGGAGGTAATACATCAAGAAATACTGGCACACAGAGAAGAGGCTCGACAAGAGAGTCGTAAATCACAAGCTGCAGCCAGGAAAATACAAGGAGCGGTAAGAAAATTGGCGAGAGTATGTAAGAACCTGGGAGAACGGGTGACCAATCTTGAAGAGAGAATTGTCACGACAGAGTCAGATACGACAGCTACTTCGCGAAAAGTGGATCAGCAAGGCGAGCAGATGATCGATGTGCAGTGGAAACTTGAGGCGTTGGAAAACAGAGCAAGACAAAATAATCTCCGCATTCTTGGAATACCGGAGGGTTCAGAAAATACGGACGCAAGAGCCTTCGTAATAAAACTTTTTGAGCATGCTTTCACTGAACTGAAGGGGTGGGATTGGGCGAAGGAGATCCAGAGGGCACATCGTACCCCCGCTAGAATTCATAAGAATGCTAAAGAGGGAGACAAACCTAGAGCGATTTTAATCTTTCTTGGTAATTTTAACCTGAAACAGGCAATTTCAGAAAAAGCAAGACCGGATTCAAAAAAGAATATCGATGGCTTTTCTTTCTTTGTCCGGCCGGATTGTTGTCATGTTACAGTGGAGAGACGTTGGAGACTCAGACAGATGATAAAACCGTTTCAGGACAAGGGCATGCAAGCATATCTAATTAATCCGGCACAACTGAAAATAATCAATGGTGGTAGAACCCTATATTTTTCCTCCGAGATCAAAGCAAAAGAGTATCTCGACTCTCAAAGCTCCTAGATTGTATTATGGTTGTATTATGGATGTGACTAGATAGAGCTTGCAGGGTGTTGGTGTAGGTGATGCATAGGTTTAAGGAGTCAAGGAGTTAAACGGGTCGAAGGGTCCATGATGGTTAATATTGAATCTCTTCAGTTAGCACTGCAAACCATCACATGCACAGACCATTGGGTCTGAGCGCCTCTGAAAAGGGGAGGAAGGGGGGGAGAGGCGGGGGGCAGAAGGGCTGAAGGGGTTGAAGGGGAGGAGGGGTGGAGTTGGGGGGGAGGGGAGGGTAGGGGGGGTGGTGGTGGTGGTGGTGGTGGTGGTGGGGTGTAAAAAGGGGGGGGAAAGTATTGAGATGAAAAAGGGCCAAATATCGGTATGTGACAGATTTATGGATACAATCAGGTTGGAGTTAAAAAAAAGACAATAATGTCAGACATTAGGATATGCACTATTAATGTAGGGGGCCTAAATGACTGGCAGAAGAGACAGAGATTGAGTCAATTTGTGAAGTTTAACAATATTGATGTAGCTTGTATCCAAGAAACACATTTACCTTGGGCTAAAAGGAACTTATTGAATATCCCCGGTTATAATTTGTTAAGCTGTTCGTCACAAACATCTACAACAAGAGGGGTTGCCATTATGGGGAAATGCAATCTGGGGGGAGTGAGACGCACCAAAACAGATGGCTCAGGTAGATGGGCCCTGGTTGAGTTGGAGCTTGGCATCACTTTAGGTGTAATATATGGTGCAAATGATGATGACCCAGAAGTTTTCGATTTGATGGAGGAGGAACTGGCTAATTGGGGTACCCCCTTAGTGTTATGTGGCGATCTAAACATTTCGGTAAATTGGAGGCAAACAGGCAACTACAAGGGATGTAAACAGAAGGTATATAGAGCACTAAGCTCTCTTACAAAGTCTCATGGTTTGTCTGATGTATGGTCGGAAAAAGTTACTGGAGACCCAGGATATACATATTTTTCATTTCCAGCGCAAAAATTCTCTAAGTTAGATTATTTTTTCATCTCTACTAGTGAGTTATGTAAGGTTAAAATTACCAAATTACCAAGATTAGTCTCAGATCATAACCCCTTGATAATGACATATAGATTATGTAACTTAGCTAAAAAGACAACTAAATGGACTTTTGAAAGGAAACTCCTAAACGATGACAGATTTGTTAAACATATAAAACAGTGGGCAAAGGAGTTTTTTGAAATAAATAGATATAGCTCGTCCAGGAATGGGGTTTGGGAAACCTTTAAGGCAGCTTTAAGGGGAGAAACAATTAGTTGCTCCGCAAGATTAAGAAAGGAGGATAGAAAGAAGCTTGAAACGCTCCTCTCAGAGCTAACAGAATCAGAAAATCGGCATATAGAAGAAATAGGATTAGGTAATGATGGGAGGGAAACGGCTAAAAATATTGCGTCGATTAATGGGGATGCTCTAAGAATATTTACGCAAAAAGAGACTAGAGAATACCAGACTTCGCGAGCTAAAAGATATGAGACAGGAGAGCAAGCTGGCAGAGCGCTTGCATTGCGCATAAGGCAAGATTTCAATAAGAATAATATAAAGAAGCTTGAAGAGAATGGTATAGTACATACTGAACCAAGTGAGATAATGAGGGTTTTCCAGAGATTTTATCAAAAATTATACGATCAAGAGGCCAGTCAGATACCATCTAGACAAGATCTTGGAATTTCCTATCCAGTATTAGAAGAAAAGGATAGAGAGCAGCTGGAGAAAGATATATCCCCAGAGGAGATCAGAATTGCACTACAAGATCTTGCAGCAGGTAAAGCTGCAGGCCCAGATGGGATACCTATTGAGGTATATAAAACTCTAGGGGAGGAATTACTGCCTATAATTCTAGATCTTTTTAATGGAATAGTATGCTCAGGGAAGATTCCAGAGTCATGGAAACAGACTAACATCGTGGTCTTCCATACAAATGGTAAACCTGAAGATAATCCGGGCTCTTATAGGCCAATATCTCTGATAAATGCAGACACCAAACTGTATGCAAAGGTGTGGGCAAAGAGGATGGGGGGAGTCATTGGCCAACTCGTCTCTCCTTGGCAGCATGGGTTTGTCCCGGGAAGGGGTACGACGGACCACATTTCGCGGGCAATTTCACTGTTCGATGCGTCGGCTGCCACGGGGAGGGAGATGGCCATGATTCTCCTGGACGCTGAAAAAGCCTTCGACCGAGTGGCCTGGAAATTCTTATGGGAGGTTTTGGTTAGTAGAGGGTTTGGAAGAAAATGTATGAAAGCTATAAAAGCCATGTATGAAGATCCAGTAGCCCGAATTACAACTATGGGAGTACAGTCAGATGAAGTGGTTATTAGGAGAGGGACGCGCCAGGGGTGTCCCTGTTCCCCTATACTTTTCGCTCTGTACATAGACCCATTAATTAGAAGAATTTTGGATTCAGATCAAATCTCTCCGGTTATATTTAATGGTCACGCTACTAAAATACTGGCCTATGCAGATGACTTGGCAATAACAACTACCAACCCACAGATGGCCATAACAGAATTGATTCAATTAGCTAAAACTTTTGGGTCTCGATCAGGGTACAAGTTAAATGAAGGAAAAACTATAATAATTAGTACTAAGAGTATATATAAGGCTGATCGAAACTACGTGGATTCAGCAGTTTATCTGGGGGTGAGGATCAATGCGAATGTGGAGAAAATTGTACAAGATAATTATATACCCTTGATTACTTCAATAGACAAAGAGCTGAGAAGAATTGATGTCCTACACTTATCAATAATCGGTAGAGTGAATGTTTTGAAGATGTCTATGTTCCCAAAAATGTT
The DNA here is from genome assembly GCF_964261635.1 of Lissotriton helveticus. Lineage (NCBI taxonomy): Eukaryota > Metazoa > Chordata > Amphibia > Caudata > Salamandridae > Lissotriton > Lissotriton helveticus. The sequence goes on along the minus strand of NC_136057.1, from coordinate 1,179,624,665 downwards.
GTATCTTTTCCGGGCCATACCTTTACTTGTAGAAGAGAGTGTTCTTAGGAAATTGGAAGCGGTCTTCTCACAATTTTTATGGCAGTATGGGAAAATTCGAAGATCTCTAGCTCGATTATCAGCTCCATTGGAGGGTGGGGGTTTGACGGCACCAAACTTGAGATTATATCATTGGGCCTGTTTAATTCTACAAATGAATGTTCTGTTTAAATATGATGATAGTGATGTCTCAAATATAGTAGATAGAACTCCAACAATCTATGAATTATTAGTTGGTAGAAAAGCAGTGGGTCTGTTTACTCGAGAAATAAACTGTAGATACTTCAAAAGGAGTGGGAGTAGACTGATGTTGAGTGCCTGGGGTTTATGGAAAGCAATAATGAGATATTTGAAGATCCCGAAAATCAATTATACCATAGATATATGGCATGCAAATCCGTTTGAGCATCTTGGACAGAATAGAAATAGTAAGCGATGGAAGGAAAAAAAAGAAAAACAAAACAAAAAAAATAGAAGATGACTAACTATATATTGGCTGCTCCGAAACGAGTCATGTTTGGTGTCAACATGTTGGAATCCTAACCCAACACCGATTCCAGATTTGGATGTGGGATCCCATGTACTGGGTTGGGTTCCCCTAGGGTGCCCCCCTGTATTCTCAGTACCAGGCTTCCAGGGTCTAACAGCAAGCTAGTGCTGCAGCCGACCACAGACACAATTCTGCTCTCCTCCTGCTGAGCTGAGCTCGAACAGGGGAAGGCAGAACAACAGTTTTCCTGTCACAGGGAGGCGTGACCACCTCCAAGACAGGACTTAGTGTATTGGGGCGGGGTGGGGCGCATGCCAGCACCACCAGACTGCTTTGAAGGGAACATTTGATGCCGATCTTGCAAACTCCAGTTTTAACCAGTTTACGGAACCCTTGGCAGGCGATCTGGCTCAAAACTGGACAAAGGACATGAGTGTCCTCCCCTCTATCCAGCCCCTCCTCTGGGAGGGACCCCTGAGTTGTTACAACCCTTTCCTTAGGGTACTTAAGGGATTACCTGTGGGTAGCTCTTCACATTCATCGTGGGACGACATTCAAACCCAAAACCACTTCAGTTTTGACCGTCTGGGCAACTTGGACTTTGCCTGGGACCGAGCCTGCACCAAGTAAGACTCCTAATGCTCCTTGTCTTGCTGTTCTGTAAGACTTCTTCGTCGCCTGTGCTTCATCTAGGTTCCTTTCCTGGCCTGTGAGCATCAAGGACACCTGAAGTAATCTCCCTTGGCGTGAAGGAGTCCCTCCCCTGCATCTACAGGCACCGCAACAAAGCTTACCGGCCTGCAGCTCACGATGTCCCACGGACCCTTCCGGCACCTGTTTGAGCCTTTTTTATCCAGCTTAGCGTTTTTCTGGCTACCTCAGGTGCACTGTCAGAAGGCGGGACAGATGACCAATTAGTTTGTATTGAATCCAGAAGCATTTTCTGGAAACATTTGTTATAGGATGTCAGGTCTGTACACATCGGTTTGGGACGCTTTCAAAGGCATTAAGTTGTACAATAGCCCTAAGATCCAAGTGACTTATAGAAGAGAGTTTACTGCAAACCTAAAGATGGGAGGGATTATTTTGAGGCCTGTACAAAGTTTCTCTAGAATTGAAATTAGATGTCACAGCTAAATTGGCCCCAAAGAGGACCGTGAACAACAGTAAATGAAGCTTCATACAGATGATTGGAAAGATCGTAGCTTTAGAAAATAAGCTGTGGACACCTCAAACATTGAAACTAGTGCTCACATCGATGTGAATGTATTTGTGCTATCTATATCACCAGTGGTCATGTCTAATGGGATCTGTGCATGTAAATAATGAATGATGCTGCAAACACTCACACTGATATATGTCATTGTTTATGAAGGGCACTTGGAAGATGTCCGCATTTTCCACATCTATATATTTATGGAATAGATATTTATAGAAACCGGGCTTGCTCTCTGCTTTGAACCAAAATATTGGAGGCACACCCCTATGCATGGAGACCTCTAACCCCATCAGCCCTTTGTTGACCTGCAGCTTCCCAAGTGCTAGAGATTAAGTGCATTATCCAAGGCCACAAAGTTACTTATGTTTTTATTTTTGGGGACGAGTTCCATATTTGGCTGCATCAGTTCTCGAACCTTTAAAATAAAGCCTGAAAGAACAAAAAGTTCAGCTTTTTTGGTATAATCGTATCGCAGAGGTTCTCAGCGTAACATATTGCAGGATTGAGGGTCCTCTGCTGGCAGTCAGAAATTTTGCACTGGTCAATGGATATTTTATTTTTCCTCTCAGCCAATCAGATTGGATTTTTAAATCAGATTTTGTTTCTCGAACCAAGCTGTCAACACTGTCAGTGTTTTTCTCTCAAAATTTACAAAACAAAGCAACATTCCTACTGGACGTTTGGAACGTCCTTCTGTTATAACTTTTGCCTCCCTTGAGCCAGGTGCAGACAACATGGAAAACATAATTTTACTGTTTCCAGATCCTTTATTCCAGAAAATGTTGTCCACATTTGTCAAATGCCACATAAGCATTCAAAAAAGTATTTTCCTGTCAACTATACAAGTAACTACAGTCTATATCGCAAATTCTCCAATATCAGTTTTCAATGTATTAATATAATTTTAAATGTTAGGCATCAGCTAGGTATGCACTGATGGACATAAGAACTTATTTCAAATGGCTAAGCACAACCAGTACTCTTTCAAATATTAGAGTTTCTGTACTCCTTATGACTGAGATTGTAGGCTCAATCTGGAAAAATAATTATCACCTAAAGAAATGCCTTCTCATAGTTGATGAAATTGACATTGAGGGGGGAGCTTGATTCCATCGACTGATCAATGATGATGCACAATGTTGCAATCTGGTCTGTGTAGGTTTTTGCGGAAGCCAGCTTGCTGGTCTTGCAGCTGAGCACCAACTTTTCCTTCATTCTGTTTAGGCTGACTCTGTTGAGCACTTTGCCTGGGGTTGATCGAGTTATCCCTTTGTGGTTTGCGCAGTTAATGACATCACCTTTCTTGGGGATCGTGATGAGATATCCCTCCTTCCAGTCTGGGAGCACCTTTTACTTTTCCCAGAACCTTCTAAACATACAATAGAGCATGTCTAGTGATGGTTCAATGTCTGCCTTCAGTGCCTCTGAAAGAAGGCATTCAACAGCATGGACACAAAGACCCTTTGGGGACTCCAGGGCCACTACGGAGTGCTAAATAAACTCATAAGAATTATTAGAAACTACTATAACACACTGTATGTGCGGGTATAAACAAGTTCCCTACGGACATTAAAATGTGACTAATTCAAAATTTCTTGCTGAGCACTCAGAAAAGATAATATCCTTATGTCAAAGTTGATCCATCAGTAATAATAGTTACAAGTCCATTGCAAATCCTTTTCAAGTCAGACACCAGAGTTCTTTAGTAATCGTGATGTAGATCCACTTTATTTATGGACTTCAGACTTCACAATTCTTAACACAATCTGCAGCCAACACGTGTTTCGTTGGGCATCAATCTCATGCCTAATCAACTTCCTCAGGGCTGCAATCCAAAAAAATAATAGGAGCATAATATAATATACCTCTTTTTATAAGCTGTCCAGAGTATATACCGTTGACAAAAGATTTTTTAGATACTTAAATATAAAATCACCACCTAAGTAAAAAAGACATAGTTCCCTCATAAGTGTGACAAAGTGATCCTGGTATATATCCATGTTGTGACTCCCGGTGTCTCATTTTAGTTTACAAAACATTCAGATTTTAAGCCAAATTAAACAATTCATATATAATCAATAAAATGTACCTATATTCAATAAATCTTCATTCCAACATTTTCTTTATAGTGAAAGTTCTAAAGGTAAAACCTGAAATGATATAAGGGTACTCTTAGTCCCGACCCAAATGCTCGTGTCCGATGTTGAGAAAGGTCACCAAATAACTCTACTTACTATCACTTATATCTATTCTTAATCTCCAATGTTCATATGCAGTTCTGGTTTTCTGTAAACTCAATATATACCTTAAAATCTGTCAATACTAAGGAAACAGCTATTAAAAATCTATAAGCTTTTTTCGTTAAACAATTGCAGACTTATTCATTCTGTTAACCACTCACGGTAATTAACAAATGGTAGGCTTCTAACTCCTCAGCTTCTAGCACCAAAATATATTGGGCTTCTTAGGTAGCTGCCGCTCTCTATTTAAACTGTAATGAGAGTATAACATTCAGTAATACAAACATAAATCTAATGTCGCTCTCTTTTTAGCAATGTATTCAGTAATGCTCACCCTGTTTTGGGTCAGAAAACCTCTATTCCCTTATAGTAAATCCAAAATCCTCTAGTCCTCATCTATAAGTAAATAACATCACATTGTTAACAGTTGAGTAATCAAATATGCATAACGTTAACCTCATAATTCCCATCTCCACTAGGGAGTTAGGCTTACCTACTCCGAATATCGAAACCCTTCGTTTTTCAAAGTCCACTCATAGTTATCTTTAAACTATCAAACCTTCCTTCAAGTATAACAGCGTCAAATATCTGTTAGAGAAACATCCAAATAAGTAGGTATCAAAATATTTCGTTGCCCATCCCTAATTCCGATCGAATAGCAACTCACCATAGTATCTCGGCCCAGTCCTTCCGTGTTCGGTTCGCTGGCGTGCATGTTAGCCGCCATCTTACTTAAGTACTACCTCACTCGTACTTTCTTAGAACTATAGCATCTAACAATTGCTTATTTTGAAAGTAAAGCGGTTACATATATTTAAGAAACCGTTCAAAGTAAATTTGTCATCGAATCCTACATTGCGTAATAATATTACGGCAAATTTATGATAAAGTCAATATTTTCGCGGCGATACAATTTTAATCACCATTGTTATATATTAATATTATTTAACTCTTTTAAGTAGTTATTACTTATAAGCTTTGATTATCAACTATAATCTTTCGTGTAGATACCATAATAGATTGGGCTCAACGTTTTTATGCCCGCCATTTTGGAATGGGCAAAAAGTATAAGACTAATATTCTCAGTTTTTACTAACCTTGTCATCTTACGTAATGGACACGCCTTTCTCACTTCATAGGGCACGAGCTAGGGTATCCGGACAGCGAGACCCCCCACACCACTCCATGTTGCAATATCTAATAAACATATACTAACAAATAATACCTTCATAGATACAAGTGGGGTCCTGACATAGGCATTTGAAGCACCCATATTTCTGTAGTTAATCTACTACATATCACGGAAATTGTTTATATTCTTAAAACAGTGGATACAAATTGAAATGAATTCACATTAACAGAAATCATCATATCTCTCCATTAACATAGTAAATATTATATCATTCCGTTTCTGATATTACCACTTATTCACTTATCACATTAATACAGTTAACGTCATCATAGTCCAAGTTGCCTGTACTAATGGTCACCTAAGAAGAATTGTAACTCCGTATCGATATTAAGACCATCCTCTACAGCTCGAAGGACCATAATCCATTTTGCCTCTCTCCGTCTTAATTTTAATAACCTGTTTCCTCCCCGTCTATGCACAGTAACATGCTCTATACCATGATAGAGAAATTTATGATTCAGAGTCATTTCTATTCTGGATAGCATGTGAGGCAATAGGATATCTAGTGTCTCCATTTTTCAAAGCCCGGTAATGTTCCACCATTCGGTCCCTGAGTCTTCTGACCGTGCTACCCACGTACATTTTTCCACATGAGCAGGCAATTACATAAATTACAAATGTGGTTTCGCAATTTATAAAGGTGTCAATATAAAATGTACCTGTGTCATTATATTCAAACTTTTGTACTTTCTTCACTGCCCACCAGCAGGAACTGCAATTACCACAGTAATGAAAACCTTTTTGACGTACACGTAACCAGTCACTTTGGCTTGTTGGTATTAAAGGTTTTGGATAACTTGGACTCACAAAATTAGCAATAGTCATCCCTTTTCGATATGTAACACTCGGTTTGTCTGTCAAGACCGGATTTAAGTCTCTATCAGAACACAACATATGCCAATATTTCCGCATAATGTTATATAATTTATGGCTCCCTTTACCAAAGCAAGTAATCATTCTGACTTTCTGATTTTTCTTGGATTCATCATTCTTAACCTTAGGTTTCAATGTAACCTCTCTTTGCAGTTTCGAGACTCTGTTCACAGCTTTCTTAATCACACTACTCGAGTATCCTCTGTTTTTAAACCTGTTTACCATGTCCTGTACATTTTCTTGAAAATCAACTTCTTTAGAACAATTTCTTCTCGCTCTTATCATTTCCCCATAGGGAATAGTGTTGATTTGGCTCTTGGGGTGGCAACTATCAGCACGTAATAGCGCATTACAGCTGGTTTCTTTGCGGAACATTCGAGTGTACAGTCTGTTATCCTCCACATATGATTGAATATCCAAGAAGGTCAAATATTTTTTGTCATAATGGGTGGTAAAGGTCATATTCAGGTTATTAGTATTAAGATACTTGAAAAAGGACTCCAACTCTTCCGAGGTACCTCTCCAAAATAGTAAACAATCATCAATAAATCTACCCCAGTAGTAAATGTGATCTATCCACTGGTGTCCCTTAGAGCCCCATATCCACTCCGCCTCCAATCTCCCCATGAAGAGGTTCACGAAGGACGGCGCAAATTTAGAACCCATCGCCGTACCAAGTTTTTGTTTATACCAGGTAGATTCAAATAAAAAATAATTGTTTTCCAGTACCATTCTTGTCATCTCTAATAACATTGATGTGTGATCCAAGTATTCTGCCGATCTTTTGTTCAAAAAGCTCTCAATAGCTGGAATTCCCAATTCGTGGTCTGTTAGAATAAAGGGATACCACATCAAGAGTAGCCAATATAATATCACTGTCCCAGACTATATCATTCGTAATGTTCAGCACATGTTTAGTATCCTCAATATGGGAGGGTAAATTCTGAACAAATGGTCTTAAATATGAATCAACAAATTGTGATAATCTCTGTGGGCCCACCAATGCCTGATATTATCGGTCTTCCTGGTGGTTTTTGTCGATTTTTGTGTATTTTCGGTAAACAGTACATGCAAGGAGCCCTAGGTGATTGTATTTTGAGATATAAGTACTCATCATGGTCTAATAAAGAACTGTCATACCAATCTTTGTCTCGCGTTGATCTTGTTCTTAACTCCTTCCAAAGGATTAGTACTTATCTTTTCTGAGTGCTCAGCGAGAAATTTTGAATTTGAATACCTAGAACTTTTGTTCAAGGGAATTTGGGGGAGTGAGGTGACCTTCCCTGTCTTGCTTTTGAGCACCTACTGTGATTTGTTCATTCATTACTTGAGCCAAATTCCTGCAGAGCGCCCGCTTTCTAGCCCTGTTACCTCAACTTTAATTTATTAAAATGTGACTAGATGCCTCAATGATAATCTTGCTGGACTGGATCATCGGTAGAATACCGCTACCTGTATTTTGACTATTCTTTGTTTGGCATTGACATGATGTATACCATTGGACTTGGCTATTTTTACAGCAAGAAAAATTAATAAAATAGGTTTAAAAAAAATTATTATTAGTAACGCCTACGAGGAAATGACCTGCAAGATAGTCCATGGAGGACAACTAACGGAAGCATTCCATGTGAGGACCGGAGTGCCCCAGGGTGATTTGCTCTTGCCTTGGATCATGAAGACATCCATAGCAAGGAGAAGAAATGGGAGCCAGTGGACACCTTGTATTTAGCTCAATGATGTGGACTTTGCAGACGACCTAGTCCTACTCTCCCACACCCATCTGCAGATGCAAGAGAAGACAGACAATGTGGCAGCCACATCAGAACAACTTGGCCTCAACGCCTACAAGGGTAAAACAAAGATTCTGAAGGTGAGCACAGCCTGAACAACTACAGTCCCTCTCACAGGCAATGCACTGAAAGAGGTTTAGGCCTTCTCATACCTGGGCAGTGTCATAGACAGGTAGGGCGGCACAGACTCCGACGTCGAGGCAAGAATTGGCAAAGCAAGGGCTACCTTCATTCAGCTAAAGAAGATTTGGTGCTCCAAGGACCTAACGCTGCAAACTAAGATCAGGCTTTTGAACACCAATGTAAAATCAGTCCTTCTGTTTGGAGCAGAAACTTGGAGGACAACAGTGACCACCACCAACAAAGTCCTGATCTTCATCAACACCTGTTTGAGGAAAACCCTTCAAATCCACCGGCCAACCCCCATCAGCAGCAACAAACTATGGCAGCAGATTTCCCAACTCCCTCCTCATGAAGAAATCCTGAAAAGACACTGGGGCTGGATCAGTCACACTCTCCATAAGCCTGCATCAAATACCACCAGGCAAGCCCTGACCTAGAATTCTCCAGTGAAAAGGAAAAGAGGAAGACCAAGAAACAACTGGTGTCAAAGCCTTAAAGCTGACTGCAAGGAGGTAGGTTACACCCGGAGTCAAGTTAAAAGTAAAGCCCAGGACAGAGATGGCTGGGGAGTCCTGGTGGATGGCCTTTACCCCAAGAGGTGTCGAGGCAAATGTTAGTTAAAAAAAACAGATACTACCAATGCGTTGCTGAGAATCTTACTTCAGAAATTAACAACATTTGAGCCAGACTCTACACGGTCTACAATGCCTCAATCAAAATAAACATAATGGCATTTCAATTTCCCCAAACAGTTATGAATCCCTTAGCACCATATTGGCCAACGTTGATAGCAACAGGTCTCTTACAGAAAGTAGACTGACTTAGTTGCTGCATTACAGGATTCCCCACTTTATGAATACTCCTTCCAGATTCAGACTGGTCCTGAAAACATTTTGATGATCAATGATTCGCAGCATTAGAGGTGACTTTGCCTCTGGATTTGACGTCACTGGAGTATATCCGGAGCCAATTCGCGTGCTGGTGTCCGATCTGTTTTTCCACACCTCATCAACTTGGTCCAGAATGCACCCTTGATCCTGTGCTTGATTTGTGCATTATTAACAATGTGCAGAATGTAGTCTTACTCTTGATTTTTATGTACACATTGATCTAGTTATATGATCTTTAAAACGAATGTCCTATGGCATGTAAAGGTGTGTTTTGCAGACCCATGTTTACTAGGATTAAGTCTAGGCCTGGCATCCAGGTTTTCCAAAATGGATGTCTTCCTGTCTTCCCTCTGCATATTTCACAGTTCGTTATTTCTGAAAGCACACAGGCACTCATGTTTGTTTATTTCTGCTGGCTTTGTTCTTGCTGTTCTCAAACCAATCTTCCTAGCTTGGTCACAAAATAGTATCTTGTGTCAAGGCCTTCCGTTAACTCACTTTTCCTTATTTTTTCATAATATTTTGCTGCTGTTCATGTATCTACTTTGTTCTACCGTCTCCAGATGTCATTAGCATAGAGTTGGCAGAATCAATATTCATGTAGTGAGATAGTGCTTGGGTGCTAAAGCAATATGATGTTCATTAAAATTGTGTTCTGATTTGCTATTAGGATGGTACGTTTGCACACACCATGATGAGTTTGCCCTTTTCTGTATTATAAGACGATTTCCTATACATACCCTCTGTGCTAGAAATGGAAAAATAGAAGTGCGGGTACTCTGACAGAGTTCCTGCTTGTTGCTGAGAAGTGCCGGTACTCTCCAATCAAAAGTATTACGTCACTCTTGAGAAGTGCCGGTACTCTCCCTCTAAAAACAAAAAAGTGCCGGTACTCCGTACCGGACAGTACCGGCCCATTTAAAGCACTGCATACCCTCGGTTTTGGGAGTGAGCCAGAAGACTTTCCGATTCTACTAAGTATTTTCGACCTGATTACGATCTTGGCGTATGGAATACTTCATCACAAACGTGACAGATATCCCATCCCCCCTATTACATGTTCCAAAGGACATTATGGAATTGTAATTTGGCGGATGGGATATCCGTCAAGTTTGTGAGTGGGTAACCCTGTCCGCCAAGATCGTAATCAGACCCTTTGTCTTTTTCTCTCTGTTGATTTTGCAGCTCATTTGGGACTTGGAATGTTTTTGGATTTTGCACTTCTCTGTAATGCTCGATTTACTGAGAGCCTTAATGGTACTTATTCTTTGCCATATCTTTTGACTTTTGTAATAAAACCCTCAAATGTATTCCACTGAATTAGAACTTAGTTATTGAGTGGGTCCTTTACTTGACTGTTTTTCTGATATTTTGATGTATTTGGAGGTGCCTAATTAAAATGAGGGTTAACCAGTCTCCTGTTCGTCAATCCATGGGTATTCTGTTGAGGTTAATTTTTGGAGTGAAATAAATGCTGGGGACCACGTGCCCACAATCTTCAGAACTTCTACTTTGACCTTCCGATTCACCACACAAGCACTACTTGAGGTTCTTGACGCCCCCCTGTTTGTTTCAAGTTCTACTGGTCAGACGGACAGCTCTGCACATCTTTACAAAGATGATTGCAGCTTCCCTGTGGAGTCTGGAGTCCATGTATTTCCGTACTTTGCAAACGTGGGTGTCTGGCTGGTGAAAGTGAAGTTACCCGACACCGGATAATGACTGCTCTCCAGGACCTGCACTTTACCACCTAGAAGTCTCACCTTACTCCCACGAAGATGCTGACTTATTAGGGCAGTGCACAACACAACCCTTTAAAATGCTTCTCCCCGCGAGGGTTATAGATATTAAGGGGATTCCGTTTTGTTTTTTTTAACTCTGGCTTGGATCTCAGTCTTGCAGGCCGTCCTCCTACTATGCCTCATCCTGTTGGTGCCCTATGTCAGATGGTGGAGTAGAGCCCTCCATTGGTGTTTGAGAAGACTGCAGCTGGTATGTGATCTGCTGGCAGTCCACATTTGGCAACCTCTTTGCCTCTCACACACAGCGGACCTGCTACTCGCAGCAGGATGGTTGTCCTCTACCCTAATACCAAAATGCTTCAGCTACACCTGCTGAGACTTGGCGGTACTGCTAGAATCTTTCGGCCTTACTGATGAAATTGAATATGTCTTCTTGGTTACCACGAAGCCTACTACCAAATCCATCTGTGCATGGTGCTGGAACAAGCTTGTCCAGTAGGATGAGTCTGCAGTCGATAATCCTTTTACATCTCCTATTTCCGCCAGCTTGCGTTCAATTTCACCCTTCCATAACTGTGTCTGGTGGTGGCTATAGCTAAAGCCTATTCAGCAGCTCTGTATGTGTTTATCTCTTCTTGGAAACCTTCCATGATAAAATCAACACTAGTAGCAAGTTTTCTAAAAGGCTTGCTTTTCTTGCTCCCTCTCCCTCTGTTGTTCCTCAGTGGCATTTGAACCTTGTATTAACTTCTTGATGGCATCTCCATTTGAAACCATGCACAGTTCGGCAGATTAACTTTAAAAAAAATGTTTTTAACAGAACCTTTTTATTGATTTTAATGACATGTTGCAGACAATGCAATAAGGTTATAGTTTATGCAAATACATGTTTAATTTAAACACATACCAGTAGCAACTAATCAAATCAACCTTTTTGTATCAGCGGGTGCATACGTACAGACATATGTCCAGGCTGTAAAGATTGGGCAAATCTACCCCAGAAGTCTTGTTACATAGGAAAGCTTCTATTAGGTGGGTCAGGACCACCTGATCGAATGAAGGAATAAGAGGTCATCTGAAGTCTATAATGTTCCCATCCATGCCCTCCAGATCTTGTCGTACTTCTGGGGACAGCCCGTGCTTTGTAGACGGCTTTTTCAAGGACTAAGAAGTGATCCATGCCCTGCCCTCTTTTCTAGCAGTGTGGAGGGTAATTTGACCCTCCACTTCTTCGCTATGTCTCTCCAAGCTAATAACAGTACAACTTGCTTTAGTGCCACCAAGTTTGCCCATGATTCGCAAAAAGGTTACTTTAGATGTATGTTCTACTGGTTCCCCACTCACAGCGGCCAGGTATTGCTGTACTTTGGTTCAATCGTAGATCACATGAATCAGTTTACCCTCATAGCTTGACATCTAGTGCCGTTTGGGGAGATAGTAGCATCCATGTTCCACAACCTCTCTAGAGTATGGTGGATTCTGTAAAGATAATTAAACTACATAAGCCAAGGTGAGCTGAGATAGTCAACATTCTGAGGACCAGTTTGGCCTCTCTCCATTCATCTTCATCCATCATGCTCCGTATCCTCTCCAACTAGAGCATAAGGGGGCTTTAAGGTCTTGAATGTTGACGAGCAAAGGGCAGTACATCTGGGATATGTTGCACTTACCCAATGGGTTTAGCATCAGTTCAACCTCTAGGAGTTTGAACTCCGGGAGGTCTGTCAATTGGTTCCCAGAGACGTAAGAGCATGTATCTCAGTTGAAGAAATGTAAATACTTGTGTCTTGTGCATTAACTATAAGGTTTTCCAATGATTTCATGTGTTCCTTGTCACAAATAGCTCCCAGTTTGGAGATTCCAATGTAATCTCAATCTTTAAAGTAGAGTGACCTGGTAGCGAAAAAAAGACAGCCACCAAACCACAGTGCTTTGTGCCAGGTAGTTAATATCCGTGTCATGATCGTTGGGAGGGTTGTGAGGACCTTAGACTGCTACAAGAAGTTTAGGGGGTGTGTGTCTTGAAAGAGATCTAGTTCCAGTCTGTGTGCTAGGGCATAGCTCTTTCAAAACTCTGTGTGAATATTGATGAGGAGTAAAATGGAATATCTGCCAGGCCCTGTCCTCCCTTGTACACCGTTTGTGCATATTTGACTAGGAAGACTTGGTCGTTTGCCTGCCCACAGGCACCCCACGTGTTGCTTTCAATTCATCAAACAATTTGTTGGGGGTAATGTTTGGGAAGTGTTGTAAAACAAATGTCTGGGAGGGCTGTAATCTTGGACAGTGTGACCTTGTCTATTATTGATAATGGGATGGTCGTCTATTTACATACTGAATAGTCTTGGCCATTAGGGTAGTTTAGATCTCAGGCTAGCTGCGTCTTCACTGTTATGTATAGCTTCAGGTACTTATAGCGTAGACGGCACCAGAACGGATTTACTCCAGTTAACTGTCAATCTTGCTACTTACCGCTGCCTATAACGCAGAAGCTAGTGCAACGCATTCTCCTAAAATACTTACTGCACACCATTGGGTATCTTTTCCCTCACGGACATGTGTTTTCCTGCACCGAATATGCATGTTTTCTGGATGCCCCCTATATGGACCAATTTGTGTTACAGAGGCTCCAGAGAGCACTCGGAGCCCAGGTTCCATCATACCCGTTGGTGCCAGAGGAATTTGTGCCACGGGTATTTGTGCACTCTAGAAATTGTTTAAATAAATAAAATAAAATAATTACTGACTTAGAAGGGGACTGGGTAAATTCAAAGCTGAAGCATGCTAGTTTGAACCTATTACCTGCACACAACTTAAAACGTAGAATGGCCTGGGAGACAGACAACAGACACCACTTAACAGATAAGGTTTGGCACAACTGCTGCACACACACTAGCTTAATATTCAACCATCACCATAAGTTAGTACACTATACATTTTTACCACAAGTGTACGTTACACCGCCTAAGTTAGCATGCATACACCCAACTCAATCATCGGATTGCCCGAAATGTCTGATATCACTAGCAGACTATGCACACATGACAGGGGCTTGTGATAAGTTAGTCCCCTACTGAGGAGAGAAGTCATTGCCAAACTTTCTCTCATGACCCTCACCGTCATAGAACCCTCCCCCTTACTGACCATGCTGGGCTATGTACACAACTTGACTAAATCAATACGCTGCTTTGTAGCAATTGCCCTAATACTGGCCAAGCAGGAAGTAGTCATACAATGGGGGAACAAACGCCCACTTACCTCAGAAGCTTGGATCCAAAGTCTAATGTACTGTGCAACACCAACAGTGAGCTTTATGCCTTTCTCCAACCACCCACCTCTAGACCCCGAGATATTTTGCAACTACTGCAGGATTTCCGACTCTTACTTAACTCCCCTGAAGAGGAATAATGCTCATAGACACCCTCCCTAACGTGCACTTAACGCCGAGTGAGCGAATACACGAGGCAAAGCTAGGAGGATAGTCTGCTATGCTGAACCATTGCACAATTTACAGATGATGCATGTTGTAAAAAAAAATTCTCTGTTGCTATCCTTACATACGGTTGAATGTCACTGCTATGTAATATCAGCGACTATTTATTTTATGTCTTTCTATATCATTACTTTACAAGCCCTCCGGTGATGGAAAAGTGAAGTGCTATGTATGGTGCTATGAAAAATCAAAAATAAAATTAATTAAAAAAAAAAAGCCTGCCACTTTCCACTAGAGATCTAGCAGTTGCAATAATCTGGTACCTGTTGTTTAGGAAGAGAAGCATGTCACCAGCATACATTGAATTAGGGTTTTCCAGTTGCCCTCTCCTACTAAAATCTTCTACCAATACGTCTTTCCTATAAGCGACCCATACACCAAGCAGCTCAACTACTGGGGCAAAGAAGAGCGGAGAGAGAGAATTTCCATGTCTAGTGCCCCTCGCAATCAGAATGGAGTCTTGCAGTGCATCGTTCACTTTACGCTGTGCTCATGGTATCGAATATAGGGTCCTAATTTATGCCAGGAATTTGGGCTGATAATTTTTGTGAGGATCTGAAACAAAAATGCTCAGATTATGGAATTGAATGCCTTCGCAAAGTCTACTTGTACGCGAGTTTGGGCGGTCAACCAATTTGTGCCTTTTGGCCAAGCCCAAAAGCAGTCTCCTGCAACTGAGTCCAGTAGTGCACCTAAGGATAGACCCATTCTGGTCACGATGGACCTAGAAGGTAATCATTTTTGCAATTCTTATGGTTTCTAAGTTGATAAGTGATATTGGCAAGTACGATGAGCATTGCTCAGGAGGACCTTCACGGTTTTGGAATGACAACTATTGTGGCTCGTGTTAGTGGTTTGGTAGAAGGTAAGTCTGGGACATTTCTTAAAGTAAAGATTGCAGGTAGGGACTAGTTAGTGATAGAAAGTTTAAAAAAAATTCCATTTAAAGCCATTGGGGCCTGGTGTTTTCCCGGATTGCATTGCCCCCAGGATTTACTCTTACCGTTATGGTTGAGTCCAACTCAGTCCATCCTGGGGCAATTTGACTAGAAGGTTTGTGATCAGTGGGTTATTTTGGGCACAGACTGCGGTTAGGGATTTATTCTAAGACACAAATGTATTTGCTAAACCTCTTGGCAACCGAGATTAGGTTGCCCTCTTCTTTGATCACCTGGATCGCTCTTACTGTCTCGTTTGTATCCAACCAGTATATCAGTTTCCCAACTTATCTCCCAACTGATATATTCTTCTTTGCTCACCCATTCAAAGATGCGTTTTGTATAAAATCCTTCAGCTGGGCGCTAGTAGCCTTCAGCTATCACAGCATGGGTATCACATTGGAGTTCTATACTTGTTGCTCAAGTTTTTGCACCTTCGTCTCCAGAGCCACATTAGCTTTGTGTTCCCTTTTTTGAAACCTGACATGAGGCTATCGACCTTCCTCTAATTACCGCTTTGATTGCCTCCCATAAGGTGGTAGCTGACTGGACTGATGCTTTATTGATTTCAGAGTATTCTTCAATGTCCTCCCTTAATGAGGCCACCAGGAGCTTAATCGCCAAGTACCTTTCTGCTTTGACCTGGTACCGTAGAGTTCTAACATCACTGACGAATGGTCTGATATGGATCTTCTGAGATTAACAAGGTTTTCCATGTCTTTGATGTCTGGGGCGCGCAAGAAGTAGCAGTCTAGTTGTGAGTGAGTCAAGAATGTTCAGTCAAAGATGAAGGCCGGCTTTTCCACATGCGCAATATATCTCCCAAACCCATGCAGTTTGCCCCCTCGAGGAGTCAGGTGGAACGATGTGCAGTTGAGAGACCTAAATTACCATGTGTCGTTATGCCAATTCATGACTGCGGCCAAGTCCCCAACTATTACTTACCTTCGGTAACGATATATCTGTAAGAGACATACATTAGTTATAGATTCCTTACCTTAGAATTATCCTCAGGCGTTCGACTGGATCCGGCGAATTTTTTTCTTCAGCAGTACCCCTTCACGTCTGTAGGTGACATCGGTCGACTCTACGTTCGACGTTGGCGTCGTAATCGCCGGAATGACGGTAGGGTATCTACTTAGATGGCGTCCCTGCTCACTGACGTCAGTTCTTTACACAACATTCCACGCCAGAAGCACAGAGCCATGCAAGACACTGCCATCTGGTGTACAAACTAGGGCCCTGAAAGGGAGTCCCTTACTCTAGAAGTCAGTTCGCAGAACGGGGCGGATGGGTGGGGCGGTAAGGAATCTATAATTAATATGTCTCTTACAGATATATCGTTACCGAAGGGAAGTAATTTGTTCATCTGAAAGAGACGATTAGTTATAGATTCCTTACCTTAGAATAGATACCCCAGCAATACCAACCCCAGAGGTGGGTCTGCGAACCAAGTTCACACCAGAAAGTCTTGGAGAACTGAACGGCCAAAGAAGCCGTCTCTCTGGACTTGACTATCCAGGCAGTAATGGTTCGTGAATGTGTGCAGTGATGCCCATGTGGCTGCTTTGCAGATGTCACTGAGGTGCACTCCACATCTCAAAGCAGTAGTGGCTGCCGTTGCCTGGTGGAATGGGCCTGCAGTCCTACTGGAGGCTCCCTTTTCGCCAAGGAATAGCAGATTTTAATCCAAAGGACGACTCATTGAGAGATTGTTTGCTTTTACACGGCCTGACCTTTCTTGGCGCCCACAAAGCCAACAAAGTGATTAGGAAAAAAGTGTAAGGACCTAAATATGTCAAGGCAAATTAAAAGTTCCCTGGCTAGTAGAAAAAAACGATTTATTGACTTCTCTGGCTGGGAATATTAAAAGGGGGGTTCTTAGTAGAGCGTATTATGCTGTCTACTTCTACTAGCCAGGGAACTTTTAATTTGCCTTCACATATTTAGGTCCCAACACTTTTTTCCTAATCACTTTCACTGTCTTCACACTACACATAGCCTATTGTCACAATATCAAGTGCTCCCGCGTAGCTCATAGGTTGTAGCACGCCCCGCCCCGTAGAGGGACGGGAAGACCCCCATGATGAAGCATGACACTAAGGGATTCTTAGTGTGTGAGGGGTATTTTAAAAACACATAGTGCTCTCCTTTGCCATCAGCAAAGAGAGCCGTTCTCACAAATTTTAGATAGATAATCACCACAGAACTCAATCAATCAAAGCATTTATATAGCGCGCTACTCACCCGGAGGGTCTCAAGGCGCTGGGGGGAGGGGGTCCGCTACTGCTCGAACAGCCAGGTCTTGAGCTGCTTCCTGAAGGCGAGGTGGTCTTGGGTCAGGCGGAGGTGGGTCGGAAGGGAGTTCCAAGTCTTGGCGGCCAGGTAGGAGAAGGACCTTCCTCCTGTGGTGGCTCTTCGGATGCGGGGGACGGCGGCGAGGGCGTGGCTGGTCGATCGAAGCTGGCGTTTGGGAGCGTAGAAGTTGAGGCGGCTGTTGAGGTATCCTGGGCCTTGGTTGTGTAGGGCTTTGTGTGCGTGGGTGAGGAGCCGGAAGGTGATTCTCTTGTTGACCGGGAGCCAGTGCAGGTCTCTCAGGTGTCCGGAGATGTGGCTGCGGCGGGGGATGTCCAGGATGAGTCGTGCTGAGGTGTTCTGGATCCGCTGGAGTCTCTTCTGGAGTTTGGCGGTGGTTCCGGCGTAGAGGGAGTTGCCGTAGTCCAGCCGGCTGGTGGCGAGGGCCTGGGTGACCGTCTTCTTGGCCTCGGTGGGGATCCATCGGAAGATCTTACGTAGCATGCGCAGGATGTTGAAGCACGACGAGGAGACGGCGTTGACTTGTCTGGTCATGGAGAGGGAGGAGTCCAGGATGAAGCCCAGGTTGCGTGCGTGGTCTGTGGGTTTGGGTGCGCTGCCCAGGGCGGGGGGCCACCAGGAGTCGTCCCAGGCGGAGGGTGAAGATCCCAGGATGAAAAATTAAAGTTATTCACTTGTGCACATTGATAGAATCTTACTGTTTATATATACAATTTAGGAGGGTGATTCTATCACCACTACCTCTACACTTCCTCGACTGTTGTTTTGGATTCTTGCCAAGATGACAGTACAGACTTCGGAAGGAAGGTCAAAAGCTGGCAACTGTCGCCGCTCAATCTCGACGTAAGGAGGTGGAGGCTAGACAGGTTCAGGTGGAGGACCGTCCCTGCTGCTGTGACAGAAGATCCTCCCGAAGAAGCGGTCTGATCGGAGGATTGATGGCCATGTTCAAGAGCTCGACCAATCTGGAGCCACAAGAATGACTTGGGCCCGGTCACGCTTGATCTTCTTCAGCGCTCTGGGCAGAAGTGGTATAGGTGGAAGAGCGTATAGAAGACTGCAATTCCTCTTGTGACGAAAAGCGGCGCTGTGCGAGTGCCTCCTTGGAAATTCTAACACGCAGAAATGCTGACATTGCGCATTCTTTTCGGTGGCGAACAGATCTACCCAAGGCTCTCCCTACTGCTGAAAGAGACCTTGCACCACCTCCGAGTGAAGATGCCATTCATAATCCATCATGCACCGGCGGCTGAGTTCGCCCGCTCTGGCGTTGAGGGAACCTGGCAGGGACACCACCAGGGACATGCCCTTATGTTCCAGCCTCATCCAGAGGCAGAGAGCCTCTTGACATAGGGTCCACAACCCCACTCCTCCCTATTTGTTGCAGTACCACATGGCTGTGGTGTTGTCTGTGAATACCTGCTCTTCTCTCCCTTTGACAGAAGGAAGGAATGCTTTCAGTGCAAGACGAGTTGCCTGGAGCTCTGGTACGTTGATTTGGAGCCCGGACTCCGCCAGAGACCTCTGATCTCTGCCTCTCCCATTTGGCCACCCCATTCCAGAAGTGACACATCTGTCACCACTTTGAAGTCTGGTTGGGGAAGGGAGAGGGATCTGCCGTTGACCCAATCCTGGTTCGTTAGCCACCACTGCAATTGGTGTGCAGTACCCTCCCAGATGTGGACGGCATTGGAAAGATTCCCCTGATGCTGCGTCCACTGGTTACTTCAGGTCCCACTGCAGAGCCCGCATATGCCACCTGCATAGTCCACCTGCAGGATGCAGGAGGCCACGAGGCCCAGCAGCCTCTGGTCATCCTCACCGAAACCCGGGATAGAGGCTGAAACATTTTCATAGCCCGAATATCCCGGACTCGCTGCTCGGGAGGATAGGCACAAAAGTGTGCTGTATCCAGAACTGCTCCGATGAAAAGGAGCTTCTGAGAGGGAATTGGGTGTAACTTCAGCATGTTGATAGTGAACCCCAGCGGAGGATCATGAGGTCTGGCATAGTCTGGAGGCGGGCAACGACAGCCTAGGGCGAACTTGCTTTCAACAGCCAGTCGTCGAGATAGGGAAAGACTGGAACCCTTGATCTGCGCAGCTGAGATGTAAACACTGCCATCACTTTTGTTGAAAACTCGAGGGGCGCTAGTAAGGCCAAGGGGGAGTACAGTAAACTGAAAATGATTGTGGCCTACCATGAACTGTAGGTAACGCCAGTGGGCTGGCAGGACAGGGATGTGAAATCAGCATCCTGCAAGTCCAACACTGCCATTCAGTCTCCAGGGTCGAGGGCAGATCAGACCTGAGGCAATGTCAAATTTTTTAACTTCTCATTCCGGAGGAAGCTGTTGAAGTCCCTGAGGTCTAAGATAGGGCGCAGGCCTTTGTCCTTTTTGGGTACAAGAAAGTAGTGGGAATAGCAACATCGACCAACTTCTGGGACCTGGACGCGCTCAAAAGCTCCCTTGGCCAGGAGAGCGGTAACTTTCTGACAGAGAAGGGCCAAGCGCTCCTCCAACATGCAATGGAATGTAGGTGGCATGGATAGAGGGGTAGTCTTAAAGGGGAGGGAGTAGCCCCTTCGGACTAGCTGCAAAACCCACCCGTCCATTTGATGTGCTAGTGGGGAAGGTGATGGCGGATCCTGCCGCCCACTGGCAGCCCTGAAAGGTCGGACTAGGAAAGTTTGGAGGCTGCTGCAGAGGGGGCACTGGTGGATTGGCCGACCCGCTGCCCCCAGACTTTCGACGGTGGGTCCCACGTCCCCGGCCCTGCAGAGGCTGGCAGCCTGCACAGGGCTGTGGCTCTGGGCAGAATGTGGCTACGGAAGGGGTGAAAAGCAGACTACATGGGGAGAGAGGTGGTAGTGAGGCCCAAGGAACTGGCCATAGCCCTATAGTCCTTGAAGTGCACAAGCGCATTGTACTCACTGTGCCAGAGTAACCAAGCTGCACCCCACTAACAAACCTCATTCAGGGTAAAACCAGGCTTGGGTTGCTTGTGTTAGGGTAGGACATGGCAGTTCGGGCTGGAGTGTTCCTATTGGAGCAGGGTAAAGACTAATTGCATATGGCTGGATCCAAACTGTGTTGGCATTGTGTGCAAAATGCTTGTTTCCGTTCTGGGAAGGACATGGCTTTTGTAGTTCGGACTGGACTGTTCCCATGGGGCACAGGGTCAGCGCTGATTTGCATATCGCCATTGTCTAACCCAGGGTGGTGTGGAGTGGAAAAACGATGGATTTGGGCCCAGATCTTTTGACTGGGGTGAATGTGGGACATTGATCCACATTCTGTCCATCATTGTTGTTTTTGCAGTAACCGCTCTAAGTGTACTGGGGATGCTCAGACGTGAGTCCCAGGCACTCCACACCACTGGAAGCAAGCTAGCCGGGCTGATGAGGTGTTACCTCGAAACCGGGCCGGTCCTCGGATGCTTGTTTCCGTTCTGGGAAGGACATGGCTTTTGTAGTTCGGACTGGACTGTTCCCATGGGGCACAGGGTCAGCGCTGATTTGCATATCGCCATTGTCTAACCCAGGGTGGTGTGGAGTGGAAAAACGATGGATTTGGGCCCAGATCTTTTGACTGGGGTGAATGTGGGACATTGATCCACATTCTGTCCATCATTGTTGTTTTTGCAGTAACCGCTCTAAGTGTACTGGGGATGCTCAGACGTGAGTCCCAGGCACTCCACACCACTGGAAGCAAGCTAGCCGGGCTGATGAGAGGTGTTACCTCGAAACCGGGCCGGTCCTCGGATGCTTGTTTCCGTTCTGGGAAGGACATGGCTTTTGTAGTTCGGACTGGACTGTTCCCATGGGGCACAGGGTCAGCGCTGATTTGCATATCGCCATTGTCTAACCCAGGGTGGTGTGGAGTGGAAAAACGATGGATTTGGGCCCAGATCTTTTGACTGGGGTGAATGTGGGACATTGATCCACATTCTGTCCATCATTGTTGTTATTGTGTGCAAAATAATCAGGGACTGGGATGCCATTGGAGTAATTACCAGTGGATGATATAAAGCAGCTTTCTTAACATTTTGAAAATCACCAATTACTAGATGCTATCCAGATGAGTTTAAGACCTGGTTTAGATACTGAGGTTGTATTGAACGACGTCAGACAAGATTACGATGAAGGCATTTCCTACTGCCCTATCCTGCTATTAGCTTTGTCAATCTATGACCTTTAAGTAAGGATCTTCAAGAAAAACCTTCTTTTAATCTGTGGCAATTGAAAGCTGATGTTAATACTCCCCTCATTTCGAGATTAAACTATGCTAATGCTAGCTATATTGGCTTTCCTGAGACAGCTGTTTACAAGCTTGAAGGTGTTGACTTGCCCTGAAGTTCTTTCTGAAGATGGAATTAAAAAATCATGACCTCATTATGATTTCACAGAAGGAATTTTTGGAGTATTGGCAAAAAGTGTAGTTTTACTGAAACAATAAAACTGTTACTTACTTGCACACTGTAGTTTTCAGTTATCTTTCATAGATTCACATGCTTGACTCTTCCCTGTCATCATGGTGGGATGAGTTCCACAGCATTTAAAACCACCAGTGCCATGTAAGTGCATTAACAGACATAGAGAAAGCAATTGGCACGGTTAACCAATTCATATGTTTTAATAGACCCAAACTTCAGTCAATCAGAGACAAGACCCTGAACCACTCTCTCCCTGCAGAAACACAGATTTTGAACAAGAGTGTAAAAGGGACTAGGATATATCAGTGAGGTTTAGGGGTGATCGCATGTGAATCTATGAAAAATATCAATACTTGTTTTTTTCTCCAGTATTGAATCTTTCATAGATTGTGTTTTATCAGTGTAGATAGCAGCAAGGAAAGAATAAATGGGGATAGTTTAGGCGACAGCAATCACAAAAGAAGAACAAATGGAGAAACCATGAACCACTGGAAAATAGAAATATTTGAAAACAATTTAGACACACGCAAAAAGAGCACACCACCAATATGAAAGAACGAAAAAATGAACTGTATCTTATTGAAAGAGGCAATGTAATACTGCCCACCCAACAGCGGCATCTGCTTTCCATTCTGAGTCCAAACAATAGTACATGGTGAATGTATGTGCAGTTCACCACGTTGCCACTCTGCAAATGTCTGGAAGTAATACTCCAGCAAACAAGGCAGTGGATGTAGCCATTTTTCTGGTCGAATGTGCAGCGACTTTTATCAACGGCAGCCTTCCTGCTTTGTCGTGGCCAAAAAGCAATTTCTGCTGACATATAATGGTCTATGCTGCTTCTTTCAAGTGCACAATCCTTCCTGGGTGGAGCAAAAGAGATAAGAAGCTGGTCCGAATTCCTGAAAACTTCTGTTCGGGTAATATAGAATTTACAGCAACGTTTAACATCTTGAGAACGGAGAGCCCTTGCCACAGCAGAAGAAGGGTTTTTAAAATATGTCGCTAGAACGATAGGTTAATTCAAGTGGGAGAAAGTTGGGACCATCGGGATAAACTTTGGATTGGTTCTTAACAACACTATCCTCTCTTAATTGTAAGAAAGGTTCCGAAACTGTAAAAGCTTGAATTTCACTGAACCTCCTGTGTGAAGTGAGGGCCTGTATAAGAAACGTTTTCGATGAGGAAAATGTTATTTTCTGGTTTATGGATCGGTTTAAATGGAGCTTTCATGAGTTGGGAATGAACCATATTCAGCTGCTAGGATATTGCAGGAGGCTTTACTAGTGGAAAGGCCCTGAATAAACCTTTCATGATTTCTTTAACCAGTCTAGTAGACCACACAGAGATTTCAACTGTTTTCCTCCGGAATCTCAAAACTACTGCTAAATGCACCTTTACTGAAGAGTGCGCAGGGCACGACTTAGCCAGGTGAAGAAGATATGGTAACAGTTGTTCTGTAGAAGAGCAAAAAGGTTGCGATCGTTTTTGATGCACGAGTAGCAGAATCTTTTCCATTTTGCCATTTACGATTTTTTTTGTGGAAAAAACATTTCATTCTTCACGAATACATTTGTATTCCACTGGGATACCTAATGATCCAAATTCCTTGTTATGAGGTGCCAATGCCGACAAGATGACTGATTTTATTTGAGGGTGAAATATTTGGCTATTGTTCTTGGAAACAAGATTCTCCATCGACAAAAACTGCATACGTGGACACACAGGAGGAGAAGCTCTCTGTACCGATATTGTCTCAGCCAAGCATGGGCTATGAGAATGAGACTGCATGGTCCCACTTCATCTTGCAAATTACCCTGGGAATGTGAGGAAAGGGTGGAATTGCATAGGTGAACATTCCTGGCTGTCCACTGTATCTGAAGAGCATCCCCCCAAGACCCTCTCTGAGAGAACCTGCTTGTGAACATTTTTGCACTTCTGATTGAGGAGGGTTGCAATGAGATCCCAATTTGGGGTACCCCATTGTTTAAAGATCTGAGACAACTGTTTTGGATCCATTTCCCATTCTTGGCACTGACTTGGTCTGCTTAGAGGGTCTGCCCATTCGTTGTCTATCCCTGAGACATGTTCCACTTGGAGAGAGATGTTGTGCATAAGTAACCATTTCCATGTTTGCTGGGCTTGAGGAGTGTCATGGGGGCGTGGCCACGAGACGGATGAGGGAAGACTCGTGACGCCTGAGCTCCATGCCGACCCCGGCTGTTATCCTGGTTCGGGACATTATATGAAGCCCCCGAACACTCATGGAGAAGGCAGCAGAGGGCTGGAGGCTCCCGCAGTAACCCTGAGAGGTTTTGGAGTGTTGTAGCCTGGGGAATCGCCGAGCAGGATCAGGAGCTGGCCGGATGCCTAAGATGGCGGCATAACGGAGCTGCGACCCTGGCGGCGGCGCTACAGGACGGCCCGAGAACTTTGACTAGTGTCGCGGAGCAGAAGCCGCATGCTTGAGCCCCGGACTGGCGCCAACACTGTGCAGAGCCCTGGGGGGCTCTGAGGCCCTGGACGATGTCCCAAATCGCATAGAGGTGCCGCAGAATGGCCTGAGGATCGTCGGACGGAGCTGCGGGGGATGTTAGATCTCGACCGCGGGTGCCGGAGTGAGCGACCACACAGCGGAGACGGTGGGTGAAATTTGTGGACCCGGGGCCTCCCACTGCTGCTGCGAAGCCACGAGGACAGTGGACACCGAGTGCAAGGGTCGTAGGGGCGGCCACAACTGGGACTAGCAGTAAGGAGGCTGTTGGGAGGCACTGTGCAGAGTGTGGGAGGATCGCCCGCTTACCTGGAGTGACTGTGGAGCAGACGGCCTCTCGCTGCTGGGGTCACCATATTGGGGAGAGGGCGAGCTGGAGGTGGCGGCCAAAGGATGGACAAAGGCGAGTACGAGTGCCCGCGGGCCCCCCTGGAACACTGGCAGCTGAGGTGACATTCCCTGGAAGAGCAACGATACCAGTGACTGCCAGTAATCGTGATGGGGGTGATCCAGGCATAAGGAAAAGAGAGGACGCTGGAGGAGGCCGTGAAGCGTGGTGATGTTGGAGGGTGTTGTGGGTAACTGAGGGCATTCCGAGGCGCTGGAGAAGTGGCTGGAATTGTGGAGCTGGTATGGGACATGGCATCATTGATTATCCCACTGAGAGGTGGTGGCAGAGGGTGAGCAAGAGCCGAGCAGTAGTGTGGTAAGGAGGCCTGCCCTTTTGTACTCCTGAACGGCAAAGCAGCTGAGGAAGTCGAGCAAGCAGGGCAACACGGCTGAGCAAGGTTGGTGCACTGAAGGTGGGAGCGCTGTGGATGGACTGGGTTGGGGCCCCACTGATGCTCAGTTGTATACAGGGCCTGTGATAATGAGAATTAATTGAAGAACCGGTGCACCGCTCCAGCGACGAATAGACGTGCGTGGGGGACTGTGCCTGTGAAGCGGTTGCCCATGTGGAACAGTGCAAAGCAGAAACAGTGGGGACAGCTAGACTGCTTGAGGAGTGAGCATACTACTGCGGGTCATTAAAGGAGAAGTGAAGTATTGAAGGAGAACCCGCTTGGGGGACCGATCTTGCACGCTGAGTAAACATGGGGAAGCCCAGAGGGAAGCAAGCAGGTGTGCCAACAGAGCAGGAGGAAGATGCAAGTGCTCTGAACACGCAGGAGGGGCTGCCGTCTCGTCCGGAGGGGATGCTTCAGCAGCAGGTAGATAAAATCCTCAAAGCTATCACAGACACCAGGGAGGTCCTACAATTGGATATCGCACATGTGACGCAGGGTCTTGGATTGCTACGAGCGGACCACGCAAAATTGACCGACCGGGTGAAGCAAACTGAGGTCACCCTAGAAGTCATGGAGCCGGCCCAAAAGACGATGGCCGCTCAGATTACAGATTTTCAGCACTGGCAACAAACCCTGGAGCGGAGGACGGAAGATGCCGAAGGGTGGAATCGAAGAAACAACGTCCGGGTGGTGCGGCTGCCAGAGGGAGTGGAGGGGGCCAGTATGATGGACTACTTGAAGACTGGCTGAGAAAGACTGTCTCTCCGGTGGGCCTTTAACAAAACCAGAGGAGGGAGGTAGAGCTAATCGTTGGATTTATGCTCCACTTGGTACTTAAGTAAACAGAGGAAATCCAACATTCAAAGGGAAGGGGGGACGGGAGAGTGATCAATGAGTATTGAAACACTCAGTGTTGGTAAAAATACACCTCACACACCAAAAGGCCCCTTGGTGTCATGCTTCATCATTGGGGTTTTCGCACCCCTCTATCGGGATGCGGCGTGCTTCGACCTACGGCTACGCGGGAGCACTTAAGGTATTGGCTATGTGTGGTGTACAGTGTGTGGGGTATGTATTTAAGTGAGTAGGGGGTGTAGTGAAAAAAGTTAAAAAGTACCTGGCACTAGAGTGTTAGAGAAAATTTTTATTCTGAACTCTGGCTGGTACTGTTAAAAGAAAGTGCAGGGCGAGGTCAAGTCTGTTATATTAATGAACAGGACCTCTGATGTGCTTTGGTGTCGACATGTTTCGGAGGCAAGCTCCTTCTTCAGGACAGGGGCACAAACTCCCTTCCCTACTCACGTCTTCTATTACAAAAAAATAAATGTGTATTTACAAAAAAGTGAAGCGGAGCAGCGTGAGGGGTAAGGCGGCGATCAGAGCGTCCTGACCTTATAGCCATTGGAGCAGCACCCCGACGTTCCTATTTTGCTCATGAAGCCTACAACCAAGCTTCACAAGTCATTGAGCTTGTAGCAGACCGCTGTAGGCACACTTAGCCTATTCCTACAAAATTTCACTTTTTTGTAAATACACATTTATTTTTTTGTAATAGAAGACGTGAGTAGGGAAGGGAGTTTGTGCCCCTGTCCTGAAGAAGGAGCTTGCCTCCGAAACATGTCGACACCAAAGCACATCAGAGGTCCTGTTCATTAATATAACAGACTTGACCTCGCCCTGCACTTTCTTTTAACAGTACCAGCCAGAGTTCAGAATAAAAATTTTCTCTAACACTCTAGTGCCAGGTACTTTTTAACTTTTTTCACTACACCCCCTACTCACTTAAATACATACCCCACACACTGTACACCACACATAGCCAATACCTTAAGTGCTCCCGCGTAGCCGTAGGTCGAAGCACACCGCATCCCGATAGAGGGATGCGAAGAACCCGATGATGAAGCATGACACCAAGGGGCCTTTTGGTGTGTGAGGGGTATTTTTACAAACACTGAGTGTTTCAATACTAATTTCTCCGGTGGGCCTGACACCTTTCTTCACTCTGTAAATGGCCCACAGGGTGCCGGCCCGACCGCTGGTTCCCTGTAGACCGCCCCGACCGGTGGTGGCCAGGCTGCTCCAATACAAAAATGGAGACCTCTTATTATACAAGGCCCAGACGGCGGGCCCGTACACAGTGGACAACAGCAAGGTGACGCTATTCCTGGATTTCACACTCTAGGTGCAGTGCTGCTGGGCATCTTTTGTAGCAGTCAAAAGAGCACTCCGTGACGAGGGCCTTCAGTACTCTTTGCAGTTCCCGGCACGCCTAAAGATAACTGTGGATGATAAGACGTTTTTCCATGGCAGCCCTGAGGAGGCCTGGGACTGGCTAGAGATGTATAAAGCAGGCGCTGGGGAAGCAGGGCGCGACGCGAGCACTTTTACGGAGGAACCACGGCCAATTAGATCGCGGTGTATCTGGCGACGCCAACCTGCAACTCGGAGGCCTACGGTGACAGAATGAGAGAGCGCACTGGCGCCTTACAGGCCGTCACGGCTATCTCGCAGGAGGAGAACACTGCATCTCTGGAATCGGACAATGGAAAGTCAGACACAGAGAGCTTGCAACTGCCCCATGTGACAGCTGGGACTGTGGATGAGATCGTGGATGGGTAACACCGCGGCTCGCCAAGCATGGGCTGAGAAGTGGCCAGAGAGGTGGTCCAGCATGGGGGTGTCTCCTCTTGCATTGGTTGATTGGCAACTGGTGCCGAAGGTTGGAGGGGCCGACAAGTTCGGCTGAGTACATTCTTGGATGATCCCGCACTACTGTGGCCTCGAAGGGGGCTAGCTAGTCATCGGGGCGTTGAGCCCAGGATGGCGGTGTGCTGGGAGGTCGACACTTTGAAGCCTGGGGCGCACCCCCCTAAGTTTGTGTGTGTATAGCTCCTTAAGGTATTCTTGTAGGAGCAGTTTGAGTATAATTTTGGATGGGTACTAGTGTTGTAGCACCTGTTCTGGGGGGGTGGGGGGGGGGGGAGTAGTTTGGGTGGGGGTTGGTTGGGGAAGTTAGAACCACTGGTGTGTTCCTATGCGAGGAGAGTGTGCTGGGGGGAAATTGGTTGCCAAATGGGGACGTTACATGATCTGAAATGTAATACCTGGAATGTGCGGGGGCTCCATACAATGCAGTGGCGTCACAAGATGCATGCTTACCTGGTGCGATGAGGGGCGCATATAGCAGTTATACAAGAAACACATATTGATCGGACTGAGGGGTTAGCATTGAAACCTAGATGGAGGGGGGAAATAATTTTACACGAGTTATTCAGCTTATGCCAGGGGTGCATTGATATGGGTCAGAGCGGGTGTCCCTTTCCAGCCGACGGGAAGGTTTGTAGTGGTGCTGGGGCGACTCAGTGGGGTGGAAGTGATGCTATGTAGCATATATGCCCCCAATGTGGACCAGGTCTTTCTTTGACAGTCTGTCAAGGAGTTTAGCGCCACACCTGACTAACTCAATAGTAATTGGAGGGGAATTTAATACAATCACAGATGTGGAGAAGACTGGTCCCATTCCCCACTTCCTGACGCCCCGGTACATAGGCTTGCCAAGGTGATGAGAGCATGGCAGAATAATTGGGTATAGGTTGATATGTGGTGTGCGCATCACTGGGAAGAGCAGGATTATTCTTATTACTCTGGCCTCCATGATCAGCGAGGACTTGGGGACGGGTATTAGCCAGTATTTCAATGAGAACGTGGGGGAGGCAACGTTGGCAGCAGTCGAGTGGGATGCATTTAAAGTGGTGGTTCGGGGTTTCTGTATTGGCAAAATGACGGGGGAAAGGAAAACATTGCTGACGGATCTAGAGACGGCAGAGCGCCGGTTGCGAGGAGCCGAGAGAGCCTGCCCTGGGGATCCAGGAGTGCAGAGTGAGGTCTTGGAGGCTAGGGAGGCAGTGGCGGTACATGTGGAAAGACTGTGTTCCTTTGACCACAGGTCCTACAGAGCGAGGATGCACGCAGAGGGGGACAAATCGAGCGTTCTGCTGGCGTGGTTGGCTAATCCGAATCCCAGGGGGACACCAACACTGGGACTGACAGCCCGACAGGTGAAATAGTGTACATGCAATGGGATAAATAATTTATTTTTGTAATATTATACCGAGCTTTACCGCAGCAAACTGACTCTGGGTGTCGATGACATAGGCGGGTACCTCGCAGACCTGGTCCTGCCGCTCTTGGAGAAAGAGCAGGAAGATATGCTAGGGAGTGAGATCACGATAGGGGAAATTAGGAGTGCGATCAAACACATGGCGCGCAATAAAACACCTGGGGTGGATGACCTTCCGATAGAATTCTATTCCAAGTATGTAGATTGCTTGGCCCGCACCTACAAACGATATACCAGGAGGCAAGGAAGACTGGGCGGTTACCGGTGACCACTCGGGAGGCTATTATTGTTACCCTTTTGAAACCAGGGAGGGAACCCTCCGACATGGCGGCATATCGTCCACTCTCAATGTTGACGGCCGACTACAACATTTTAAGTAGGATCCTCGCATCTCGGCTCCTCCCATACATGTTGCAGCTGGTCCATCGGGACCAGGCGGGTTTTATCCCTTAATGAAACAAGTCTACTAACGCACTGTGCCTACTTTGTATTTTGGGAGAGGCCCATAGCTTGCCGCCTACCACGATGGTTCTCTCGGTCGACATTGAGAAGGCCTTCGATAGTCTGGAATGGCCGTTTCTTTTTCAAGTCATGCGAATAATGGGTCTGGGAGAGGCATTCGTGGGATGGACCCAACTCCTCTACAACTCGGCAATGGCCCAAGTGCGGACGGGGTCGGTGATATCGTCGCCCGGTTTAGTGGAGCGAGGGACGCGACAGGGTTGCTCACTGTCCCCGCTCCTGTTTGCGCTTGCGATAGAGCCACTGGCCCCGTGGGCAAGATTGGGGGGGCATTATGTAGGCCTGGAGTTACGCGGGGACATGCAGTACATCTCGCTTTATGCTGATCTGCTCATGTTTCTGGCCGCCCCAGGAGAGTTCTTGTCAGGAGCGACAATGCTCTTGAGAGTGTTTGGTGCGATTTCGGGGCTCCAAGTGAATTGGACAAAGACTTGCCTTTTCCCGGTACATCAGGCGATGGAGAATCCTGATCACCTGGAGGGCATACAGTGGGAGCCTCACTGCTTGCCTTATCTGGGAACTAATACCTATCATAGGCAGGAGGACCTCTTGGAGGGTAATGTGGGCAGAGCGGTGCGCGGGATCAAAGGGAGCATGGCATTCTGGGGCACGCTGCCGCGATCAGTGGCAGGCCGGGTGGCACTTTTGAAGATGGTAGCACTGCCTAGACTGTTATAATATTTCAGAACTCTGTTTATCTGGGTTCCAGGTTCGGTGTTCGGGATGCTCAGGTCCATGATTGGGGGGTTTTATGGGGGAATGGCAGCCGACACGTGGCACTGGCCACGGTAATGCGACCTCGGACAGAGGGGGGATGGTCGGTCCCAGGTTTTTAATTGTATTACCTGGCTGCTCAATTGCAGTAGCTTACCCAAGCGGTGGCTAGGGAGTTCAGAGGGCGGCCGGAAGGCCGGATGGACTGATGGTTTCCACGCCATGTTTTATCCTTTGTTGTCCTTTGCCAGCGGATGCGAGTCAGCTCGTTGACCTATTCAGAGAGGGCACTGAGATCATACTGGAACTGAAGCCGGCGCAGAGGCGGAATCCCTCATCCATATGCCCCGGAGATACCTTTGGGTATGTGCACGGCCCTCCCGCACGGGGGGGGGGACTGGTCTACGCTGGCGGGGATGAGCGGGGGCTGCAAATGGTTGGGGACCTGTACGAGGAGGGAGTCCTTTTGCCTTATCAGGCTCTGCAGGATAGATATGACCTACCCAGGGGCGATTTCTTACTGCATGCAGCCCTAATATCAGCGATCCAACAGCATGCGAGGGGAGGGGGGCTATCGGAATCACAGACGTCTCGGACATGTCAATATGTTGTGATGGCAGCGGGAACAATCAAAGCTATAACGTGCTTATATAGACGAATGGTGGCAGAAGGACTGCAGCCGCTGAGTCACTTGCAGGAGAGGTGGGAGGCGAACCTGGGTAAAGCTATTCCGGAAACGACATGGGCAAAGCTAATCCGGAAACGACATGGGCTAAGATAGTGGAAAGAGCTTGGAAGGGCACGCATAATGCTAGATTCCAACTTATTCATTTCTACATATTGCATAGGGCGTATTTAACCCCAGCGCGGATAAATAAATATTTTCACGTGGACACAGCCCGATGCCCCCGATGCCGATCGGATGCGGCAGACTTTCTACATATGATGTGGAGTTGCCCGCAGCTAGGGACGTATTGGGAGGAGGTGGTTGCTGTACTGTGTGGAGTGACAGATAGGCAGATCGACCCCGACATGGGAGCATGCATATTACACTAGTTCCCCCACAAGCGCAAACTAAAGTCACAAGTACGTTCCTGGATCTGGGGTTGCTGCTAGCCAAAAGGGAATTAACGAGACAATTGAAAGCTAGGCAGGGACCCAGCATAGAGCGTTGGAGGGCGGAGATCGCTGCTTGGGCAGCTATTGAGAGTGTGGTTCGGTTCCAGCAAGCTAGAAGAGCTAATAATGAAAAGTCATTGGAAACCGCAAAAGCACGGGAAGCATTGGTCGCGTTGCTAACGTTACCTGTCCTGGAATCGGATAGCAAATCGTTGATGAACGGCTGGGAACTCCCTGAATAAACAGCTTATAGCGGGGCTCCAGTAGGACTCGGGGATAAGGTTGCGGATTAACGAATGACTGAGATTAGGCTGCCATGGTGGGAAAGTAAGAGAGCCACACGACCCTGAAAGCTAACGACAGTTGATCATTCTTTATTCATGTTAAACCGAACTCACCGGTGGATGGGGTTAGGGTGGGAAGAGGGAGGGGGTGGCAAGTAAACTGGGGGGGCGCAGATCTTGGCTAGCACAGAAATACATGGTGCTATGGCACGAATGTTAATTGAGGTTATTATCCCATGTTCGGTGGCCCTGAAGGCACAGTATGATAGAGACTATAAAAAGGACAAAATCAAGTTGGTGGTTATGATCCAATGCAAATGTCTCAAGATGTGTGCCCCTGACGTTAATGTGCTACAATTAATGGTTTTGTGTTGTGTGATATAAAATCAATAAAATATATATTTTACATTTTTTTTAGGAGTGTCATTTTGACCTTGTTACCCATGTTGAGCGACATAGAAAACGGAGGTGGTAGTGACCATTCTCACCAAGACACAGGAAATGTGAATTCTGGGTAGAAATGATTGCAGGCCCAGGAACACAGCTTTTTAGTTCTAGAAGATTGATGTGCATTTGCACTTTTTGGAAGTACAATTTTCCATGCGTTTCCAGCTCCTGAAGATGAAATCCCCAACCTTCAAAGGAAGCATCCATTGTTATTATTTTTTTTGAGGAGTGTCATTTTGACCTTTTTCCCCATGTTGAGCGACATAGAAAACGGTGGTGGTAGTGACCATTCTCACTAAGACACAGGAAATGTGAATTCTGTGTAGAAATGATTGCAGGCCCAGGAACACAGCTTTTTAGTTCTAGAAGATTGATCTGCATTTGCACTTTTTGGAAGTACAATTTTCCATGCGTTTCCAGCTCCTGAAGATGAAATCCCCAACCTTCAAAGGAAGCATCCATTGTTATTATGAAGCTTGATTGTGCTGCTACAAAAGAGACCTGGCTAGAGATTGTCCTTCTTTCCTCACCATGTCAAAAGTTTGCTTCTTTGTAAAGGTGATGTTGATCATGTCGTCAAACGAATCGTGAATCTTTATCCATTGTGCACCCAATTGTTCCTGCAACGGTCTCATGTTCAGACGATAATTTGGAATTAAGGGAATGCACAAAGATAGCATTCCCAACATTGACTTGAACATTTTCTCTGAAGTGCAATTTCTTCTTGCAAGGGAAGTAGCAGTTTCCATTATTCTGTGAACTCTCTGTGCTGTCGGGTAAGCTTTGGCGACCGTTGTGTCCAGAATGGCTTCCAGAAGCACTTTGATTGGTATGGTATCAGGGATGATTTTTCTTTGTTCAATTTCAGCCCCATAGACCTGAATAGCTGCTGACATGCCAAGGTAGATCTTTTTGCTGAGTGGAATGTGGAACCCTTGACCAGCTAGTCGTCCAGGTAAGGGGCTAGCTGGTGTCCCTTTATTCTTAAGAAAGCTGCTACCAGTGCCATGCATTTTATGAAGATCCTGGGATCTGACTGTAGGCCAAAAGGGAGAACCTAGAATTTGGTAGTTGCACCCTGCCACCTCAAACCTCAGGAACCACCGATGTTTCACATGAACGGTAATGTAAAAATAAGTGTCGAAGAGTTCGAGAGACGTCATGAAATACCCCTTGTTTGCCAGCAATAAAAATTCTTGCGGAGACCGCGTTCTAAAAGGTTGTTTCTTTATATACTTGTTCAGCTGCCAGAGATCCACGACCTGTCTCCATTTCCCAAATTTTTTATTGATAAGGAAGATGTTAGAATAATAATTATTTTCAGAGTTTTATATAGCGCTGGCTAGACCCGGAGGTATCCGAGAGCTTTACATGAGGATCAGCGAGTTACAAGTTATAAAATTACATCAGTTACAGGAGCTTAGTAACAAAAAGTATAGCAGAACAAGAACAACATAATACACAGTTTGACACTGTAACAGGAATAACTAGAGCCTAGCAAAACAAAGACATGTCCTATGGGGCAAAGAAAGTAGAGGGGGACAAGTAGACAGGGGAAAGGAACGCAGAATCAGGTCATGCAGTAACTCCACTGGGAATCGGCCATGCTGAAATTGGCTCTGCTGTCGGCAGATCTTCTGGAATTTGGGGAGGAAGGCGACACAACGGAGAAACGAGGAAAACTGTGCCCAATGTCCGGCAGGGTAGGTGACGGCTTAGGGGGTAAACCATAGCCAATCTCCTCTATAGCTATATGGTAGCTCCACCGGGCTTCGGCCATGTTGCTCGGGCTCCGCAGTCGGCACACTATTAACGGTTCATCAGAAGATTTCAAAACTCAATTGCGGGAGTTAGAGAGTCAAAGGACGCAATCCAAGTATCCCCAGGTGAGTAAAAAGCTCTGAGGTGGGGATAAGAGCCAAAAGGCAATCCCTAGCCATCTTTGGATCCAATCAAATATGTCATCACGCAGCTCATTCTTAAGCTCTCTCAGCGAGTTCAGCAGGTCTTCTCTCGTGAGTGCCATGCTTCCAACGGACTGGGCCGTCCCCTCTTTGTCTGCCCCAGTGATCTCTTGGGTGAAGGAGCTGGAGACTTTTGCGGACCGTGCCTTTTTTGGTGGCATAAAGATCAAGGCACAACTTCAGCCTGGGGCCTCTCCTATGGCATAATAGAATTGAATAGAAACCCTTGCTGTGCTGCTGCAAAGGAACTTACTCTATAGCTCCCTTTGAGAGAAGCAGACATATCTCCTGCTTTAAAAGTGAGATGGTGATGCATTCTCTCCCATTGATTGTAAAAGATGGAAAAATAGTGGCTCATTGGTTGCTCTTTGGGTTGCGAGATGACCAGTGCCGGAAAATTCTCACTGCCTTCTAATAGCATCCTGGACTTTTCTTTGCGTTGGCTGTCTTGAGTATGTAGGAGTGGTGGAGGCCCTGTATGGTTGTAGTTTAGTGTTTTGGGGTTGATACCCCTGTTGTGAATATGACTGTCTGTAGGACTGATAGGAAGGCCTATGTAAAACTTGTCTTCTTCCTCCACAAAAGGACTGAATGCACCTTGCTTCAACGTCTCCCAGGAACGCGCAATATCCGTATCAGCTTTAATGGCCTGCAGAGCATAGTCTACATGTTTTTCAAATAAGTTCTCGCCATCAAAGGGCAACGACAGGATTTTTGCAGGGCGGAATGAGTACGCTTTTAACAGGCCCTGCTGGCCCAATACTGCAGAACCTGCTGTCTGTCTAAATGTGGTGGCGGAGATGTCCATGCCAGTGTCTATAATTACATACAATTCATTAGTACCTTCTTGCAAGATCTCTTTTGCCTCCTTCTTGTCATTCAGTAGAAACTGCATGAAAGCATATAGGTCCAACCACGTTTGACAGTCGAAGTGACCCAGAATGGCTAGGCCATTTGAAGTTCTGATGGATGTAGCTGCCATTGCTGCAAAACGCTTGCCTATGTTATTTAGTCTCCTGCCTTCCTTATCTTGTGGTGCTGAACAGGGGGCAGAAGGGTTTCGGGAGCATCGCTGGGCAGCCTGATTGACCATTGAATCTGGGCAAGAATGACCCATCAAACAATCCGGTGCAGTTTCTGGAGCTTTATATTTTTTAGGTCGAGCGTAGAGCTGCGCATGCGTAGCATGCGCTGTCTAGCTCAGGACCTATAGCTGTTACTTTCGGGGGAATCTGAAACAGCGTTCGGCCACGATCCTCTGCTGTCTCAGATTTCTCCTCGTGAGCGCGCCTTTGCTGCTGGCTGCTTGCGCGCTATTTCGCTTGCTTTCGCGTGCATACAGACAAACAGACAAACGGGCAGACAGACATTCGCCTACACACCACCTCCCTCCCCCCACAGCACCACCACCAACCAGTCATCGTGCTATTTTAACACACACACACGCATACATACACACGCATACATACACACACGTGTGCGCGCGCGCACACACACACACACACACACACACGCGCGCACACACATCCCCCTCACACCCCACTCACCAGGTTCTTCTTGCGTGTCCCTCGGCAGCCAGCGG
The DNA here is from genome assembly GCF_964261635.1 of Lissotriton helveticus. Classification (NCBI taxonomy): domain Eukaryota; kingdom Metazoa; phylum Chordata; class Amphibia; order Caudata; family Salamandridae; genus Lissotriton; species Lissotriton helveticus. Next base: position 1,179,588,850 of record NC_136057.1, on the reverse strand, counting down.
GTCATTCCGGTTAACAGGCGGGAGCCGCGGGGCTCTCCACGAGCACGGGGGCACCGCTAGCTAACACGGAAATCCTCCGGCGGGCACAGGAGCGCCTGCTTCCTGTTTTTGTCCGTCCCCGCCCCCGTCCCAACAAAGGTTGCCTGGCTTCCTGTTGAAGCTGGGCTGCGGCGGTGAGTTTGCTTGTTTAAAATAATATTTGCATGCGGTCGTGCTTCACCCGCGATGTTTCCCTGCACCAGAACAAACATCAAACTGCACCAGTATTTACCAGAGGCTTTTAAAAATTTTTATTTGCATGCGGTCGTGCTTCACCCGTGATGTTTCCCTATCACAACGTACACTGGCGTGTTCCAAAAAACACAATTATCGGCTTGTCCAAGCTCTGCAGGAACTTGTGAGAGGCAAGCAGCGGGTGGCTGGACTATGGAGCTGAGTGTTGTAACTTTATTTTAAAATGGTGGCTCTGCGCCCGTCGCTGCTTCTGCCCTCCCACACAAATACAGTGTTGCCCGTCGCTGCTCCTGCCCCCCACAAATACATCAACTGAAAACATCAAGGTATACCCGGATTTAAAAAAGGCATACTGTATATCCCGTCAGCTTTTTCCTTTTGTTCACTCTCCGTTCTACTTTTGTAAAGTATTTTAAATTAAATGTGCATGCATGTGCGGCCGTGGTACTTCAATGTTATTAGCAGCACACACTTCACAGAACACAGTGTTGTAGATGTGCTTGCATCTTTTAAGAATATAACCTGTGGTCTGCTATCATTAAAAAGAAACTTGCATCCTGTCTATCAACCTTTGCAGACTCTGGTTTTCATTCTTCTACTTGGGTCACCACCCAGAGCCTAAAACTAAGGAAAAATGCAGAGCGAAATACACACGCGCAAAATCAAGTCCTCACATACATGCAGCTCTACACGACTTAAATAAACAGTTTTTTTGCAAATACCATGTCTGCCTTCTGTCAATACACAAAGAAGGGAAGTTCAACCCCTGCCGAGACATGGTTCCAACTAAAGTCTTCGTTATTGTTTTAATAAATGCATATTCATTAATGATATTCTAAAATCTGCATTTGGCTTCCTGAAGAACAGGTGGGACAAGGTGTGACACAAAGGCATTCTTCTCCATCCTCCCCTGAAAGTTAAACACCTAAAACTAACTAGCTAGGTTTTATGCAGGCCTACGGCAGACAGCTCACTGGGTTCATGTGCTGGCTGTAGAGATCTGTATGTCAGTGTAGATCACGTATAGGACAACTCGGCAAATTTGTGCACTTGCAACAGGTGTGTGCGCTTGTGTGTAATCTACAGGTTACAGGTTACAAAACTAATAGCTCCGTGAGTTTGCCCACCTGCTGCACTTTGTGTGTTTGTGATAGTAATTATAGCTCATTTAGTTTGGCGCATCTTCTAAAAACATAACATTTGTTTCTTTCTGTACATGTGCTATTGGCGCTTTTTCACTTTTATATTATCAGATGTATTAATGCTTATTAATAGCTCCATCAACAAATGCTAAATTGACTGCCTTATCAGAATTCGAACATGTAGGCAAAAGGTCATCCACTGATCCCTTCAAATCATGGAATTCATTCAGAAGTGAGCGAACCGTTAATGTTAATCTTATAGCACCTGATATGGTGCACCAACACTAAGGCGTTTATATCACCTTTTTGGTAGGTCTCCCAAACTACTACCACCCTCACCACTGCCATCCTTTCATTCAAAAGGGCTCTCTATTGCCCTAAAAGATACGCATTTTAAACAACTATTTTCAAATCATTACTCTTTTGTTTTCATTGAAGTTTGTTTATTCTTGAGTAGCTTCCCCTTATATGAAACAATGCATCTATGTATCCAGTATACTTGTCTATAGCCATGTATTGACCTGTCGGCCTATTTCATGGAAATCGATATGTGAATGTTGAGAAGGATGCAGCTGTGAGAGCTCACTGGGAAGATTCATATTAGCATAACATTCATTTGTCTACAGATTGATTGCTGTGCCGTGGGAATATGAAAACGTAGTGTTCATTGCAGTACATGGTATGCTTTTAATGGAGCGACTGATGAACAGAGTCAACCCTGCTTCGAAGACTGGTTGTGTGTCGTTTACTTCCTCTTCTTGTGTATCCCCCTCCACTGAAGGCTGGCCTCTTTACGTGCGTCTTTCCAGTGCTTACTTTTCAGGCAGTCTTTTTTTTTGGGTTAAGTACTCCATGAGTGCATATACCTTCCTCGCCTCTCCTTCATGTACTTCTCTTCGCCTCTCCACTGTGATCCAAGTTGCTCTTATGTGTGTGCTTCTCTCTCAACCAGGGCCGTCTTAACAGCATTATAGACCCCAGGCAAAGTAGAGCACTGGGCCCTGCCTAAACAACCACACACACAGGAATGAAAATGTTTAATGCAAAATGAGTGCATGGTGCCCTTATGCTCACCAGCCCCCCCCGGCCAACTGCCTAGGGTGCCCATGCGTTAAGATGGCACTGTCTCCACCCCTTCTGTGTTGTGCTTGTCCTTGTGTGTCTTTTCTATCCCCTACATTGCTTTCTTGCCGGTTTGCTTCTCCCCATTCCACGTTGTGCTCTCTCTTTTGTCCATGTGCGTGTTCACCCACAATCAATGTTGCTCCCTCCCTCTATCTATCGCCCTCCCTCCCTCTATCGCCCTCCCTCCCTCTATCTATCGCCCTCCCTATATCTATCTATTGCCCTCTCTATATCTATCGCCCTCCCTCCCTCTATCTATCGCCCTCACTCTACCGCCCTCACCCTACCACTCTACCGCCCTCACTCACTCTACCACCCTCACTCACTCTACCGCCCTCACTCACTCTACCACTCTACCGCCCTCACTCACTCTACCACTCTACCGCCCTCACTCACTCTACCACTCTACCGCCCTCACTCACTCTACCACTCTACCGCCCTCACTCACTCTACCACTCTACCGCCCTCACTCACTCTACCACTCTACCGCCCTCACTCACTCTACCACTCTACCGCCCTCACTCACTCTACCACTCTACCGCCCTCACTCACTCTACCACTCTACCGCCCTCACTCACTCTACCGCCCTGACTCGCTCTACCGCCCTGACTCGCTCTACCGCCCTGACTCGCTCTACCGCCCTGACTCGCTCTACCGCCCTGACTCGCTCTACCGCCCTGACTCGCTCTACCGCCCTGACTCGCTCTACCGCCCTGACTCGCTCTACCGCCCTGACTCGCTCTACCGCCCTGACTCGCTCTACCGCCCTGACTCGCTCTACCGCCCTGACTCGCTCTACCGCCCTGACTCGCTCTACCGCCCTGACTCGCTCTACCGCCCTGACTCGCTCTACCGCCCTGACTCGCTCTACCGCCCTGACTCACTGTACCGCCCTCATTCGCTCTACCACTCTACCGCCTCACTCACTGTACCGCCCTCACTCACTGTACCGCCCTCACTCACTGTACCGCCCTCACTCACTCTACAGCCCTCACTCACTCTACAGCCCTCACTCACTCTACCACTCTACCGCCCTCACTCACTCTATCGCCCTCACTCACTCTACCACCCTCACTCTACCGCTCTACCGCCCTCACTCACTCTACCGCTCTACCGCCCTCACTCACTCTACCGCCCTCCCTCCCTCTATTGCCCTCCCTCCCTCTATCTATCGCCCTCCCTCTATCTATCTATCGCCCTCCCTCTATCTATCTATCTATCGCCCTCCCTCTATCTATCTATCTATCGCCCTCCCTCTATCTATCTATCGCCCTCCCTCCCTCTATCTATTAGCCTCCTTCTCTTCCACCCACCTCCTTCTCTAACTCCCTGTTCTCTTCTCCTGTGCTAATCTGCTGCTCTCTTCCACCTCACCTCCTTCTCTAACTCCCTGTTTTCTTCTCTTCTTCTGTGCTGATCTGTTGCTCTCTTCCACCCAGCCTCCTTCTTTAACTCCCTGTTAACTTCTGCTGATCTGCTGCTCTTTCACCTCCTTCTTTAACTCCCTGTTCTCTTCTCCTGTGCTGATCTCTTCCTCTCTTCCACCCACCTCCTTCTCTAACTCCCTGTTCTCTTCTCCCGTGCTGATCTGCTGCTCTCTTCCACCCTGCTTCCTTTCTAACTCCCTGTTCTCTTCTCTTCTCCCGTGCTGATCTGCTGCTCTATTCCACTCTACCTCCTTTGCTAACTCCCTGTTCTCTTCTCTTCTCCTGTGCTGATCTGCTGCTCTCTTCCACTCCCTGTTTTCTTCTCCTGTGCTAATCTGCTGTTCTCTTCCACCCGCCTCCTTTTTAACTCCCTGTTCTCTTCTCCTGTGCTGATCTGCTGCTCTCTTCCACCCCACCTCCTTCTTTAACTCCCTGTTCTCTTCTCCTGTGCTGATCTGCTGCTCTCTTCCACCCGCCTCCTTCTTTAACTCCATGTTCTCTTCTGCTGTGCTGTTATGCTGCTCTCTTCCACCCACCTCCTTCTCCAACTCCCTGTTCTCTTATCTTCTCCTGAGCTGATCTGCTGCTCTCTTCCACCCGCCTTCTTCTCTAGCTCCCTGTTCTCTTCTCTTCTCCTGTGCTAATCTGTTGCTCTCTTCCACCGCCTCCTTCTTTAACTCCCTTTCTCTTCTCCTGTGCTGATCTGCTGTTCTTTCACCCGCCTCCTTCTCTAACTCCCTGATCTCTTCTCCTGTCCTAATATGCTGTTCTCTTCCACCCCGCCTCCTTCTCTAACTCCCTGTTCTTTTCTCCTGTGCTGATCTGCTGTTCTCTTCCACCCACCTCCTTCTTTAACTCTGTTCTCTTCTCTTGTGCTGATCTGCTGCTCTCTTCCACCCCGCCTCCTTCTTTAACTCCATGTTCTTTTCTCCCGTGCTGATCTGCTGGTCTCTTCCACTCGCCTCCTTCTTTAACTCCCTGTTCTCTCTCCTGTGCTGATCTGCTGCTCTCTTCTACCCCACCACCTTCTTTAACTCCCTGTTCTCTTCTCTTCTCCTGTGCTGATCTGCTGCTCTCTTCCACCCGCCTCCTTCTCTAACTCCCTGTTCTCTTCTCTTCTCCTGTGCTGATCTGCTGCTCTCTTCCACCCGCCTCCTTCTTTAACTCCCTGTTTTCTTCTCCTGTACTAATCTTTTGTTCTCTTCCACCCGCCTCTTTCTCTAACTCCCTGTTCTCTTCTCCTGTGCCGATCTGCTGTTCTCTTCCACCCCACCTCCTTCTTTAATTCCCTGTTCTCTTCTCCTGTGCTGATCTGCTGCTCTCTTCCACCCCACCTCCTTCTTTAACTCTGTTCTCTTCTCCTGTGCTGATCTGCTGCTCTCTTCCACCTGCCTCCTTCTTTAACTCCCTGTTCTCTTCTCCTGTGCCGATCTGCTGTTCTCTTCCACCGCCTCCTTCTTGAACTCCCTGTTCTCTTCTGCTGTGCGGTTATGCTGCTCTCTTCCACCCACCTCCTTCTCCAACTCCCTGTTCTCTTCTCTTCTCCCGAGCTGGTCTGCTGCTCTCATCCACCCGCCTTCTTCTCTAGCTCCCTGTTCTCTTCTCTTCTCCTGTGCTGATCTGCTGCTCTCTTCCACCCGCCTACTTCTCTAACTCCCTGTTCCCTTTTGCTGTGCTGCTCTGCTGCTCTGCTGCTCTCTTCCACGCCGCCTCCTTCTTTAACTCCCTGTTCTCTTCTCCTGTGCTAATCTGCTGCTCTCTTCCACCCACCTCCTTCTTTAACTCCCTGTTCTCTTTTACTGTGCTGATCTGCTGCTCTCATCCACCCCACCTCCTTCTTTAACTCCCTGGTCTCTTCTCTTCTCCTGTGCTGAACTGCTGTTCTCTTCCAACCGCCTCCTTCTCTAACTCCCTCTTCTCTTCTCCTGTACTAATCTGTTCTCTTCCACCCGCTTCCTTCCTTAACTCCCTGGTCTCTTCACCTGTGCTGATCTGCTGTTGTCTTCCTCCCGCCTCATTCTCTAACTCCCTGTTCTCTTCTACTGTGATGATCTTTCTGCTATCTTCCATCCACCTCCTTCTCTAACTTCCTGTTCTCTTCTCCTGTGCTGATCTGCTGCTCTCTTCCACCCCACCTCCTTCTTTAACTCCCTGTTCTCTTCTCCTGCGCTAATCTGCTGTTCTCTTCCATCCGCCTCTTTCTCTAACTCCCTGTTCTCTTCTCCTGCGCCGATCTGCTGTTCTCTTCCACCCGCCTCCTTCTTTAACTCCCTGTTAACTCCCTGTTCTCTTCTCCTGTGCTGATCTGCTGCTCTCTTCCATCCCGCCTCCTTCTTTAACTCCATGTTCTTTTCTCGTGTGCTGATCTGCTGCTCTCTTGCACCCGCCTCCTTCTTTAACTCCCTGTTCTCTTCTCCCATGCTGATCTGCTGCTCTCTTCCACGCCGCCCCCTTCTCCAACTCCCTGTTCTCTTCTCCCGTGTTGAAGCGCTGTTCCCTTCCACCGCCTCCTTCTCTAACTCCCTGTTCTCTTCTCCTGTGCTGATCTGCTGCTCTCTTCCACATACATCCTTCTGTAACCGCACACACACATACATACAACCACGCACACACACACAACCACACACACACAACCACACACATACAACCACACACACACAACCACACACACACACAACCACAGACACAACCACACACACACAACCACAGACACAACCACAGACACAACCACAGACACAACCACAGACACAACCACAGACACAACCACAGACACAACCACAGACACAACCACAGACACAACCACAGACACAACCACAGACACAACCACAGACACAACCACAGACACAACCACAGACACAACCACAGACACAACCACAGACACAACCACAGACACAACCACAGACACAACCACAGACACAACCACAGACACAACCACAGACACAACCACACCCAACCACACATACAACCTCACACACACACAACCATACACACACAACCACACACACACAACCACACACATCTATCTATCGCCCTCATGCTATCTATCGCCCTGACTCTATCTATCTATCGCCCTGACTCTATCTATCTATCGCCCTCACTCTATCTATCTATCGCCCTCACTCTATCTATCTATCGCCCTCACTCTATCTATCTATCGCCCTCACTCTATCTATCTATCGCCCTCACTCTATCTATGGCGCCACCACAGCATCACTCAGGGGCACCACAGCATCACTCAGGGGCACCACAACATCACTATGCGCTACTACAGCATCACTGAACGCCACAACATCACTCGTCGCCACCACAACATTACTCAGCGCCACCACAGTATCAATCTGTGCAACCATTCAACAACTGGTTCAAATATGTTCTCTCAATCTTTCAAGCTTTATTACAAATGTCACAAAAAGATGTTAATATTTCACTTCTGTTCTTGGATTTTCGTCACAATAAAATACACTGAACATAATCTTCACAAAAGTTGACAAAAGTTTAAGCTATTGCCATTATAAATTACAATAACTTTTATTTAAGTATTAATTATTAAAAAAAATTAAAAGCCATTGTTATTTGTAATATCAATACATCTAAGTCACGTAAATACAAAACATGTTGCATTACAAATGCTATAGGTGTCACATTTGCAAAAGATAAAAGTATTGGCATTGTAAATGACAAAGCTATTAATTTCGCTATTTTCAAAACCAACACATAAATAAAAAATGTGTCATTTACAAGACCAATAGCTCAAACTTTCCTAATGCGAGACCTATGGCATTGCAAATGCTTGTTTGTGTAGCCGAGGAATACCTTCGGTGACCAATTCTGGGTTTTTCATTAATTTAAGACGTTCTTCTCAAGTATAGCTGACAATGGGATTAGATCTGATGGATTTTCTTGCCTAGTCCTTAAAAGCATACAGAAAGCAGTCTGTCTGTTTCAGTGGGAGAGGCAGATCAAACCTTTGGAAAGCAAATTCAAGCAATTCGTGGGACCCACCTATGTCCTCAGGAGGAGAATTTGCTGGTGAAGGTGATAAAGGGGCAAATTAGTCGTCCCACTCCTGACCCAATGTAGCTGGGTCATGAAGTAGCTCATCCTCTTCGGGTTGATCATGTGTGTCACTGTCGATATAATCATTCCTAATGGTAAAATGGGCGGTAGCACTGTCCTGTCCTCCTGCGTGCGAACAGCCATCGGACTCTTAGGTAAGGGTGGCGTGCCAGATGCATCAAAGTGAGTGGTACTGGCGTATTTGCTTCTGGAAAGCGCCTATTATAGTCATCAAGCATATGTTAAATCAATGACCAAAGAGATAGGCACTGATATGGTGCCCCCTGGTGTTCCTTATGAGGCTAGTGCTCTTGGAAAGGAACATGAAGAGGAGTTCCTAGTGATCAGTTTCACAGACCCAGAGGTTTTACTAGTACCTTTGAGTCTTTTTGGGTCTTTGTAACATGAGGTAGAGTCATCATTGTTGCATTAACGCTCCAATGGAGAGCAGCTCTGACCCTCATCAGAACCTGATACAGAACAGGACTTTTTCTTTTGGAGACGAAAGTAGTCTGGCTTTCCTGTACTTTAATATTTTGGCAGAATTCTTTTTGCATTGTTTACAATCCTTACGGTTGTGTTGAGAAATGAAAACAATATAGGCAATCTTCATTGGGATCCTCTGAGAAAAGTCTTGGCATCCCACAAGACTTACAGGGCCTAAAGAAATCTCTTCTTAGATCCCTCTGACATGATGTAAAATACTTTAAAAAAACGGTACCTCCGAGCTGTAGAGGTCCAATGTTTCCTTCCTAGAGAGAAGGCAAAGGTAAAAAGTTGACAAATCTGAAACAACTAACCAAAGCTCTGGGACGCTTCCTCATACACGACATGTGATTAGAAATTTGATATATGGTGCCTCAGCAGGGGAAGAGTGGCTCGGGGCTTGTCTCTGATTGGCTAAAATTTGAGTCTATCAAAACAATGTCAATTGGTTAACTATGATGCTCGAGGCGTGATGTAAGACAAACAGATGTCTAGGATGGGCGCATAAAATCACTGCAGAAACATTACTTTGGGCAGGGCGGAGTTTTAAAGAAATTGGAAAGCTGAGAGGGTTCAATGCCTGGGATCGTATGGTGACATTTGGTGACCTACTGGAAGGGGGTTCCCTAACGTCCTTTTTGTCCCTCCAAAGGGAGTATCTGCTACATGATATGCAATGCTACAATTATAATTTGTAGATTTATACAGCGCAGCTATTCTACCGTGAGGGTATCCAGGTGCTGTCCATGGGCACAGGGAGATTAAGTGATTTGCCCAGAATCACAGGATGTTAATTCGACACCGAGACACGAACCCCGAGTCGGCAGCTCTGCCCGCTGCACAACATCCTCTCCAAATACCTGCAGAGCTGAAAGAAACAGGTTAGATTTACATTCCTTACCTTAGAATATCCCCAGGCGTCAGACTGGATCCGGAAACTTTTGCGTAGCAGTACCCTTGCGTGTCGGTAGGCGTCGTCTGTGGCTCCGCGTCCGTAGTTGGCGCCGGGATGATGTCGCCGGAGTACTTAGACGCCGCACTCGCACGCTGACGTCCGTTCTTCTTTTTTCCGTGCCAGCAAGTGCTGATCTGGAAAAAGTTGTACCCTAGTCAATTTTTGACTAACTTTTTCGATCATTTTTGATCATCTTTTCGAAGGCTCTCGACTCCGACGGTGCCGGTAGGGATGCCCGGGTTCAAACACTGCGTCGATTGCAAACGACTGATGTCGGTTACCGACCCCCATCGCCGGTGTCTTCACTGTCTGGGCCCAGACCACGACGACAAGTCCTGCGCCGACTGCCGGGCTCTGACGTCCATAGCTAGACGGGAGCGGTCCCGCAAGCGACTCAAGCTCCGGCAGTCAGCCCCGTGCCGCTCGAGGTCCCGGTCCGGAAGGAGGTAGAGGGACCCGTCGCGGGGCCGGAGTCACCACAGTTCCGGGAGTCATCATCCGTCTTCGGGCTCGAAGTCCTCCGGTAAGAAGTTGAAGAGGTGACATCGCTCGTCTGACCCCCCCCCCCCGACGCTCGCGCGACGTGGCCGGGGCGGCACCGCCGGAGCCGCACGCGTCGCAGCCTGCTCCATACCCACCGGTCCCTGGGCAGCACGCGATGCTGGAGGAGATCGAGGCCTTCCATGGCCATGAGGTCGCTCACTCCTCCGTCGGGTTCCGCGGTGCCTTCGGGCCAAGCGGCCCGACTGGGTCCCCCAGCGGGTCGGGTGCTTCAGCCCCGGCGCTGTTGGGTGCTTCGGCCCTGACGCTGTCGGCGACTTCGGACCAGACACTGCAGGGCCCCGCCGGATCCGGATCTGGGTCGCCGCCGGTCAACCTCATGACCTCGCCGGCGCCAGTCCCCAGATGTCGCCCCGGCGCCGTCCCAGGACGCCGCCGTCCCCGGTCCTACCCTCGATTCGGGTCCGGCGCCGCTCTCGACGCTGATGGGAGAATTTTACTTCTACGACCCGGCCCCGTCCTTTGAGCCTGAGTACCAGGCGACTGGTGACGAGGGGGATTGGGTGGGGACCGAGGACCCTCTGACACATGAGTGTCAGTCTTTTCAGGACTGGACAGGTGAGCTTGGGGAGGCCAGTGGTCTGGACACTTCGCCCGACACTGGTTTTGTCTCCCCTCCTACCGTGGCTACAGAGGAGGGGGCTGCCTATAGTGTGGTGCTGACGCAGGCTGCCAAGGCCTTGGGCTTTGAGCTCCCCGTCGCGTCCGTGAGGCCTAACCTCCTCACCGAGGTCCTTAAACCGCAGACCAGCTCGGCCGAGCCTCTGCTGCCTTTTAGTGAGGCTTTGTCAGACGTTCTTCTGGGCACTTGGTCCAAGCCCGCTACAGGTCTGCCTGTAGATAGGAACGTGGCCAGGCGCCACCGCCCGGCTCCGGACGACCCTTGCTCCCTGTCCACCCACCCCAGAGAGCCTGGTCATCCAGGCCTCTAACTTCCAGACCGCATTCCTGTCGGCTCCCCCGATCGGGAATCCAAGAGGTATGAGCAATACGGGAAGAAGGTATTCTCCTTCCTGAGTTTGGGTTTGCGGTCAGTCAACACCGCATGCCTCTTGGGCCGTTACACCCACTCTCTGTGGAACACGGTCGCAGACGTGCTGCCACAATGTCCGGAGGAGGTTCGGACTAAACTCACCCAAGCCCATGCGGAGGGTCGAGATGCAGCACTGTATTCCATCCGGTGTGGGCTGGATACCACTGACTCACTGGGCAGAGCGATGGCAACGATGGTAACGATTCGTCGCCACGCCTGGTTGAGGTCCGCCAACTTTTTGGCTGATGTCCAACACACCCTTATGGACATGCCGTTTGATGGCCGACGCCTCTTTGGCGACAAGTCAGACCATGCGCTTGAGAGCTTTAAGGACTCCAGGGCTACGGCCAAGTCCTTGGGCCTCTCGGCCCCGCGCCAGCAAACTGCTTCCTTTCACCCCTTTCGTGGCCAAGGATGGGGCGCCCCCACACGTCCTGCCAGCCACGGGTAGCAGACTACCATCCAGCACGGTGGCGGACGTGGAAACCGACGTGGCGGCGGTCTGGGACAATAGCGACGCCAGTTCACACCTGCCCCTGCAGCATCCACCTCAAAACCCTCCTAGTCCGTGCTTTCAGGCCCATGTGACGCCAGTGGGGGGCAGGGTCCGCCATCACCACCACCACTGGCGCACTGTCACATCGCACAGGTGTGTGCTGCAAATCGTCAGAAGGGGCTACTCCTTCCCCTTCGAGGTGTCCCCTCCAGCCATGCCACCACAGTACCACTGCGTGTCGGGGGATCACTTGAAACTTCTACAAGAGGAAGTAACGGCCCTCTTGGCCAAGGGGGGCCATTGAGCGCGTTCCTGGGCCAAAAGTAGGGTGTGGTTGTTAGTCCCACTACTTTCTGGTACCCAAGAAGGGCAAAGGGGGCCTACGCCCTATCTTGGACCTACAGAACGTCAACGGCTTCCTCCGGAAGGAGAAGTTCAAGATGCTGACACTGGCTCAGGTCTTAGCTGCCCTGGACCCTGGAGACTGGATGGTAGCGTTGGACTTGCAGGACGCTTCTTTTCACATCCCCGTCCTGCCGGCCCACCGGCATTACCTGCGGTTCACGGTAGGCCACGAGCACTTTCAGTTTACCGTGCTCCCCTTCAGCCTTGCCAGCGCCTCACGGGTGTTCACGAAAGTGATGGCGGTGGTCGCAGCTCATCTGCGCAGGTTAGGGGTTTCAGTCTTCCCCTACCTTGACGACTGGTTGTTGAAGGCGGGCTCACCCCAGACAGTCGTCAGCCACCTCCAGACTACGGCTGACCTCCTGCACCTGCTGGGGTTCTTCATCAATGTGCCGAAGTCACACCTGTGTCCCTCTCAGAAGCTCCTCTTCATCGGAGCGGTTCTAGACTCGGCGCAGTTTCGGGTTTATCCTCCCGAACAGCGGGTTCGGGGTATTCAGGCTCTGATTCCGATCTTTCAGCCGTTATCCTGAGTCTCGGTCAGGTTGACGCTGTAGCTTCTGGGGCTGATGGCCTCCCGCATCCTTCTGGTGCATCACGCCCGGTGGCAGATGCAGGCTCTGCAGTGGGACCTGAAGTTTCAGTGGGCCCAGCATCAGGACAACTTGTCCGACCATGTCTTGATGTCGGATGGCACTGCAAGACAGTTGCAGTGGTGGCTCACGGACCGCGATTGGGTCAGCGGCAAATCCCTCTCCCTACCCCAACCGGAGCACGTAGTTGTAACGGACGCGTCCCTCCTGGGCTGGGGAGGCCACATGGGAGAGGCGGAGATCAGAGACCTCTGGTCTCCGGCGGAGTCCCAGCTCCATATCAACCTTCTGGAGCTGCGAGCGATCCGGCTTGCACTGAAGGCATTCCTCCCCTCTGTCCGGGGGAGTGTTGTGCAGGTGTTCATGGACAACACAACCGCAACAAACAGGGCAGGGTGGGGTCGTGGACCCCATGCCAGGAGGCTCTGCGCCTCTGGCAGTGGCTGGAACATCAGGGCGTGACCCTGGTGGTTCAACACCTGGCAGGTTCCCTGAATGCCAGGGCGGACGAACTCAGCCGTCGGTGCATGATGGATCACGAATGGCGTCTGAACTCGGACGTGGCGCAAGGCCTCTTTCAGCAGTGGGGAGAGCCTTGGTTAGATCTATTCGCCACAGAAGAGAACGTGCAATGTCATCAGTTCTGCGCGTTGGAATTTCCAAGGCGGCACTCGCTCGGAGACGCTTTTCGTCACGAGTGGAGCTGCAGTCTGTTGTACGCCTTTCCGCCTATACCACTTCTGCCCAGAGCGCTGAAGAAGATCAGGCGCGACCGGGCTCAAGTAATCCTTGTGGCTCCGGACTGGGCACGAAGATATTGGTATCCAGAGCTACTCAGCATGTCTGTCGATCCCCCGATTCGTCTGCCTCTTCAGAAGGACCTTCTGTCGCAGCAGCAGGGGACGGTCCTCCATCCGAACCTGTCCAGTCTCCACCTCCATGCTTGGAGATTGAACAGCGACAGTTGAGGCCATTTGACTTGCCTCCTGAAATTTGTAATGTGATTCTGGCAGCCAGGTGTCCCTCCACAAAGTCGGTATACGCCTGCAGGTGGAACAGATTTGTGGCATGGTGCACAGCAAAGGCTGTGGATCTACTCTCTGCCCCCCTTTCTGAGGTTCTCCTCTTCCTTCTTTCTCTTGCCCAGCAGGGCTCTGCTCTGGGCACTATCAAGGGCTACCTTTCTGCCCTTTCTGCCTTCTTGAGGCTACCTGATCAGCCTTCTTTGTTCAAGTCCCCGATTGTTAACAGATTCTTGAAGGGCATCATTCATATGTTCCCCCCCCTGTTCCTTTCGTGATGCCCCAGTGGGACTTGAACCGGGTTCTAACTTACCTGATGTGCGCTCCTTTTGAGCCGCTTCATAACTGTCCTCTCCGTCTTCTTACACTTAAGACTGCTTTCCTGGTTGCCATCACCTCTTCCAGGAGAATGAGTGAGCTCCAGGCTCTTTCCTCTAAACCTCCTTTCCTTTCCGTCCATCCGGACAAGGTTGTGTTGCGGGCAAGACCCTCTTTCCTGCCCAAGGTAGTCACAGCCTTCCACATCGGGCAGTCCATCACCTTGCCCACCTTCTTTCCGCCTCCGCATCCCTCTAAAGAGGAAGAGCGGCTCCACCGTCTGGACCCAAAACGTGCGCTGTCATACTATCTGGATCGCACACGCCAGTTCCGGGTGGATGACCAACTCTTTTTTGGTTACGTGGGCGCTAAGAAGGGGCGGGCGGTGCACAAACGGACCATCTCTCGGGGGGTCGTGTTGTGCATCAAGGCATGCTACTCTTTGGCTAAGAAGGAGCCTCCTGTTGGACTGAGGGCCCATTCCACTCTGGCCACGGCGGCTACTACTGCCCTGGGCCGGGGAGTCCCCTTGCAGGACATCTGTCAGGCAGCTACGTGGGCCTCGCTGCACACGTTCGCAAGACACTACTGCCTGGACAGCCAAGTCCGGAGGGATGGCTTCTTTGGCCGTTCCGTCCTCCAGGACTTTCTGGTGTGATCATTGGTTCACAGACCCACCCCTGGGGTTGGTATTGCTGGGGTATCTATTCTAAGGAAGGAATCTAATACTAACCTGTTTCTTTCAGATGCACAAGTTACTTACCTTCGGTAACGATATATCTGTAAGAAACAGTAGTTAGTATTAGATTCCTTACCGCCCCACCCATCCTCCCCGTTCTGCGAACCAATATCTAGGGTTAAGGTCATCCCCTTTCAGGGCCCTAGTTTCATGGCACCAATGTTGGTTTTTATCATGGCTCTGCGTTTCTGGCGCGGAAAAGCTGTGTATAAGAACTGACGTCCGCGCGCGAGGGCGGCGTCTAAGTACTCCGGCGACGTCATGCCGACGACGGACGCGGAGCCACAGACGACGCCTACCGACGCACAAGGGAACTGCTACGCAAAAGTTTCCGGTTCCAGACTGACGCCTGGGGATATTCTAAGGTAAGGAATCTAATACTAACTACTGTTTCTTACAGATATATCGTTACCGAAGGTAAGTAACTTGTGCATCTTAACACAAAAGAAAGGGAGGTAGAGGGAAGAAATGGGCGTAGGCTCACCCTCCAAAATTACGTAAGTCACAAGAGATCTCTGGGCAACAGAAATCGAGAGCCTAGCTACTAACTATAGTCCTATTAACAACATTCAATGGGTTGGAATAGTGTGTATAGTGGTAGAAAAAGAAAATTGCTCTTTTTCTTGTTGTCCCCTCACTCACCAGGGTTGCCCCACGGTGACATGCTTCATCATTGGGGCCATCCCAGTCCGCTGCGGACTGGGGCGTGCTGCGACTTGCGAATTACGTAGGAGCACTTTTAATTCTTGACTATGTGTGGTGCGAAGGTAGTGATGTGATGGAGTGGGGTTATGTGTAAATTGTTAAAATTACCTGCCTAGTAGGCTTTAAATAGTTTATTCTTGCTTCCAGGTGGTAGAGTTAAAAACGGGGTTCAAGTATTAGGATACCCAAAAGGCAATGTATTTAGGTGTACCGATCAACTCCTGTCAACATGTTTCGTGCATCCCCCAAGCACTTCCTCAGGACTACACAGGGACCAGCCCTGTGTTCGCCACTCCTAAAAGACGCTGCAATGAGCTAAATGGTGAAAGATGCTGCAACCAAAATTAATGATTGCATACAGTACCTACGTAACCAATTGAATCACGTGGTTCCTGTAAGACAAAAAACATAGCTTAATAGTCACGGGGTAGTCATGACCCCCAGTGTATGTACACAGAAATCACACACATAGGACGAAAAAAGAAGAACAGTGATTATATTCCCTGTGGTCCTAAGAAAACGTTTTCCTGCATAAAAAACGTGGTTTGCACCTTATGGTATAAAAGCAGTCACTCATCCCACTAGCACACTCATACATTTCGTTTTTACATACATGTGGTAGGGCCTAGCTGCGCCCCATGGACTCAGAGGGTTTCAGTATCCCGGCAATCTGTAATGTCGGGAGGAAGCAAATATTACCAGGTTGTTCCGTTGTTAAAAAAAGGAGACCTACGAGGCTATGTGTCTCATGCTCCGTGATCGGCAACAAACTGGGTTGCAAAGAAACTCCGTCTGTTAAACACAGATTTGCATGGCATTATCAGCACTTACTTGCCACCTGGATACCTCCCTCGTTTGCACCTACTCGCGCGTCTCCGGTCCGAATGTTGTATGACCGGGGGCGCCAGGCTGCTTTTAGCTTTCCTTTCGCCTCCCACTTCTGCGTTGTTCCCGACAAAGACTACAACGCGCTGAGACATGCGCGATCGGTTTTGGCGGCCATGTTTGGTGTATGGAAGTAATTCCAACACGGATTTTTTTGTTAAAGGGCTTGACTATTTCCCTATTTTTATCATTTACAGCGTAACGCAGCTTTTTCTTGTTTTTTTCAGTTTAGTTTGGCAACATTTTTTGAAAAAATATTAAGTGATCAGAAAGTATCGAAAACATATATAAAATATATACAAATAATTATCGAGTGGTTGGATCATGGTTTTTTCATTTTATACCTCTTAACGTTTCCGTTTAGATTGGTATTTTGATGAGGTTACTCTGGATGTCAGTACTTGGCCAACTAGATAGGAGACTTCCAGTGAGTCAGATTATGTGAATTGTCCCCACGGGATATCATCATTTAGGCCCACGATGTGAGAACGAAGCTTAAAAACCGAACACTGTTCTTTTTCTAAGAGTTTTTTCTCCATGTCAGTGTGTGGCTGTTGTGTTTCAAGGACCACCCAACGCATGTCATTTGGGATGTGTCCTTTTTCCAGGAAGTGTGTAGTCATTTTTGTGTTGGAATGTTTACACCTAAAATTACTGCGGTGTTCCACCATACGTGTATTGACCTTCCTGGTGGTCATGCCAATGTAGTGAAGGTTACACGTGCAAGTAATCATATAGACTAACCCTGTTGTGTTACAGTTTGAGTATGCCCTTAGTTCCCAGGTCAAACCATTGTTGCAGGTGACTTGTTTTGTTGCTGTGGTTAGATGACACACACTGTAGTTTGAACAAGGGTAGTGTCCTGATGGTAGTGGGTGTAGGCGACGTATTGGGCCTTCCGTACCTTTGGGGCGTGTGTGGACTAACAAGTCCTTCAAGTTTTTCCCTTTGCAGTGGCTAAACATTGGCTGGGTAAGGTTTAAGCCGCCACTATTAAGTGTTCTCCAATGCTTTTTAACAATTTTTGTTACTTTTTCTGAAGCCACATTGTAGGTGGTAACACAAATCGGTCTCCTGTTGGTGTCATTTTCGGACTCTTCCCTGGGTTTTGGTTCCAGAAGGGCGTCTCTATTGTTATTTGACGCTCTCTTTTTTGCTTTTGACACGATCTGGCGAGGGTCATTTCTCTGTAGTAATTTTGTGCTTAATTCTTTCGCTTGTGTCTCATAATCCCGTTTCTCTGAGCAGTTGCGCCTCAGGCGTAAAAACTGCCCGAAGGGTAAATTCTCCCTCAATTGCCTTGGATGGAAACTGTCAAATTTCAACAAACAATTTCTAGCCGTGGCTTTGAAATGTGTAGTGGTGGTCAGTTTCCCACCCTCTGCTTGGATATTTAGATCCAAGAAGACCAATTTTTCTCTGCTCATTGTGGAGGTAAACTTCAGAACGGGATCTTGTGAATTTAACCAGACCAGGAATAGGTCAACTTCCATTTCGTTTCCATTCCAGATGAGGATAACGTCATCAATATAACGCTTCCACATGTGGATGTGTCTTGAGTGGGGGTTGTTTGGGATTAGGATTCTCTTCTTCTCCAGTTGGTGTACATACAACCCTGCCACACTCGGCGCGAATGTACTCCCCATGCTGGTTCCATGGGTTTGCCGATACAGAGTATGTTGGAAAACAAAGAAGTTCTCGGTCAAGGCTAGGCGGCAGCATTCCAAAACTACATGTCTGGGTGTCTTATATTGCCACTCGCTTTCAAACAGAACGTCCTCTAGGATTTCTAGGGTTTCTTTGTGTGGCAAACTGGTGTAAAGACTCTCCACATCGAGTCCAACTAGTATTTGTGTGGTTGGATCAAAGTCAAGCTCTTTGATTAAGCATAACACCGCTTTGGTGTCTTGTAGATATGTCTCAGTTTGTTGCACTAAAGGTCGTAGAAAGGCGTCTGCAAACTTTGACAGGGGCTCTAGAATCGACCCAATCCCTGAGACAATCGGCCTCCCTGGTGGATCCTCCATTCTTTTGTGGATTTTTGGGATTGTGTAAAAATACGGTATCCTTGGGTGTTTGTTATCCAAAAAGTCTGCTTCTTTTTTAGAAAGCCAGTCATTTATCAAGGTTTCTTCTACCATCCTCGCAATTTCGATTCTCAAATGTTCCGTCGGATCCTCAGTCAAGATCTCGTAATTTTGTTGGTCAGCCAGAAGTCGGAGACATTCGGAATTGTAATCTTTAGAGTTTTGTACCACTGTCGCTCCGCCCTTATCAGCCGGTTTAATTGTAAGGCTGGTATCGTTGGACAATTGTTGTATTGCTTCCTTTTCAGACCTGCTAGTATTGTAAAAAGTTCTTGATGACCCAGGGTCTAGCTCCATCACATCCTTTAGAATCGCTTTTTTGAAATCCAGGAGTTCCACTGGTAGACATGCTGCTGGGGGGGTAAAAGTGGATTTATTCTTTAGCCCAGTATCACTTGAGGCTCCCACCGGTTGCGGTTTGTCCCTAAAGTACACTTGTAACTTGATACTGCGAGTGAACTCCTTCAGCTCACAGTATAACTTGAATTTATCCAAATTTGTAGTTGGGACAAAACCCAAACCCTTTTCTAAAACATTTATCTGATCTTGGGTAAGGACTTTGTCTGAAAGGTTGACTACCAGACTCAAAGGTTGCTGGTTGAGGGTGCGCTCACAGGACCTTGACTCCTCGTGTGGGTCCTGCCTGTTTCCAAGGGTTGTGCCCATTGCACCTGTTGGCCTCTGGTTTTTCCTCTTCCCGGCTTTTTGCCTCTCCCTAAAAAAGGCTGCTGTTGCATGCCCGATGCCTGGGTGTTGTCCCAATGGGCACAACCCTTGGAAACAGGCAGGACCCACACGAGGAGTCAAGGTCCTGTGAGCGCACCCTCAACCAGCAACCTTTGAGTCTGGTAGTCAACCTTTCAGACAAAGTCCTTACCCAAGATCAGATAAATGTTTTAGAAAAGGGTTTGGGTTTTGTCCCAACTACAAATTTGGATAAATTCAAGTTATACTGTGAGCTGAAGGAGTTCACTCGCAGTATCAAGTTACAAGTGTACTTTAGGGACAAACCGCAACCGGTGGGAGCCTCAAGTGATACTTGGCTAAAGAATAAATCCACTTTTTACCCCCCCAGCAGCATGTCTACCAGTGGAACTCCTGGCTTTCGAAAAAGCGATTCTAAAGGATGTGATGGAGTTAGACCCTGGGTCATCAAGAACTTTTTACAATACTAGCAATTCTGAAAAGGAAGCAATACAACAATTGTCCAACGATACCAGCCTTACAATTAAACCGGCTGATAAGGGCGGAGCGACAGTGGTACAAAACTCTAAAGATTACAATTCCGAATGTCTCCGACTTCTGGCTGACCAACGAAATTACGAGATCTTGACTGAGGATCCGACGGAACGTTTGAGAATCGAAATTGCGAGGATGGTAGAAGAATCCTTGATAAATGACTGGCTTTCTAAAAAAGAAGCAGACTTTTTGGATAACAAACACCCAAGGATACCGTATTTTTACACAATCCCAAAAATCCACAAAAGAATGGAGGATCCACCAGGGAGGCCGATTGTCTCAGGGATTGGGTCGATTCTCGAGCCCCTGTCAAAGTTTGCAGACGCCTTTCTACGACCTTTAGTGCAACAAACTGAGACATATCTACAAGACACCAAAGCGGTGGTATGCTTAATCAAAGAGCCTGACTTTGATCCAACCACACAAATACTAGTTGGACTCGATCGGGAGAGTCTTTACACCAGTTTGCCCCACAAAGAAACCCTAGAAATCCTAGAGGAAGTTCTGTTTGAAAGCGAGTGGCAATATAAGACACCCAGACATGTAGTTTTGGAATGCTGCCGCCTAGCCTTGACCGAGAACTTCTTTCTTTTCCAACATACTCTGTATCGGCAAACCCATGGAACCAGCATGGGGAGTACATTCGCGCCGAGTGTGGCAGGGTTGTATGTACACCAACTGGAGAAGAAGAGAATCCTAATCCCAAATAACCCCCACTCAAGACACATCCACATGTGGAAGCGTTATATTGATGACGTTATCCTCATCTGGAATGGAAACGAAATGGAAGTTGACCTATTCCTGGTCTGGTTGAATTCACAAGATCCCTTTCTGAAGTTTACCTCCACAATGAGCAGAGAAAAATTGGTCTTCTTGGATCTAAATATCCAAGCAGAGGGTGGGAAACTGACCACCACTACACATTTCAAAGCCACGGCTAGAAATTGTTCGTTGAAATTTGACAGTTTCCATCCAAGGCAATTGAGGGAGAATTTACCCTTCGGGCAGTTTTTACGCCTGAGGCGCAACTGCTCAGAGAAACGGGATTGTGAGACGCAAGCGAAAGAATTAAGCACAAAATTACTACAGAGAAATTACCCTCGCCAGATCGTGTCAAAAGCAAAAAAGAGAGCGTCAAATAACAATAGACGCCCTTCTGGAACCAAAACCCAGGGAAGAGTCTGAAAATGACACCAACAGGAGACCGATTTGTGTTACCACCTACAATGTGGCTTCAGAAAAAGTAACAAAAATTGTTTAAAAGCATTGAAGAACACTTAATAGTGGTGGCTTAAACCTTACCCAGCCAATGTTTAGCCACCGCAAAGGGAAAAACTTGAAGGACTTATTAGTCCACACACGCCCCAAAGGTACGGAAGGCCCAATACGTCGCCTACACCCACTACCATCAGGACACTACCCTTGTTCAAACTGCAGTGTGTGTCATCTAACCACAGCAACAAAACAAGTCACCTGCAACAATGGTTTGACCTGGGAACTAAGGGCATACTCAAACTGTAACACAACAGGGGTAGTCTATATGATTACTTGCATGTGTAACCTTCACTACATTGGCATGACCACCAGGAAGGTCAATACACGTATGGTGGAACACCGCAGTAATTTTAGGTGTAAACATTCCAACACAAAAATGACTACACACTTCCTGGAAAAAGGACACACCCCAAATGACATGCGTTGGGTGGTCCTTGAAACACAACAGCCACACACTGACATGGAGAAAAAACTCTTAGAAAAAGAACAGCATTGGGTTTTTAAACTTCGTTCTCACATCGTGGGCCTAAATGATGATATCCCGTGGGGACAATTCACATAATCTGACTCACTGGAAGTCTCCTATCTAGTTGGCCCAGTACTGACATCCAGAGTAACCTCATCAAAATACCAATCTAAACGGAAACGTTAAGAGGTATAAAATGAAAAAAAACATGATCCAACCACTCGATAATTATTTGTATATATTTTATATATGGTTTCGATACTTTCTGATCACTTAATACTTTTTTTTTTTTAATTTGCCAAACTAAACTGATAAAAACAAGAAAAAGCTGCGTTACGCTGTAAATTATAAAAATAGGGAAATAGTCAAGCCCCTTAACAAAAAAATCCGTATTGGAATGACTTCCATACACCAAACATGGCCGCCAAAACCGATCGCGCATGTCTCAGCGCGCTCTAGTCTTTGTCGGGAACAACGCGGAAGTGGGAGGCGAAAGGAAAGCTAAAAGCAGCCCGGCGCCCCCGGTCATACAACATTCGGACCGGAGACGCGCGAGTAGGTGCAAACGAGGGAGGTATCCAGTTGGCAAGTAAGTGCTGATAATGCCATGCAAATCAGTGTTTAACAGACGGAGTTTCTTTGCAACCCAGTTTGTTGCCGATCACGGAGCACGAGACACATAGCCTCGTAGGTCTCTTTTTTTAACAACGAAACAACCTGGTAATATTTTGCTTCCTCCCGACATTACAGATTGCCGGGATACTGAAACCCTCCGAGTCCATGGGGCACAGCTAGGCCCTACCACATGTATGTAAAAACGAAATGTATGAGTGTGCTAGTGGGATGAGTGCCTGCTTTTATACCACAAGGTGCAAACCACGTTTTTTATGCAGGAAAACGTTCTCTTAGGACCACAGGGAATATAATCACTGTTCTTCTTTTTTCGTCCTATGTGTGTGATTTCTGTGTACATACACTGGGGGTCATGACTACCCCGTGACTATTAAGCTATGTTTTTTGTCTTACAGGAACCACGTAATTCAATTGGTTACGTAGGTACTGTATGCATGCATTAATTTTGGTTGCAGCATCTTTCACCATTTAGCTCATTGCAGCGTCTTTTAGGAGTGGCGAACACAGGGCTGGTTCCTGTGTAGTCCTGAGGAAGTGCTTGGGGGATGCACGAAACATGTTGACAGGAGTTGATAGGTACACCTAAATACATTGCCTTTTGGGTATATACTTGAACCCCGTTTTTAACTCTACCACCTGGAAGCAAGAATAAACTAATTAAACCTTACTAGGCAGGTAATTTTAACAATTTACACATAACCCCACTCCATCACATCACTACCTTCGCACCACACATAGTCAAGAATTTAAAAGTGCTCCTACGTAATTCGCAAGTCGCAGCACGCCCCAGTCCACAGCGGACTGGGATGGCCCCAATGATGAAGCATGTCACTGTGGGGCAACCCTGGTGAGTGAGGGGACAACAAGAAAAAGAGCAATTCTCGTTTTCTACCACTATACACACTATTCCAACCCCATTGAATGTTGTGAATAGGACTATAGTTAGTAGCTAGGCTCTCGATTTCTGTTGCCCAGAGATCTCTTGTGACTTATTTAACTTGTGCATCTCCCAGAGTATGCATCACTGAAAGGGAGACTCTTGATGGGGCAGATACCAGAGAAGGCAGTTTCCTTTGAATATAATACAATCAATAATTATATGTCCAACACCCTAAGGAAACTTGGAACCAAATGAGAAAACGAACTGGGAAACTGGATGACCTAGAATGGGAGTCTGCACTAATGTTTCAAAGAGAAGTAGCAATTAGTTCCAGGCTGAGACTCGTTCAATCTAACATCCTCCACCAGATTTATAACGATAGTTCGCCTACATAAAATGGGTAGAGTGGTGCCATCAGATTGTTTGAGGTGCACCGGACAGTGAGGAAATATTTTGCATTCACTCTGGCCGTGTCCAGTTAAACACTCATACTGACAAAAGCTATTCCTATAACTAGCAAAAGTAACAGGACAACACTACCTGAGGACACTAAATATGCTCTCCTGTGCATGCCCAATGACGTGGCTCTCCCACAATTTACAATAAAATTCTGTAATTTGGGTCTGGTGTAAGCAAACGGGGACCTGACCAAAGACGGGGGGGGGGGGGGGGGGGGGGGAGGAGGTCTCAGAGATACCAAACATGGAGGAATGGAAACGGGATTGGACCTCTACATGGCAGCAAAAAGGGCTGCATACAAAAGCAGGGGCTGCCAACACAAATTCCATAAGATATTAGAATGATGTGTTCTTAGCCCAAAACATTTGACCCATGCAATTTGATCTATTGTGCCTGTCAAGTCACTGTTGATTCCTTAATTTCTCTCGTATCGCATGTGAATCTATGAAAAATTGAATACTAGAGAACTTTGTGTTAACTGGTTCTGCAGTGTTTATTATTGGAATCTTTAGAAGCTGATTTTTAATTATAAAATCACTTAGTCACTTTTTTTTAAGATGTCAGCCTATTAAATATTTTCAAATCTACTAAAACATGCCAGTAGTCTATAAACATTGTAAACTCCACTAAAACATGTTTCTTGTAATCATGTCTGGTTTGATTGATTGAGTTTGAGATTTATGTAGTGCTTGAACGCCCAAGGGGTCTAGGCGCTGCAACGGAGGAATCTGCCAGTAAAGAAAGAAGGCAAAGGGTTCAGTTTGAAAAGAGCAAAGTTTTCAGAACTTTCTGAAGGAAAGCAGAGTTGGACAGTTTTTAATGGCTAGAGGGAGCATGTTCCACAATTTAGCGGTGTTCAGGATAAAGCTGCTTCCTCCCCAGCAAGCTTTCCTAAATTTGGGTATCTGAGGATGTTTACTGTGCGCTGAGCATAGTGTTCTACCAGGATGATACCATGCAAAATGCTGTTTCAGGTACACAGGTCCTGTTCCATGAACAGCTTTATACTCCAGGCATAGAGATGTAAACTCCGTTCTACTCTTTACTGGGAGCCAATGAAGAGTTTTCAAGCCTTGAGAAACGGACTCGTACTTAGTAATGTTTAGTAGCAGCCTGGCGGCAGCATTTTGCTCCCGCTGAAGTTTCAGCAAGTGCTGTTTCTGAATGCCCAAATAAAGGGCATTTCCATAGTCCAGTCTGGACATTGCTAAACTTGGCACTATTGTTTGTACTGCATCTGGGGGAATAAATGGTCTCACTTTCCGGATTAACTTCAGTGTTCAGTGAACCTGAGAGGCGACTTTATTAATTTGATGATGAAAGGTAAGTCTGTCGTCACAGATGATGCCCAGGTTCTTAACCTTGTGCACTGGAATAGAGTTCCCATGTCCAGAGGCCACCAGTTCTGTGACCAAAAAGAGGTATTGGATCCCATCAACAGAACCTCTGTTTTACTTCCATTGAGTTTTAGGCTGTTTGAGCTCATCCAGTTGTCTACGTGAGACATACATTGATTAAAACGAGCAGCGGTATCCTCCACATTGCTTGAGATGGACACCACAATCTGGGAATCGTCTGCGTAGGAGACCAATGAGAAGCCAAACTGCTTGATGATATCAGCTAAGGGGGTCAAATATAGCATGAACAAAGTAGGACTTTGTTCAACTAACTCAATACCTGAATAGCATCAACCACCTCGATGCCTATCAATCGGGCTTCAGAAAAGGCTGCAGCACGGAAACCACAATCCTCAACGTCATTGATGATGGCCACAAATCACTGGATGCGGACAAATGCTGCCTTCTCATTCCTATCAGCAGCTTTCGACACGGTCGATCACAAACTCCTCATTAAGGTGCTTCAAGAAAGGGCAGGTCTAGATGAGGTGGTCTTACACTGGTTCTCCTCCTTCCTTCACAACCGCACCCAAAGGATAAAAATCTAAAACTTTTTGTCTGATCTACACCGTATCAGCAGGGGAGTCCCCCCAAGGTTCAGTGCTCTCCCCACAACTTTTCAACATTTACATGGAACCACTTACAACCCTACTCAGAAAAGCCAACATCCCATTCCATCTGTATGCTGACGACACACAGATCTATCTGGAAACCAGCTCCATTGAAGACATTCAGAGACTCAATGGCATGCTTAAAGAAGTCCAACACTGGCTGTCAAGTAACCACCTAAAACTGAATCAAGACAAGACTGAAATACTCCTCATTTCTAACAAAGAAGAGAACCCCCAAATTGCGGAATGGCTAAAAGCAATAGATGCACTCAAAGGGGACCTCACCCTGGCGGACTCTGTAAAATCACTAGGTATCACTCTAGGCCCAAAACTGAACCTGAACAAACACATTAAGAACTCCGCCAAAAGCGCCTTCCCTAACCTGAAGCTACTGAACAAAATAAAGCCTTTCATCCCAACCAATGACCTCAAACAAGCCACCCAAGCATCGGTGTTATCTAGATTAGACTATGGGATTGCAGCACTCTCAGGCACATCAAAGGCACACCTTGCTCCCCTCAAAACAACTCTAAATGCAGCAGCCAGAATGGTCACAGGAGTGAAGAAATCCGGCCATATCTCACCCGCACTCAGAACTAAAATGGCTCCCAGTTGAATTGTGTGCCAGTTTCAGAACAGCCTGCCTCACGCACAAAGCCCTTCACACAGGCAAACCTGAATACCTGGCATCAAACTCAAAAAATCCAGTCAGACCAGGATCCTCAGGAGCGCGAACACTCTACTACTTATCCAGCTGAAAGCACGCAAACAAAAAAACTGCGGCCAGGTCCGTCGCGAGTAACGCACCTAAAATCTGGAACTCTATTCCCCACTACATCAGAACTATCCCCTCCTTTGTAAAATTCAAAGGACATCTCAAAAATGTTTTCCTATAGCGTTCCCTAGCGAAGAAACAGGAGCCGAAGAAGTGCACCGGAGCTCTAAATAAAGTGTCACGTGCAAAGGGAAATCACTAGTCCTAAAAACGGCAATGAGGCTAACCGATATTAAAAGTAGCAGGAAAAGTTTTAAAATAACAATAGTAGCGCTGTAGTTTCAATAGCAGCAAGTCGAGAATTGTGGCAGAAACCTACCGCTGGTGTTTGACCAATATGTTTTTAAAATGCACAGTTTATCAATATTTTCTTGTAATGGCTCAAGCAGTAGCTTAGCCCCATTGTTTGAACTGTTAGTTCCGCCTCTGATGGCCTGTGCTGAAGAAGCAAGATGATCCAGCCTTAAGTCTGTGTAGTTTGAAAGAGACGATGGCTAGGGACAACATAGTACAAATGAAATAACTTAAGGCTGAGAGAGAACTAAAAGAAGCAAGCACATTTTGATGCAAGCTTGACTCTAAGACATAAGGTAAGATATAGTGTAAGAAGTGAATTGCAACCTTTGTTTTACCATCAATTCCATCTACAAACTGCAGGCCATCCACCCTTCCTTTATGTAGTAGGCCATCATCACATATGTGCTTTTAACCAAAACTAATTAGTTTTGCTGATGTGCAACTTAAGTATACTGCAATAGGGTTCTTCTCATCTAAATCTAGCTAAATTACTAACATTTCTTTTAGCAAGTGTGTTGCATTTTCCTAAATTGACTAGTAACTGGGGAAAACGTTTTTTGTTTTTTTTTTTAACAGAGGTTGCTTGGGGCTCTGGTTATTGTCGCATGTTGTGCCCAGGGCACATTTTACACCTATTAGCCTGCTCCTAAAATTGTGCATTCTTTTTACAGGCATTACCTTTGAAGAACTGATCAGCTTCAACCCAATGGATCCACCAGAGACCAAGGAAACGGAAGTCTAACTGTAGGACGACACCTTTGTACAGCAGAAAACGAACTGGAAATGCGAATTATAAAACAAACAAAAAAATATCAACTGGATATAAACTTTAATCTGTATTTTATGGATGACTGCTGCATTTTATTCTAGGTGGGAAGCTAGTGCCTTTTTTAGTATTTTATAGATACAGGGGAATGTGCAGACACTTACTGCAACAAAATAGTTGTGTTTTTTTAAATAAATCAAAAGCGGGTAGGTTTCTTGGTGCAGTGATTATATCATCACTTGATAGAGACCACTTCCGCGGGGTATGGAGTGTATATGGGCATTAATGCCACCTCCAGTGACCAAGCTTAAAAGCTGATCATTCCGGACAGAAAAAATGACCAGTAATATAGTTCATTTTTAAGGCAATGTTGCTCTTATGCACTTTTTGTTTGCCAAGTCTGTATCTATTTGATGATATGGACTATGTGCTCGAAGAAAAACAAAGTCGTGACAAGCTAAGCAGCTTGGACCTAAAAGATTTACATCTAGGTGAAGATAAAATGTTCTTCAGTAGAATGCAGCTAGAAAGAAGGAAATGCGGTATTTTGGGCACCTTGTCCACTGTGGAACCCGTAGATGCAAATTATAACCTCAGTTTTCTCACTTGTACCAATTGAGTGATACTGATTCTCCTTGTATCTCAGTTCCTTGTCTGCGACAGGCTGAGAGGGTTTAGTACTGGATTGACAACCCATAAGCAAGCTTTAAGACCAGACAGGCAGATGATGCAGAAAGGCAGTGTAAAGAAGCTTAAATGTCCCCTGTAATCTCATGTCTGGTCTTCAAGTGAGCCAAGCAGAACTACAGGGATTCCTCTGGAGAGCTTGTAAGCTACCAAATCACTTCCTCGACTCTCCTTCCAGTTATCACCAATACCAACATTCCGAAAGTAGCAGCTGGGAGAGGTAGCGGGCATTTGCCCTAGGGACCAAAGTAGATGTGCTGTGCTCTATTATCAATGCCTGGATCTGAATGTTTACCATGAGTGATGGCCGAACCAGACAAGTCACCGGTGAGACCAGCAGACCACAATGCAAGTTACTAAGACATTTAAAACAAAAAACATATGAAGACAATTTCATACGTGTAATGAGGCCTTTCTCATTACTCAGACCGTTCAGGCTCTATTTGTTCACATGTAATCCTTACACAATTGTGCCACCTCAATGAAGTGTACAAAAATATATATAATAGGACCCGGATTGAAAAAAAATCAAATCTTGTCTTAATACTGTGTGGGAGCACTTTTTCAGTCAGGGAATCTTGTTGTGGGTTTTTGTCATTAAAAGGAAGATTAGTTTAACATTTCCGTACACCTTTGCAGTGCATAAGAAGGACATTTCAATGATAATTCGATACTTGTCCGTGCCAGTGATGGAATTCATGCACATAACGTGAGTTCAGAGGGAACCCAGTACTCTTCCGGGGCAGGCAATGTAAATATGTTTGGGGTCCTTGCCATTAGACCTTCCCACTTCACCCGACCACCTGTTAAATGTTATTTCAATTGAGCCCCAGGGAAGATAAAGCCAACTTTTAATTTAACGCGAATCCGCTTCAGACCACTCCCATCTACGTCTTTCTAAAGCTTTAGGAAGATCTCCACAGCACTTCCTTTCAGCCACTACTCCCGCACACTAATACCTTGTGAAAGGAGTGGGGTCAGAGGCACATGAACCCAAAAGCCCCTGTTATGTGGTGAAGTGGTAAAATGGAATTGTAATATTTATGGGGCGCCTGTTGTAGTTCTCGCTTTGGGCTGCAGGAAAATATTGATGTTCGCAATCAGTAGCAGATCATGCCAACTTTGATGGTAGGTTGTTCCTACCTTGAACTTACATTTATTTTCCATTATCAATATGGTAGGTTAGTCTGATGGTACACAAATTACCTTAAGCCTGTCTATTCAGGGAGGCCTTTTACAATGCCATCCGATTCAAACTACTACCAGACGACGTTTAGTATGTGGTCCCATTTGGACCTTCCATTTTGCTAGCCTTTTTGTTATAAACTATTTTCTTAATTTGTACTCCCTGCTAAATTGTGTATGTATGTGAAGATAAACATCAAGCGACTCTCCTTTTAACTGGAATGGCATTCTTGTGTTTTTTTGGGCTGACAAGGTTCCATCTTTAGAAAAACGTAATTGATACACATGAAAAGGAAGACTAAAAAGCGCTGCTTCATTTTGTTAACCTCAAGATGGGTGTCTATTTGCAAAATCCTGTGTTTGCCGCTGTTTTGTGATGTATGTTACCGACTAGTGTAGTGCTGTGACAATTCACCATGCAGGTACCACTGTCATGTGGATAATCAACTCTTATAGTGCACGGATGTTGGTGCTAAGGAGCTCAGGAAAGTGAGCGCAATTTCTGCTTACCTTAAAATAAAGTGTAAATAAGGGAGATGTGTGTGTGTGTAATTTTAACATGTGGTGAAAAATAAATGTTTTTGAAACAACTGCATTCGCTCTCCACATTTTTTCTCATCACTTGAAAGTCGAACCCTAAAACTAGTATTATTCTGACAATCTTTTCGTTTAATTATATGCAAAATAAAAAAAACTTTAAATCTGGTAGTTGAAGTTTCATGCCGCAAACCTTTCAGGCAGAAACGTAAATAACATTTCTGCAATCGGTGTGCACATCCATGGGGCATTATTATGAATCTCAAAAATGTTACTGCGTGGAAAGTGTAGCTTCGTCTTCATTTGCTAAAGTCATTATATTGTCTTAATTCCGTTTATTTTTTCATTTTCAAATCAGAGTATGCGTACAAGGGTTAACATTGGGGAGGTTTGTACACAGGAGAGGCGGATTTATCTGGTTGCCCAAACAGCTATCTGAGATGTGTGCTTGCTTTGTTTGTCAGCTACAAGTCCATAAAACGATAACCACAGCTTATACTTGGAGCAAAAATCATGGCTTTGTTTATTGTGTTCTGTAACCTGTTTTTTTATAGAACTCCAAACCGTTCTAAAGGTGCACTCTTCTGAACCCTCTTAAAGTAGCTCATCAGTGCCAGCTAAATTACCCAAAACCGTTTACATTCACATTTTGATGCATCTTTTTCCGAATACATGTTTTGACAATATTTACAAAGAGTATACAGAACACTTAACATTAATACAACTGTAAATCAAAAATAACTTGAAGCACATAAGTAGCATGTTCAACAGTAGGAGATGAGTCCGTCGCTAAGACTGCTGAAGGAGTTTTTGATCATTTTGTGAACCTGATCTATCAGGACCAGTGGCAAGTGCTGCTTAACTTTCGTTTACATCCTATATTTCAAAAGTTATCCATTGTTGAGGGGCATTGCTCAGGCTTTTGGAACTCTGCTAAACAAGCAACTAATCTTACAGCACGCCGGCCTGTCTTCAAGAAGCCACTTAATACACAGCATAGCTTTTCCTTTACAGAGCACCATTTGATATGGGAGAATGATGCAGATCCACGAGCAAATAATGCGTTCCACAGGAGTCAAAGTCTCAAGGTTCTACACAAGATGTAGACATGCTATATTTAGTATCGAAAAGGGGTAGAAATCATTCAAAATAGAAAACAAAACATGAGGACCCCTCAACCCATAAATGCATCCACTACTTTAAAGAGGCTACGCAATACTTCTGTACTTCTCAATGCCAACAACTGTTAGAGATTTTACTCTACTTATTTAGATCTAGAGCACTCCTCTCAAAAGTGTGTCCCACGTGCTAACATATAGGTGTCAAGTCTCCAATTAACAGTGAATGTACAGATTGGAACTAAAGTGGAAAGGAAACCAGAAAGTATAAAACTCTAAAAACACATAAAATGTGTTCTCTGACTGGTCTGTCACCAAAATGATATTAATACATAAGTACGAGATAACAGTTTACATGAATAGAGACTTAAGACCACAAAATCAAATACAAAATCCTGCATAACTTTTCTGTACATGCATTAACGTGTTTTCAGATTGTTCAAACAACATACATATGTGTCCAACATGTAAAGTACTTTGTTAAAATAAGTAAACTGGATACCTATAATTATGGTGTACCCTATATATTAAAATGTACTGTTGCGCTGATGAGCTTGTATTCCGGGGAGTATATAATCACCCTCAACCGTATGGTCCATCAGGTACCAAGATGGCCCTATGTGATTGGGGCACACAACAGTGGTTTAAATGACTATGGAGTGAAGAGTTATCAATCCTCTCATTATTTTCCGTGATGTTTAATCATATTTTATGGATACAGAGTACCCTTAAATCCTTAAATTACGATATGAGCGAGTTTGAGTAAAATTGCAAATACCATGATTCTCTAGGATTCACTTCTGGTTTTAATGGCGCCTGTAAGAGAAACAGGAAATGCGGGAACAGAACCCTAAATGAAGCAACAGTATCAAGAGTAAGGATGCCGCATGAAGAGCAGGTCTGTCATTCGAGCATTGGCACACATCTTTTACATCGGAAGAATATCACACAAACATGCAACTATTGTGTACACCAGATCCCTCCACAGAGTCTTAAGTCTCAATACACAGGTACGAGAAAATCGTTAACATGAATAAATATAATTTTGATGGCAGACGAGTCAACAGAGAACAAACTTTCGTATGTGTTTTTTAAAATGTACTACTTTCTTGTTTCCTTTTCCCCTTTAGTTCCAATCTGTACATTCAATGCTAAATGGAAACTTGACACCTATATGTAAGCAAGTGGGATACACTAGTGCGAGGAGTTCTCTATATCTAATTAAGTAGAGTAACATCTCCAACAGTTGGCATTGAGAAGTATAGAAGCATTACGTAGGCTCCTTAAAATATTGAGTGCATCTATGGTTTGAGGGGTCTACTTGACATGCTATAGTTAGGCAGTCTAGTCCTGGCTTGAAATGGTTTTCACATCCAAGGCAGGGTTTAGGAAAAGGGAGTTCCATAGGTTTAAAACTCTGGTCCTTCACATTAACAATTACACCAATTAGTAATGCCACTTAATGGCAAGTAAATGCATTTACAGTTGCTAACGTACAGAAATATGCCTTCCCACTAATAATTGCTGATGAAGGGTTTAAATGATGACTGCTCTATGTCCATTAATGTTGTGTTCTTGAACCTTTTCACCTCAATAAAGAAGGATGTTGATCACTACCACCACTAGGTATAGACCGGAACAACTTTAATTCAGTCCTTTTAGCTTGCATTGGAAGAATCTGTTGATTTTTAAGAATGACTTATGAACAGCAGTTCGGGCACTGGTGGTATCAAGGGTTGGGCCCATTGATTTCAAAAAGTCCACATTTCTGTCTTCTGCCGGGGAGGGCTGTTTCATTCTGCATCTCATCTCCTGGCAGGAGCAAGGATATTCAGCTCTGTGTTTTCTTCTCAAGGATCTATAGTGGTTTCCTTCAAAAGGACCAAACGGTAAGATGGCAAAAATTACCTTTAAGTTTAGTATTTGGATTCCTCAGTTTATCTGGCTGGGAAAAAAATAGTTGCATTGTTTGATGTTCACCAGGAACTGAGACCAGGCTGTGCTGTAAACTACCAAATTAAAGAAACCAAGGCCAAAAAGCAACCCGTTTTAGGAATTCTGCTGGAATACAAACCCAGCTGGTATCTGGGTAATAATCACCCTCCTGTAAGTTTTCATATCTATTTGTAATTATTTTGGCATGTGTTAAGTTTTCATTCCTGGGTCTGTTGTTTGACTCTCATTTATTCTTGTCTGATCACTTTGCACTGGTATTACTTGAACTAGTTACTTCTACATTCCGCAGCAGTGTTTTATTAATATTCTGTGAGTCTACAATCCTGATATCAAGTCCTTCAGACTTCCCTGAAAAAGTTAATGTTGGGCTTTATTCAAATTGAATAGCCCAACCCACCCACCCACTTAATTTTGGTTTCTTCCATGATGTTGAAGCAGCCTATCTAACCAAACTAATTAGTGGCCCCATCACTCCTTCGTATTCCCCCACTAACATTTCATATCAACCACACTTTTGCAAAAAGTAGAATGAATACTCCACCCAAATTCATTATTTCAGAAACATAAGTTCTGAAGAGTTTACCGAGATGTACAAAATAGGAGGTAAGAACTTGTCTGTACCTTAGTACCCACAAGCCAGACTAGAAATATTCTGCCACATCACTGCCAATTTACGCAATCAGTTTGCCTCTTTCAAATCAGCCTTTCTAGGCAAAATCTGGGATTAAATGTACTAGCAAATGATTTAACGAAGAACTGGTGTAACTAAAAAGAAGGCGCTAATTGCACGTAAATGGACTAAAACTTTGACTAATCCTCGTATAAATTTAAGAATATTTGTTCATGTTATGATTTAAAATTGCTTACATATTTTTCACCCATTAGGTGAGCAGCAGTTAAGGATTATAAAGAATCTATGCAATATTTCTCAGCCCATGTTCCAAATGCAACATTTTAGACTGACAGTACGCGGCAGACTTTAGGTTCTTGGGTTTCTATTTTGCCAACATGAGTCTACAATCCTAGGAGCCCTCTACCCTGTTTATCATACACGAATGCTGAATTTTTTTATCTTTTTAAGAAGGGGAAAAAGTACTGTCTCTATATAGCGCCAAGGGCTCACACCGGAACTCCTCAATAGTCTGCAGCAAAGGAATCAACCCACTGAGCTATTGCCAGGGTCAATGGAATTATTAAATTGTGAGGCTGCTGCATTTTTCACATAATCATGAATTTGTCGTAACTGCCACATAATCCATCATCTGCAGATTTTAAAAATTATTTTTTGTTTCTAGTTCAACAGTTAAAAGGTTACTAAAAATGTAGCGACACATGTTGCTGCACAGTCAAAGGCACTTTGTAAAGCTTAACTGGTCCCCTTCCTGTTGCTTATTGCTATATTTGGATGTTAAACGGGTACCAATGAGGTATGTACAACAAATGCCCAGAAAGCTTTAGCAAATGTAAAAATAGCAAAATATTAAAAGAATAATATCAGAAATTGTACAGCATAAATTGCCTTTTCTTGCAGCATACTTTAGTGAACCCGGCCACATAATTTGGACCTCCCCTTCCGCATAATTCCAGTCATCCTGGCTATTGCATCCTGATTTTATCCGCTGAAGTGTGCAACATTTGTCAACATGACCTGCTTCCTGTATGTGGATTCCTCAAACCGTTTTAATTCATACCTGAAGTCAACATAAATCAGTAAATTATCCCTCTTAACATGTGTACATGCATAATTCGTGCTCTGACCAGGAGTTTATGCATGCATCAAGTGGTGATTCTGATGAGGAAAAGCTCACTGTTGGGTGGGTTCAGTTTGAAATTGGGAAAAGTGATCCAGTCTTGAACAGAGTCCAGATGCCATTTGGAAAGGAGACCATTAAGTGCAGGTGGGTGTCATCTGCATATAATTATTGAGGATAGAAGGTCCCTGCCCTAGTATTGATTGAGCAAGGTTTCATACTTACAGAAACTACCTTGGACTCAATCCTCTCAAAATAACATGTAACAAATTAACCAACATGTTTTGTGAAGACTAATAATTGCACCATACAACATTTTCTTTATGTAGGGGAAGCCTGTCTATGTGCTTCACTAACCAGTGATCCGAGTGTCTAAAAATGGCTGGCGAAAATGCGGGAACTATTCTGCGCGTGTGTTTGCTGCATCTACGTAGTATGACGTCTTTCCCTTTTGGTGGGAATTCTTTGCAGCTCCGCAGTAGAAGCTAAAATGCCCGCTTTGAACAAGACATGCTAATGCATATGTTTTCGCTTAAACTAAACCTTGCATGTTCTGCTAACCTATTAATGCCATTGTTAAAATAAAATAATGGGACTAGAGTGGAAATAAGTTGTATACAATGCATTCATTTATTTTCGTAGTCTAATGTGTTTTTCTTTGACTACTGTTAGCTCGTATTTGGGCCTGGAGGGTGACTGGATTCTTCATCTTGTCTGAACCCTACACATACGCACTTGATTCCTGAAAACTCTGTGCCGCGACATTGAACTGCTGCCAAGGACTCTTTGACCAGAAAAATGCTTGGGAACTTTACCTCTTGACCTGGAGAGGGGAATAAGATTCCCTTAAAGTATATACATTGTACAAGAAAATAATGTGAATGTTGCTGGGTAGAATAAAAGCATGGGAAAGTAAATTTAAGGGCGGGAACATATAACAAATTTAACTAAATGAAAATGACTTCACAATAGTATGGTGTGATGACCTCTCGCCATCCCATTGACCAATCAAATGAAGTAAATACACGAATATTGAAACATTTGGGGGGTGGTACTTATCCTGAAAATGGTATAACTAAGGTAGGCTCAGTCAGTTAGATTGTCCGACTTGTCACAGACCCAACGTTGCTGAAGGAGTTTATGGATGTCACAGAATGCAGAGGGCTTGTCGAGCACTCCGACAGAGAAATTGGGAGATTGCTGAAGGAGAAGTATCGATCCATATAGAAGGGAAGGAGGGTAGCACCAGAGAGGGGTGTAACGCTGGTGTTGCACTTAGAAGAGGTGTCCTGTCCTGCACCTGTCCTGATCCTTTGGCTCCTGATTAGTCGGGAGCCCCCTTCTTTCCAGCCCTTGGCCAATGGTTGGTCCTCGCACCATTCTAGGTAAATATAAATCTGTGTGGTATGTTCTTGTATCGTATCCCTTTCTCACTCTTCCCAGGTACCAATGTCTAGAGATTTTTTCTAAATCTTTAAAGATTTTTGCTTTGATCATTATTTTTATTCTTGAGAAACTGGTGATTGACATGTATTGTTATTTGACTCACAAAATATTGCATAGATAAAGTCTTTAAAATTCTCCCGAGTCTGTGATCATTTTATGAAATATGGTAAATAAATGTACCCCTATTATTCCAACTACCTGATCCATTGACCTGAATAAATTAAAAGAATCGAGGTGACAGGGAATTGGTAAGTTATGGTGTACAGATATAGGTCATTAAAAGTAAAAATTCCTGATCGGCCTCTAATAGATTGCCGGCTTAAACTTGTGTATGTTTATGGGCCCAGGTGAGTATTGTGTATTATGAATAACCCAAGCTG
Organism: Lissotriton helveticus; assembly: GCF_964261635.1. Classification (NCBI taxonomy): domain Eukaryota; kingdom Metazoa; phylum Chordata; class Amphibia; order Caudata; family Salamandridae; genus Lissotriton; species Lissotriton helveticus. Next base: position 1,179,552,723 of record NC_136057.1, on the reverse strand, counting down.
GTAATCTCACGTCATCAGTATTTTCTAGTTAACAGAATGATGATTAGGTTTTAGTTAAAGATAGGTAGTTTGTTGTGTATTGATATTATATTGATTTTATGTATTAACCAAAACCCGTTTGTATTGTTATTCGTTGTCCAGAATTCCCCAGGCATATTGAATAGCGGGTGGTAAATGGAAGCCACGCTGCTATGAGGTTACTTGCCTTGATGACGTAAGTGCGGAGAGTTAGGTAGAACTTGAAGCACTGGTTAGGGATTATTTTTCTTGTATAAAAGTGAGAGTGATTGATAGCAAAAGAGTGTGCTGGTCAAACTTTGGTCTCATATCGACTAGAAAGGGTAAGTCTAAAGGAGTAGCAGGTTTTTTGATGCTTGAATGAAGAGTAAGCGGAAGAAGTTTTACTCGTAGTGTGTGAAGGGTAAACGGAAAGGTTTTACTCAACGTGAAAGAAATTGACTTTTCTTTCAATCTAGTCAAACAGGCACAGTAGCGGATGTTTCTATGTTGATAATTAATTAAATGAGTAATTGAAATTTGAAAGAAATTGAGTTTTCGTATTACCTTGCAAAGGAGGAGTCCGTCGCGGGTGCAGCACTGACATTACTGAGAGCCGCGCTGGGATAGGTTGAGACAGTGGGTGTTTGGCGGAGGTAATATTGTAAATGAGGGGTAAAGTACAGATAAGTGGAAAACTCATGCCACAGAAAAACTGCGCAAGCATTGCTTAAAGTGGTTCTGTAAATCAAACGTTGATTGGACATTAAAATAAGCGACACGCTGGTATCGGAGGAAAATAGAAGTGAAATAAACAATTGATTGAATTGCAAAAAATAGAATTTTCAGTGTTAATTAATAGTGGTGATTATATGTGGAATCCCGATCCAACTATAATAGGGTCTCTACCAGATAGAAAATTTATAGGTTTTGCTCACGAGCAATACATCAGAGGAAGACCAAATATCATGTACGAAGAAAAGAGAAAAATATAATTTATGCAGAAAATTACAAATTATTTTAAAAAGGATAAGCCCATTAAAACTAGAGCAGGAATTATTATACCTCCCCCGAAAACGCCTGCATCATACATGATGATAGAAAGAGGCTACCACACTTGTGTATGTTTAGAAAATTGGATAGAGTACACAACAGATGATGGAATATTAGCATTTCCAGAGTATGGGACATTTAATGGGAGAATTTTGCACAATTTACGAACTCGCACGAATGAATTGGAACCAAGACCTAGATTAACGCGGTATGAAGCTCTAGAAGAGTGGTAGACTGAGGCTTTTGAGCGAGATAGACCCAGATGTGACCGCAACTTAAGTGCATTTTATCTGAAATTTCCCAGAGAAACTCTAGATTAGCAGATGAAACAATGGAGACAGTCTATGATAGTGGAAGGATTATATCCTGTATTTACCACAGAAGAACCGACAGGAAGTAAATGTACAGAGAAAACAAAACATTTAGTGACTGGTAGTGGAGATTCTGAAGACCATTATTTTGAATATTTATTAATGAAAAATCCTCCACCTTATCAGGTAGCTGTAAATAGAATTACGCCTAGTGCCCCGTTTCTAAAAACTCCGTTTGATTCCGCAGATTGTAAATCAGACTTCCATAGAAAAGATACTACAAGAAAAAGAAAGAGAAGTAATAAATAAAATAGAAGTTAGTTAATTGAGAAAATAACCCAATTGAATACAAGTCCTGAAGCCCTAACGATACCAGTAACAGTAGGTTCTGTTGTTCCTTTATATGGAGACAAGCAACCCGGTCCTAAAACTCCCGTTCTAACTACTACTATCACGAATACCCAGAAAAGAAAATATAATAGTTGATGACCAAGCAAGTGAGTGTGAGTCAGTAATCTCTTTAATGGATCTGCCCATAAGTGAGCCAATAAATGATTCATTCAGGAAAGTTATCCCCGTATACTCTAGAAAAGTACAGATTGAAACATCCACCGGAACGAAAAGAGCTTCCGTATTAACCCCAGAAGAAATAGAAAGGTGGACATGAGAAATAGAGAAGCCAAAATCACAGCCAAACCTATTGGACATTTTCAAATTAAAAGTAGAATTGGAAGAGGGCTTGACGGCAACAAAGATGGCCGCATAATACAACGGCGCTCGTGAGGCATTTTTGGTGACCCCATAAATCCGTAATTTCTCCTGCTGCTTCACCGATTTAAACGACAGCATTTGCAGGCCGCCGAGCTCCAGAACCGAGAGGTGTGTTTTTTTCCCCTCCCCGGCGGCCGGGAGTGGAGTGAAGACGATCGACACTTGAGTGCCTACTGGGGCCTAGACAGCGTGAGGCCGTAACAGCAGCACCGGCCTCGCGTGACTGGCGGATCGGCCGGGGTGCACCTTTGTCGGTGGAGGTGAGGCCTGAGTGGGCCGCGGGGGGCCCCGATCTGTGGTCTGACAATAGAATTGCTTCTCCCGCCCTCCCCTGAGTGCCCATTGGAAGTAACGGCCTGCCTTGGAGGACGGCGCAGAGGCGAGATCCCATGGAGTGGAGACCAGTGCCGACTGGCCGGAGCGGAGGCGACTCCTGGGGCCCGACGGTTTGGACTGGCGGTGAGCGTCTAGACCCCCTACCAGAGAACACGTGGGGTAGCGAGCAGCGAGTGTGAGGACCCCGGACAGGCCGTGGCCGCAGTAGTAGTTGGGAGGCCACCGGCGCGCACCCAGAGTCAGGCGAGTGGACCCCAGAGGGACTGGAGGCGTTGGTGGAGGTGCGGTGCCCTGGCTGGAGTGGAGCGGCGTGGCGCAACGGGAAGGATGCCTGGACATTGGTAATTTGGATAGGCGATAGGTCCCCGTGAAGGAGTTGCTGGCCTAGCGGGGGCGGCCCTAGCGAACCCTTGGCTACGAAGTTGAGAGGCAAGAGTGCTGGTAGACCCGAGGACTGTGCGGTGGCGATTGTGGTGTGTGCGCAGTAATACTGGGGGGCCCAACCAAGGGTCCCGCATTTCGTCTCGCGGGTGTCCCCCGGAGAGAGCTTTGTTGGCTGAAGGATCCAAAATTTAATGCCAATGGACTATACTTACCAATAGCCCGCGTACATATATTGGTATTAATAATTCAGTCGGCAATGGAGAAGGTTCAATCGTTTATTCAGAAAACACACGTCCTGGCAGGGGAGCCTCAGTCTACACGACCCTCAGAGGTGCGCAGAGGAGACTGACTACATGTACCAAACACAAAGCATATATACGTTTCATGTATTCAAGACGACACCCTACAAGGAAAGATACAGTTTGTCAGTAAGCCAAGAGGAATGCCCATATAAGGCACAATTGATTGCTATTAGCCTGGGCCTAAGCTATTCCGGGGGCAGGTCGATGAGGTGCCTCCGTGTCTATCTGTAGCCTGGGGAGTACAGGAACGGGCTCTGCTAGAATGTGCGCATCCCACAAGAAAGGCAGATGTGACCTTGAGTCTCCCTGAGCTACCAGCTAACAATTATAATCGGCCTAGCCGCCATCATGGTTTCGAGCAGCGAGGGTGATCACGTGATTTCAGGGAAATAATACGGGCACACAAGGAAACAAAACAAACTGACTCTAGTTATATCAATAGGAATAGGCGAATAAAATATTGCAATTACGGTTTATACTGTATCTTACTTCGTGATTATATAATTACAAGGTTATATTGGATATATTAGGCCAATAACGTAGGGTATTGAAAATTCAATCCCAACAGACGGCCCTTTTGGCCTACTATAGCCAATACTATTCTACAAAAAATCCCTCATCGATCCGCATGAGATCTGATACTTCCTTTCGGATCATCTGCTTCTCGACTTTTACCTGCCGAGAGAAATGTAAAGCAGAGGTCATTCTATCTGCACAAAACGAGCAGCAAGCCGGGCCACACTGAAGACATAGGCAGCACGTGAATATTACTCCAAAAGCTCCGGCTAGAACTATGAATATTTTCCAACCCCACGTGGCCAACAGACCCCAGAACCAGCTACTAAGGGACCAAGTGCCGTTATCCACATGGGCTTCACTTGCTAACCGATGTAGTTTCTGTATGGCTAGATGAATGGTAGGGGCCGAATCTGGAATAAACACACAGCAAGAGCTGCCGATCACACGACAGGCTCCTCCCCTATCTGTGAGGATGACGTCAAGAACCATCCGGTTCTGGAGCGAAACAAGCCTCGTAGCAGCAAGCTCTACAGTGATATTAGTCAGAATCCCAGTAGTGGTCTGAACCACGTTCTCAACTATTCTAGACAAGCGTCGGATGCTGCGGCTATTAAATATAGGTCCCCAGAAAGGGAGCAGGCCCTTACCAAAATCTTCAAATTGTTGGAGGGAAGTGTCCATTTGGTCAGTACTATCAGTGTCGTAGCTTCTAACATTTCGGCTAACTACTGCTTCTTTCTGCACTAACTGATGAGTTCGGTGATAATCGGGCGGAGCAATGTACACAGGGGGGTAGAGGAATGAAAGATAGCAACTTCCGGCCCATCCCCGGGGAAGCCATGTATATGCATTCTCCCCACAAACGAAATATACATCGGGGGGAGTGATCATAGGTGGGGTGCTATATATCTGTAAAGTGTAGGTGTAATTACATCTGCTCTTCCCTACCTGAACATGTCCCCTCCCCTGTATACAAAAGGGTGAAGTAGTATTAATAATGGCAATCGGGGAGGCCTTATCATTGGTAACGTTCCTTTCTTTAAAATGCTGAAAATACATAGTGTCATTAAAGAGTTCAAAATCCTGCATTTCTTCCATTAACCATGTAACATTCTTATAATCTGTATACACGTTCATGCAAGCATTCGGGTCCAATGAACCCTCTCCTCCGTTTCCTGCTGCATCAAATCCTTGATGTTTTTCTATGTACTTTAAAATAGCTTCATAATCTTTTTCAGTATAAATTTTCGGTTCAGCTACATAATGTGAATACATTAAGGATAGCAACTGAAACCAGGCTTCACAACTAGCTAAATACGACATCGGTAAAGAAATAAACAATTCATGCTGATGCATAACAGAAGGCAGTAACCCACAAACCCAACAGTTCGTTTTGTTCGTAGTACTATGTGTCTGGTGTAACATTTCAATGAAAGCATTTTTCATATAGGTTTCTCTGTGTCGAGCCTTGTGAGGGGGCAAAGAATAGAAAAGATGCTCTTCCAGGGCAACAGTAGTTCCTAACAATTTCTGTGCTTGGTGCTGAAATTCTAAGTATATGAATACACACATCATAATAATGGTAATAATAACGATAAAAGCAATGAATGCCACCTTCACTCTGGTGGACCATCCAGAAAATAAATGCATATCATCCACATATCGACGAGGGGCCAAAGGTCTTTCATCTTCCATTGCAAATCGAGCAAAGGGGAACATACTCTCTATAAGTCCAAATTCTAACTCGGTCCCTCTCTATAAGTCCAAAAACTATCTTTGTATCCACAAAGCACGCACGCCACCAGAGGGGATCTTCTTCCCGTGTCCGTTCAGAGCCTCACGGGCAGACTCTCTTCATCCGTCAGATGGGAAAAGCAAAGTATCTCCTTTGTCTGAGAGGACAACCGCGACCCCCAATTCGGTCTTTCTTTCTGAACAGAGCTTCTTAGCACAATGTTCCCAGCTCTCAACGAGTTCAGTCCAGTGTCTCGCTCAGTACCCCAGTAAAATTATCTAATGTTTTCCAAACTAAGTCTTTCCTTATCTTTTGCCACAAAGAACTGGGGTACCTCGCAGTTTTCGGGGTCGCAGTACGTACTTACAACGGCCAGGTTGCTCCTGGTCAAAAAACAACTCAGCTGTGGGAACATCAGAGGTATTTGATCCCAATGATATATCAGAAACAGCCTTCACCGTCCGATCCGCTACCTCGTCACCTGTGGGCAATGCTTTGCTTGCCTGCCCCTTCTCTCGAGCTTCAGAAAAGGGCGCAAAGCTTGGTAGCGACTCTCCTTCTTGGCTAGGAATTCCTTCACGGTTTTGCAAATCAAAAGGTAAAGGAAGGCGCTTCAGATGGGACGCATGAATCCAGTGTTTGTGCCCATGCACCTTCACCGCCGATCTTGTAGCCAGTATGATCTGGTAGGGGTCAGACCATTTTGGTTCCAAACTTGATTTCCGTTGATAGTTCCTCACCAGGACCCACTGGCCGGGTTCAACCGATGTCCAGGACCCTCTGGTAGCGGCCGCAATGTCTCGGATACCTGTTGGTGAATAGAACGCAGATCTTTAGTCAATGCATATAAATAGTCTGTCATCAAAGGATAGTCAATATCTCTAAAGGATCGGGGCCTAGGGACTCCCCACACATTGGCGGGCCTACCGAATATCACTTCATAAGGAGATAAACCCGTTCGTGTGTGTGGGGTGGTTCTCAAAGACAATAAAGCCAAGGGCAGGGCAACAGGCCGTTTTAATCCTGTACTAGCACATATCTTGGCCATTTTTAACTTCAATATGACATTATATTTTTCGACTAGGCCTGCTGACTGAGGATGTCTGGCTGCATGAAACTTCTGCCTGATTTGTAATGCATCACCAACACTCCGGACCAGGGTAGCATTGAAGTGTGTGCCATTGGGGGAAATACTCTTTAATCAGAGCCTTAGCAGTAGCCACTGCGGTGGCTTCCTTGGTGGGGTAGGCTTTGACCCATTTACTGAACGCACAAACCACCACCAGTACATATTTTAAACCATTCACTCGTTCCATCTATATATAATCAAACTGAAGAACCTCAAAGGGTAAGGATGGGGGAGCAAAGTTTCCACTCAGGACAGTCTCTCTACCCTCCGAATTATAACGTAAGCACACTGTGCAATATTTGACCTCATGTGCGGCGGTTTTAGGAATGTTGGGATTATTCCAAACTGGATCCAACACTGCACAAATTCCTTTTGCTCCTATGTGTGCTGGACCATGGGCCATAGTCACTACAGCGTACACCAATGCATTGGGGAGTAACCACCGTTGTTTCTCTGTTCGATCTACCCAACATTCATTTTTATCCAATTGTCCCACTTCTTGTTCCCACTTCTGTATCTCATCTACCGTGGCTTCCTTCTGCAATTCTTTCACACTTTCAATGGTATTATCAAACACTGATGTTTCTGCCACCCACTGGGCTGAGGCACTAGGAAACATGGGAGTCATTTTGGTTTGTGCGGTTTCTTTTGCTACTGAATCGGCATATGCATTTCCCTTTCCTGTAGTGTCAATGATTTTTTTATGAGCACTACATTTAATAATAGCAACCTTATCCGGTAAAGTCAGGGCATGCAGTAAACAATCAATCAAAGGGCCATGTTGAATTTTCTGACCATGTGTAGTAAAGAAACCCCTCTCCCTCCACAGCCTCCCAAAGCTATGGGCAACGCCAAAGGCGTATTGGCTGTCTGTGTAAACATTTACCTTTAACCCTTTACTAATTTCACAGGCTCGTAGCAGTGCTATTAGTTCAGCTGCTTGGGCTGAGTGATGTGAAATCCTAGCTGTTTCCACCACCGTCTCTAAGGTTGTAATGGCATAGGCAGCTGTAGTCGTACCATCTGGTAATTTAAAGCAAGAACCATCCACATACAACTCTCCTTGGGGTTCTGATTAGGGGGTGTCAGAAAGGTCTACGCGACCTTTAGTTTCTTCTTCCGTTCTAAATATGCAATCGTGAACATCATTTGTTTCAGCATTGGAAGGGAGAGGCAATAGTGTGGCTGGATTCAACGTAGCACATCTTTTGATTGTAATGTGTGGTGCAAACAATGTTAATTCATATCCTGTCAAGCGAGCACTCGTAAGGTGCTGAGTCTTAGTTCTATTCAACAAAATGTCTACTGCATGTGGTACCAGGACTGTAAGTTCCGAATTCAAAACAATACCCTCTGATTGTCGGATGGCCACCTCTATGTCTAATACTGATGAAAAGAAAGCACAGGGTCTCTGTTTTCCACCGAAATCCTGTGTTAACACTGAAAGGGAGCAACCATCCACCTCGTGCACGTAAAGTGAAAAAGGTTTTCGGTAATCTGGGGTACCTAAGACAGGTGCAGAACACAAAGCAGATTTCAAAGAGTCAAAGGCTTCTTGACATTCATCCGTCCAGGGTAGGGGTTCATGCACATCTTTGGTGGTCAGATACAACAAGGGTTTAGAGAGAAGTGAATAGTTAGGAATCCATTGACGACAGTAAGAGGTTATACCAAGAAAAACACGAACATCACGTTGAATAATAGGTACAGACATGTTAGTAATCACAGATATTCGTTCCGGTGTTAGACGTCTCCCCGCTTTCGACAGTAAGTGGCCAAGGTAGGTCACTTCCTGTCGACAATACTGAAATTTAGAGAGGGAGACTTTATTTCCATTGACAGCCAAATGTAACAATTTTACCGTTGCCTCCTTGCAACCGTCCTCCGTGTCAAAAGCCACCAAAATATCATGCACATATTGGATGATTGTGTTGCCTTCAGGCAAACTTAATTCACCCAGGACTGTTTTTAGAGCCTGGCTATAAATGCTAGGACTCTCTGTATAGCCTTGGGGTGCGCGCGTAAATCTGAAGCTTCGGCCTCCTAATGATAATCCGAAGATATGTCTGCTATCAGGATGAATTGGAATACTAAAGAAGGCGTTTTTCAAATCTATCACAGAAAAATATTGGGCCGTCGGAGGAATCATTGTCAAAATGATCGTTATGTCTGGAACCACTGGGTACTGGGGAATGACTACTTTATTGACCGCTCGTAGGTCAATCACAAAACGATAGGCAGTTTTATAATCAGGGGCACCATCAATCGGGGTTCTTTTTAAAATCGGTAAAATAGGGCTATTACAAACATTAGCGGCCGTCTCTTCCACCACCCCTCTGTCAACTAAATCACGAATTATTTGTAACAAGGCCTGTTTACCTTCTGGTGAAATCTTATACTGAGGAATGCGAGGCAGCTGCGCATTTGGTTTCAGGGTGATTGACACAGGAGCTATTTTCAACAAACCAACATCGGTGTCCCCAGTTGCCCACAGTGTCTGAGGGATGGTGGAAAATTCAGGAGGCAACGTCTCATTTTTTCCAAAGTATTGGGCCTCTTTTACGGGTGGTTTCTGCATCGTCAAATAAACACCATCCGGGGAGCAATAAATACGAGCATGCAATCTTTTTAGAATGTGTAACCCTAAAAGGTTTTCACCACAATTAGAAGTCAGAAGGAAGGGGGTGTGCATGGAAATGGGACCTATCGTAAAGGCAGAGGTTTTGAAATGGGGCTCACTACCGGTATTCCAGAGAATCCCACTGATACATTATTTTGGCCAGACAGAGCTGCCCCTGGGACCAGTGTATGAGCGACTGAACTACTCATCGCCCCAGTATCCACTAAAAACTTTCCCGATGTACCCAACAGTTTCCCTTGCACATAAGGTCCCTCTTGGTCAACTGGTACAGTAATATGGCTCCCGCTCTGTCCATGGCTGCCTCATGCATAATCCCGTTCATCATCCTGGTAAGTTGTAATATTGTCTATTCTGTGGGTCATCGAAATAATTTTTTCGAGAACCTTCACGTTGTGACTCTTCTCATGCTATTCCGATCTGTATTCCCTCGGCCTCTTCCTCGTCCTCTACCAGGTCCATTCCTCGCCAATAACAGAGGGCAATCTACTCTCCAATGGCCTTCCTCCTTACAATAAGAACACTGATTTATTCCAATGTTCGGCGGGCCTCCTCTTCCTCGTCCTGTTGCCTGTCCTCTCTGAAAGGAACCCCTTACTCCCCGTCCCGAACTATTCCCTCTACTAACTTGCTGCAGTAACACCCGAGTTTTTAGATCCTTAGCCTTTTTCTCTGATTTCTCCTTACTTTAATTTTCTCGATGTTCATAATACTGGGCCATGCTAAGGATGACAGAGGGTGCAGCCATAGTCCATGTGCTTTCTGCTGATTGGAGACGAGTCATAACCTCGGGAAGCAAATTTGTAACGAATCTATTTACAAATAATCGAATCCCACCCTCTATGAACACTTTCTCAAACCTAGTGAAAAAATCTGACACACTCTCATCCTTCTTCTGCTTACAAGCTGTCAATTTATCCCAATCTACCTTCCTGGGAGGGAGGAGAGTCTGCATATATGTAACAATTTTCTCTGGGACTGCTAATATTTCATCCCGGGGTTTCTCACCCGGTTTCCGTTCCTTATCCCAATCCTTTAGTTGAGTCCAAGTTCCTCCTAACTCAGGAACGTGGTCTGTATCATGTATCTGTCTCCAAATATCCACCGGAATTAGGAGACCGAAAAATAGCTCGATGTCAGCTACAGTCATAATAGCCGAATTGGCAGCTTCTGTCAGTTCTTTATAATAAGCAGTAGGATTTTTACGGGGGTCAGGGAGCTGGGCTTTTAACGTAAGGACCTCGCTTCGTTTCCAAGGGGTGTAAACCCATTGTTCCTGAAGTCTAGCATCCACTCGTGCTCTTGTGATCGTGCCCCCATTATCCCTTATTTCGGGTAGCTCCGGAAAGAAAAGGGGATGCACCTCTCTCATAGGATGCTGTGCCCCCCATTCAGCACTCTTTCGGTGCATCCGTTCCCTATAATGCAGAAGGGTGTTTACATTTTGATACCCTTCCTCGATTTGGAGATGAAACTTATGAGCCCGGTCCCTGATATCACGCAGTATCTGAGGAGGTAATCCTTCCTCAAAACACTGTTCCCATAAGGAGATCAATCGAATCGCCATGCTCTCTAGAGCCAATTGTTGCGCAACAGGTTCAAAATCCTTCATAGTACTCCAAATATCCTCCAAAGTATAAATAGGATTCCGCATCCACTGAGATGCCTGAATTATAATAGCTCTCCTCTCCTCCTGTCCCAACAACGAACGAGTGAAAGCTCGCTGATCACTCAAGTCAGACATCGGTCGCTTGGGCGTGGCACCTGGGCCAACCAGTTCCCGGAGCTCTGAAGTGGTCTGGGTCGGAGGAGAAAGAAATACGGGGTGCAGGGGAGAAGGAACAGCCGCGTCCGGCTGAAGGGATATTAAGGGCGAGGTAGTTGGTCGAAGAGAAGGGGGGGAAATCGGAATATCGGGTCCCGATCTACCGACGGGGGTGTGGTGGTCAGTCCCGACAAAGGTCGTACGGCCGAGACAGCACCCGCCGGATCAACTCGTACCACAGGTACAGCCGGATACAAGCCTTGCGGAGCATACGGAGGAGGTGGTCGGGCTTCCAGCAATTCCTCTAATTCATCCCCTGTCTCTGGTCTAGCCACATAACTTCTATCAGTTTCCAACCGGAACTGCCTATCCATTCGCTCAATATTCTTTTCCACCTTTTCCTTATCATACGCTATTGCTTTCTGGGTAACCGTTTGACCCGACTTCATCTTTCCCAGCTTCTCTTCCCTGATTCGTCGTCTCTTTGCTTCCTTTAACCATAAGTTCAAGGAATCAAACATAGACTGACGACTCTTCTTCATGAATAATTTATTCTGTATATAATTAATCTTTTTCTCATCAAAAGACCCCGTGAGAGGCCATTGTAAATCCGAATTGTCCCTAGTGTACTTGTTCCACAAAGTATTAAACAAAATTGGCTGTAAGCCATGCTTGGTGTACATATCGAAACTGGGGCTGCCTTCGGGAGGGGCAGGCTGTCTTTCTTCGAGCCGTGTTCCCTTCCGACAGCAGCACCCAAAACACAATTTACTAAAACACGACATTGTGCTTTCTTCTATTCACTCCTTCACATATAATAACGCACACACAGTTGGACGCGTCCCTTCATAGCATTCACTCATGCAATTGTCTCAAAGTGCTGCAAAGCAGTGCAAGGCAATTAGTTCAAATGCAAATGACGTCTTCAAATACGAACAGAGCCCGTCGACTCCTGTTCGGGGAATCGATTCAAAAGAATTCTAGACCAACAGATTCACAAAAAGAGACAATCATTAGAATGCTCCGAGGCCCTCAGATCGTCGAACCACAAACTCTCTCATAGGCCATCCCATGGTCCTGTTCTGGTTGGCCCGGGTATCCGGACACGTCTCCAGACCCCTAGCTTACCCAGATGCTCCCAGAGATTTCCCAGAGAGAATTCGGCCAAGCGAGCAACACCGTACTCTGCTAAGGCATCAGAGGTGGTCTCAATTATTCACAAAACAAGTCCAAGGGATTTCTGCTCGTGCAGCCCCTTCGCCGCCACGACAGGTCCCTCGATTCCCTTGTGGTCCGGGTTCCCAGGCCACCTTCAAACAAAGGCAGTTAACTGTATATCCAAAAAGACCCCTTTTTCCGAAATGAGCCTTATCCAATTCAATTTCAAAAATCACTCACCTGGTGCACTCAGGTCGATTGCGAATTCTCCACTGCCGACACCTAGACAGACCGACACAGTCTGTTCTTCTCTCGGGTTAAGCCCGTAGGACTCCGGCGTAGGGTCTTCAGCAGCTGGGAGGGAACTTGGACTCGAGGGTGGAACAAGCTTGTTTTTGTACCGCAAACGGGTGGTTCAAATCAGGATTCGTTTTCTGTCCACCCACTCAGCCAGAACTCCTCCCTGTCCCGTCACCCCTGTTTACAGGAGGGGACGACCCTATCGCGGAGTCGCCAACTGAAGGATCCAAAATGTAATGCCAATGGACTATACTTACCAATAGCCCGCATACATATATTGGTATTAATAATTCAGTCGGCAAGGGAGAAGGTTCAATCGTTTATTCAGAAAACACACCTCAGTCTACACGACCCTCAGAGGTGGGCAGAGGAGACTGACTACATGTACCAAACACAAAGCATATATACGTTTCATGTATTCAAGACTACACCCTACAAGGAAAGATACAGTTTGTCAGTAAGCCAAGAGGAATGCCCATATAAGGCACAATTGATTGCTATTAGCCTGGGCCTAAGCTATTCCGGGGGCAGGTCAATGAGGTGCCTCCGTGTCTATCTGTAGCCTGGGGAGTACAGGAACGGGCTCTGCTAGAATGTGCGCATCCCACAAGAAAGGCAGATGTGACCTTGAGTCTCCCTGAGCTACCAGCTAACAATTATAATCGGCCTAGCCGCCATCATGGTTTCGAGCAGCGAGGGTGATCACGTGATTTCAGGGAAATAACACGGGCACACAAGGAAACTAAACAAACTGACTCTAGTTATATCAATAGGAATAGGCGAATAAAATATTGCAATTACGGTTTATACTGTATCTTACTTCGTGATTATATAATTACAAGGTTATATTGTATATATTAGGCCAATAACGTATGGTATCGAAAATTCAATCCCAACATGGCGCTGAGAGGCGGGTGCCACGTGGCGGTGGTGGACTCCGATGCGGGACTAGGTGGCGGGTGGCGTCTTGTGTGCTCCAATGGGCAATACCAAGCACAGCCATGAAGCCCAAGAGGTCCACGATGACGCAGACCAACACTATGGACAATTACACTGCTGCGCCGGGCGGGGGACTTGAGACCCATCCCGAGAACCCGGCTGAGTCCCCGGAACCTTCCTTGTCCTCCATAATACAGGCTATACAAACTTTGGGTACCACGCTGGAGTCGAAGATTGATAAAATGTCCATAGAACTGACGCTGCAACGAGCGGACCTAAACAAGACCTCCGAAAAGGCCACTCAGAATGCCACGGATATTGCAGAACTCCAAAGCACAACCAAACAGTTACAGCAGCAGGTCCAGCAACTCACACATCAACAGAAATTGGTGGCGGCCCGGCTGGAGGATCAGGAAGGTAGGACCCGGAGGAATAATATACGAGTTGTGGGAGTGCCGGAGATAATGGAAGGGGCAAGCGTGGACCTATTTCTGGAGGATCTAATATTGAACCGCCTTCAGCCTAAATGCCTGTCAAAATTCTTCGTCATCGAACAGGCGCACAGGGCGCCTGTTCCGCCGCCGCGTCCAGGAGCCCCGCCTGCGCGGATCCTCAACTATAGAGATTGGGACGCCATTTTGCAGGCTTTCTGCCAACATTAAGACCTACGCATCGACAACGCCACAATTAGACTCTTTCCTGATTTCACGCTCAAGGTCCAGCAGGAGCGTCGCTCGTTCGACGGAGTGAAGAAACAGCTTTGAGATCATGGCATCAAGTAAATGATGTTCTTCCCGGCACGCCTCAAGATCCTGGCGAATGGGAAATCCTTCTTTTTCACATCCCCGTAGGAAGTGCATGCTTGGTTGGAGGAGCACGGACGCTTGACAGAAGGCCCCAGGCAAGGGGGCAGCTGGAGGAGTGCGGCGCCCCACTCTCCGACTTAGTCAGTGGGATCCACTGGACAGGAGCGGCGACGATGGGGCAGCCCTCGACCGTCGGGCAGGAACAGATCCCGCAGCCTGTCGGCGTCACCGGACATGGGGTGAAATGGCTGAGACTGTCGTGGTGGGCTGACCGCCAGCTAAGAGCACGTAATGTATATTGACGCTTTTGTGTATGGGCACACTGAGACATTGATGGGATGGAGGACATTGGTTTCCGGGGTGCCCCCAGGGGGGTGGCATAACAGTACTTGGACATATCGGATCGAACTGCTTGGTTACTTTGAAGGGGGGCATGATCCTTATCATTGGGTGCGGATACTCTACTTGGGACACTGCCTCCCCGTCACAGCGCATGGTGAGATGGCTAATGTATTATGGTGGTGGGTCGGATGGAGACCTCAGGTGGTAGATTTGGTTGTAGCACTTGTGCCCTAGGTTTTTCGTTGAAAGGGCTACAGGCGCTCTGCTTGTTGGGGGATGTCTGGCCATGTTGGCTGACGTATCAGGGTAGCAGGGAGGGGGGAAGGTAGGGGGGTTTGGGGGGGAAGGGTTACTGTTTATGCTTTGCGAGTTTGCTTTTGTATTGTATACATGTTATGGCTCCATTGGCACTATTGGTGGGTAGGCGGGTAGGTGGGAGGCGGGGGGGCTAGTTAGACGACTGTGATGCAAAAACTCAAAACGCAGAACATTAATATAGTATCCTGGAATGTAAATGGCCTGCAGAACAAGATCAAGCGCACTATGGTGCTTCAATACCTTCACAGACATGCCCCAGATATTGTTCTCCTCCAGGAGACTCACCTGTTAGGGAATCATTGTAAGGCTCTTGACAGATTTGGTTACACCCTACACGCACACGCCGGCTTTACCACGGGCTCCAGGGGGGTGGGGATACTTATCAAGAACTCCCTGCCGCTGATAGGGCGGCGATAGTTGGATCCCTTGGGGCGATACGCGGTGTTGTCAACACAATGGGAGGGCCGGACGCTGAACTTGTGCTCCCTCTATGTCCCCCCTCGATTACACACCACTACTCTCCCTGATATTGTGAAATTGCTCTTAGAAATACCTACTGGGACGTTGATCCTGGGGGCAGATATGAACGAGGTCATGGCAAGGGACATCGATAGGTCGCAGACTCTACTGGCCAGGGGGGAGTTGAGTCACTTTGGGGATTTTGTGCAAGTTATGGGCCTGGTAGATCTATGGAGGGCGCACAACCCACAAGCTCGGCAATACACACATATATCTGCGTCTCACGGTTCGGGCCCCGGATTGATTATTTATTCACGCAGATGGGCTGTATGGGCCTTTTCCGGGGCGGGCATCATAAAGCAAGAGGGATATCTGACCATTCCCCGGTGGGGGTGCAGTTGACGGGTCCAAGGCGAGACTAAAGTGTCCCCCCCCCCCGGCTTGACACCTTTATATTCAAGGATCAGGAATTCCAGGAGATGTTCCGAGAGAGGGTAGATTAATATTTTGCAGAGAATGTGGGCTCAGTTAGCTCTCCTGGGATAGTCTGGGAGGCTTATAAGACTGTGGCTAGGGACTTTGTACAGGCGGAGGTAGGGTGACGATGTAAGGACAAATATGCCCGAATTGACCAGTTGGAATTGGAGCGACAAGCTGTAGAGGATGAAAGGGGGCAAACTCAGTAACAGGATAGGCAACATAGGGCACGCCTCCTGGGTAAATAACTGAGGGATATACTTACTGAACAGGGGAGAACGCGCGCCCTTGCCACCAAGCGACGAGTGTACGACTTAGGGGACAAGGCCAACAAGATGATAGCCTGGCTGGAAAAGAGAGATAGGGAGCGAAACTGGGTGCCGGGGATAGGGCTGCCGGATGGGACCATGCGAAACACGAGCACGGAGATAGCGGAAGAGTTTGCGCTGTATTATGAGGCGGTCTATAGGTCGCAAACAGCCAGAGGGGAGCAGGAGTGCCGGGATTTCCTGGCCCCTTTGCAGTTTCCCACTTTGTATCAGGTAGACAAAGACATCCTGGAGCCTGATATTATGGTCAAGGAAGTGGAAGAGGCAATGGGGGATTTGCAGACGGGAAAGGCACCGGGACCCAATGGGTTCCCGGCAGAGGCGTTTGGGTGTGTATCAAGCAGAACCGCACCCCACATACTCCGCATGTTCGAGGCAAAGCAGGTAGGGCAACTTCCGAGGGATCTAAGGTCGGCGACGATTGTAGTTATTCATAAGGCCGGCAAACCACAAGGGGTATGCAGCTTCTATAGACCAATTTCCATCCTTAACTACGAGACGAAGATCCTGGCCACTAGATTGGGGCGGTTGTCCAGTCTTTGATCCACCCGGATCAGTCGGGCTTCATGCCTCAGAGAAGCACGCGGCTCAATCTGCGGCGTCTGTTTGGAGCATGCAGGCTGTGTCTGCGCGTCCTGAAGTACCGGCGGCCCTGCTGTCCCTTGATGCCCATATGGCTTTTGACAGCATGGAGTGGCAGTACATCTATGCGGTCTTAGAGAAGCTAGGATTTGGGGACAATTTCCGGTCGTGGGTGAAGCTGCTGTATACAGAACCACTTGCGAGGGTCCGAGTCAATGGCGCTCTATCGAGGGAATTCCAGTTGGGGTGAGGCACGAGGCAGGGCTGCCCCCTTTCCCCGACCCTATTCGCCTTGGCGTTAGAACCGCTAGCCCACTGGATACGGGCAGACCCTGGGGTGTGGGGCATAAATTTAGGAGGAGGCTGGGAGGAACGCATATTGTTATATGCTGATGACATCTTACTATATGTACAACAACCGGCCGCATCCATTCAAAGGTTGATGACTATTCTACACCCGCTCGGGGAGTACTCCAGATACCGCATCAACTGGGATAAATCCCCTGGGGCATGTCCTGACTGGGCCACAGCTGCAGTTAATGGACGATTGCAGGGGTCTGGTCTGGCGGGAGATATTCCGGTATCTGGGCATATGGGTCACGACATCAGAATTTCTTCGTTTGAATGTGTCGGCGCAATTAGAACGGCTTCACGGGGACGTGGAACACTGGAAGACCCTTCCGCTCTCCTTGATGGGACGCGCTGTCTTATTTAAAATGATGCCCCTTCCCTGGTTACTGTACGTCCTGCAGAGCTCGCCCTTTCCGATTCCGGAACAGATCTTCAAAACGGTAGAGTCGGAACAGCGCTCCTTATTGTGGAGTGGCGGCTGCCCTAGAATAGCTCTTAAGAAATTGCAACGGGGGCCATATGAAGGAGGACTAGCTGGTCCGGATGTCCGCCTGTATTATTGGGCGATGCAATTGGTTAATATTAATGGTTGGGTGTTTCCCCACAGGAGGAGCCTGCATATAGGGTGGACCGTATGGCCCTAGGTAGCGGTACCTACTTAGCAGCTCTTTTTACCAAGGTTAGGCGCGGTCGGACCTTGCCGCCCCAGATGGCAGTGGTTGTCGGGGTGTGGAAGCGGGCGACAAAACTACTTGGTTGGGAGGCAAAACTTACGGAGTACACGCCACTATGGGCTAGCAACTTCCTCCCGGAAATTGCGAAACTGCGGGATCTACGTCATTGGAGTCTCATCGGTATCGATGTGCTGGGAGATGTGTGGAAAAGGGGAGAGATGGTGGACTTTGTGGCCCTGCAGGCAGAATTTCAAATGGGGAACGTAGAATTTTTGCATTATCAGCAGCTTAGACACGCCATACACGCACACATGAGCCAGGGAGACCAGCTGCCTGAATACGCCCCGCTCGAAGATCAGCTACTGTTAGACCCCATGATCGATACAACTATCTCCCTTACTTATAAAAAGCTCATAAACAACCTCATGGACCCACTGGGGCCGCTGCGAGAAAAGTGGGAATCAGATATTGGGCTGCTGGAGGATGACGATTGGAGTGAGGCCCTACAGTGTCCCCGGGAGGTGGCGATCCGTGCCAGATTCAGGCTGGTTCAGCTACGAAACCTCCATAGGTCGTACACCCTACGTGCGGTACAGTACAGGATGGGATATGCAGCGTCACGATTTTGCTTACGGTAATGTGGGGGGGAGGGCACTTTCTTCCACATTCTATGGGACTGCACCAAAATTCGAGCACACCGGACCAGACTGACAGGTATAATGGAGGAGGTGGTGGGGACGGAGGTCCCGCTGGAGGCCCGAGGGCATGTCCTGGGGGTGACGGGCAACACTACATGGCCAAAATGGGACAAGATATGGCTGGCCCTGGCAAGCATGGCAGCCAAGAGAAATATAGCAAGGTTATGGGGGAGTGATCTATTGCCAACGGTGGAAGAATGGGAGCGGGACTTGGATTGGTGCCAGAGAGCGGAGAAGGTTATCTATAAAAGCCGAAGTTGCCCCAAGAAATGGGAGAAAATATGGGCGGCGTGGAGGCGATACAGGGGGGAATGGATGGACACCCAAACTGGGTCTGCAGTAGATTAATGGGGTGTATGCTAATATCACTATGCCTCCTATACGAAATGCTTATAGTGAGGATGTGGGTTGCCCTGGTCCCATGGGGCTCAGCGAACCGCTAATGCCGATGGAAATGGATGCATTATGACACGGGAGAGATGGGGAGGGAGCGGGCTGGGGTGATTGACTATATAGGGGAAGATTTAGTTTGGGGTCCTAAAGGTGCCCTTATTATTGCATTTGGGTGTCCGTAGGGGATTGATCCTTCTGTGTAGGCTGATCTGGGTGATGACGGGGGGGTTTTCTTGATTGAATTTGTTTGTATTTGCCAATGAACTTCCGATGCTAACTGATGTGCACTGTTATGGAGCTGAATTTTTCAATAAATTTTTTTTTTATAAATGTACAGGAACTTTTGGAAAAATTGGCAATTCAAAAATATAATTAAATCTAAAGGCAATTTTGAAGAAGAAAACAAAAAGTAGAATTGGAAGAAATGATAGCTGGGAATGTAGGACTAGAGAGATTAAAAACTTTCAGCGAAGAAGAATTGTTATTCATCTGCAGGAGCATCACTCGAAATACAAAAATACTTCATGAGAAATTAATGAATATGGCCTCAGACATGGGAGTTGACATAGGTAAAACTAAAGTATTGCAGAAACCCTATCGAGCAGAATTTTCTGACAAAGATTTAAAGAACATGAATGTGTCAGGAAGAAAATTACAGATAAAATAATTATTGTCATTGTTGCAAAAATGGGAAGACTTAGATAGATGGAAAGCTAGATGGCAAAGAAAAAGGAAGAAGCTCAGGCAAATCGAATGACATCTGAGTATCTAATGAAAGAAACAGAAAAGGTTGAAAGGTTGTGCCCAATGAGAGAAGTCCCAGGAGGAGGTTATGTACATGTCCCATGGACTCGACAAGATATTCTGTTATTTACAAAGGATTTCCGAAAGCTTAGAGAAAAACCAGTAGAATGGTACATGCAAGTTGAAAGGTTTGTGAAGGTTTCGGAAGTACTGTTAAAAGATTTAGATGTTTTGTTTGACATAGTTGTTCCTGCTGATTTATGGACAGAATGTAAAATCTCAGTAGATTGGCCTAATGATGAGTACACCAGAGATGCAAAAACAGGAGCCCCGTCAGACGACGTGATGAAAAAATATCATCAGATAATAACTTATTTGAAAGGAAAGGTTCCCCCAAAGGAAACAGATTAGATAAAAATAGACCGAACAACCCAAGGAAAAGATGAGTCTGTACATGCATATTATGAGTGTCTTTTACAGGTATTCAAACAGTACAGTGGGTTAGAAAACATTGATAATAAAGACATGACACATTTTGTATGTCGCTTTGTAACTGGGTTAAGGACAGATATATCCCAAATGATTAAAGAGCATAAGTTGTGTTGGCAGGCAAAGCTTATTGATGAAATCCTCAAGTATGCAAAATATTGTGGGGATGAAATTGATAATAGACGGGAAAAAATTAGAAGAAAAAGTAATGTGGGTCCAAGTAAAATTAGAGCAGCAACAAGAACTTCAGCTAAGTAATCAGGCAAATAATCAAGGAAGAGGGGAATGCCAAGGTGAAGGTAGTGGGTGCAAACCAAGAGGGCGAATGAGTAAAGAAGAGGCAAAGAGAAAGTTTCCCTGTCATGGGTGCGGAAAATTGGGGCATTGGGAAAACAAGTGTAAACTTCTACAGAATAATAATGTCCAAACTCAAAATTTAAATCCACAGACGCAGAATGAGGTGACAATGAGACAACCGCAACAGGTAATACAGAGTCAATTGCCACCTGACTTATGTCAGATTTTGTGAGTCAAGCCAAGTAGTGTGGACACCGGATTCCGGGAGGGAAGTGGTAAGAAAAATTCTGTAACACCACAGTTTCTTTTGCAGGACACATTTTTTGACGAAGGGACTTTGACAGTGCCTGAGGGGGGGGGGGGGTGGGGGTGGGGGTGGAGAGAGGAATGCGTTCTTGGCACATCCTTGCCGGTAGATCAGTCAGGTCCATACATTGGAGGTAAGGTTGAGGGAAATTACATCACCTTCTTGTTAGACACTGGTGCTACCCGTTCTACTGTGAGAACAGCAGACGTTCCAAACCTACCCCTCTCGGGAGTAGCGATCCAAGTAGTGGGCATTTCTAATAAACAGATTAGGACTCCAATTACCAAAACAATGGAGGTATGTATTGGCAAATGCTTGAAATTTTGGATTCTATAGCAGCCCTCGAAGAAAAAAAAAATTCCGCCAAAATGTCCAAACCTTGGTTCAATGACTCCCTGAACTCGGAGCAACGCAAGCTAAGAGTTGCTGAACGATTATGGAAATCAGCACCCACCGACCTTCACCTACATCAACTTAGAACGTTAAGGAACTCCTACAACAGGAAGATTCTAAAGGCCAAGGCAGACTTTTTTAGAACCCAGCTGAACTAAGCAATCAATGGTCAAAAAACTCTTCGAAATCATCAAGCAACAAACTCGCAACACGGCTAACTCTACGGATCTAAACGACCTGGCTACACCTTCTTGCAATGATCTTGCCAACTTCTTCTGTGAAAAGATAAAGGTCATCGAGCTCGACATCCAATCTAAGAAGGCCCTCCCCACCACCTATGGCCCAGGATGCTAATGGTTATTCACAATTAAAGGTCCTCCTCAGTTCTCCAGGGGAAGTCACAAAAAAAACTCCTCCTGGAACACCTTCGTGCCAATCTATGAACAAAAAAATCTATAACACTCTTCTGGGAATCAATCCCTCCAATCACTTCTCCGCCCCCCTTCCTCCTGCCCTTTTCAAAATGATAAAAAAAATCCATCCTACCATTACGGGCAAAAATTGTAAACACCTCCCTGAGGCAAGGCTCCATACCAGACTGCCTTAAAATAGGGCAGGTTATGCCTATACTAAAGAAATCCAACGCAATCTCATCAGATCTCAACAATTACCACCCTATATCTAACATCCCCACTCTGGAGAAACTGTTGGAGAAATGTGTACAAATACAATTATGCAACCATATTGAGAACTACAACCTCCTAGACATTCTCCAATCTGGTTTCCATCAAGGTCACAGCACAGAATCTGCACTCACACACATATTGGATGACATACTAATAATGCTTGACCGCAACGAATCCTGCCTAATGATACTGCTTGACCTATCCTCCGCCTTAGACACGGTTAAACATGACAACCTTCTGTCACTATTGGAAGGAAGGATGGGCCTCTTGGGCACAGTGTTACAATGGTTCTCCTCCTTCCTTACTAACAGGACTCAAAGAATCTAGATGAAGAATGCACTCTCTCAACCATCTGGGGTCGACATAGGCGTTCCCAAGTGCTCAGCCCTTTCACCTATTCTTTTCAACCTACTAATGGAACCCCTGGTGAACGCATTGAAATCCGCGAATATCCTATATCACCTCTATGCGGACGACACCCAACTGTATTTGAAAATCTCCACTCCAGAAGACTTCATCTCCCTCAATGCTATTCTTCTGAACACGCAAAGTTGGCTCATGAACAACCACCTCATGCTCAATACAAAAAAACAGAATTCATTCTCATCTCCCCACCCAATCACACACCAAAGATAGAGCAATGGTTGAAACACCTAACAGCCATTGACTGTGCTCCCCTCATCATTGATTCAGCGAAATTCCTGGGAGTCACTACAGACAAACACCTGAATATGCAGTCGCCAAATGAGTTTACTAAGGAAACTTAAACCCTTCCTCCCTCAGACCGACTTAAAAATGGCAGTGCAAGCCTTCGTGCTATCAAGATTAGACTATGAAAGCACCACTCTCTGTGGTCGCCCCAGAAACAAGTAGGCTCCGATGAGGGCCTCATTTAACGCTGCAGCAAGATTGGTATCGGGATCTAAAAGAAATAGCCACATTTCCCCTACCTTAAAAACGCTGAATTGGCTGCCATATGAGGCAAGAATACAACTAAACGTTGCTTGCATGACCCATAAAGCACTATATAACAACACACCCAGTTTAACAAGCCCTAAATCTTGAACGATCCGGAGGTTACAGACAATTACGAAGCGCTAGTTCTTTACTTCTGAAACAGCTATCCTTTCATAAAGAGAACTGGTTGCAGAGCTTTTTCAGGGTTCACTCCAAAGATTTGGAACTCCTTACCTCCAGTGGTTCAGGGAATCTCTTCCTTTACTGCCTTCAAAAAGGGTAAAAATATTCCTAATGAACAAATTTACGTCCTAAGATGATACGATCCTCATATAACTGGTTACATCGTGTGGGTTTAAAGAGAACATTATATTTTTGTTTATTTCCACAATACTGACCTAAGGCACAATAACTGCTTAGATTGTAATGTGCTGTTGCCCTCTATGATCATCATGTGTCGTCCACTGGTCACCTATGTTATCCTATACCTATGTTATCTCATACCTCTTTTGTTAGTACTGACGAATATCAAATGCATGTATACTACCTAATTTCTTATGTCTTTAACTATATACCATAAAGCACTCTGATACCCCTGTGGGTCATGTTTGCGATATATAAAACTTTATAAATAAATAAATTCAAAGAAATGCATACGTTTGTTGTTTGCGACTCGAGCCCTGTAAACTTGCTAGGAAGGGTTTTATTGTTCAAAATGAATAGCACAATATATTGCACACCTGGAGGTGTTGCAATTCAGATACCTGATGAAGACTGGGTGCACAAGATCATGTTAGCTAGACCAGGAACTGTATTTGACCCCAGATGAGCTACCAGAGGAGGTCCAAAATATAGTAAACCCTGATGTGTGGGATTTTACCGGAAAGGAAGTAGGTGTAATGGCAAATGTGGACCCAGAACAAGCAACAGTATAAGAAGGTGCAATCTACCTAAATATGCAACAATACAAATTGAGCCCAGAAATAAAAGCTGGTGTTGCAGCAGAAATTGAACGTTTGGTCGAGCAAGGCATGTTAAAAGAAATAATGAGTAGTCCCTGTAATTTACCTGTAATTGGCATAAAGAAACGAAACAGAAAATATAGGGTGGTCCAAGATTTGTGCAAAATAAATAAAGTTGTTGTACTATGTTGTCCAATAGTACCGAATCCAGCAGTGATTCTTTATCAGATACCATGGAGTGCAGTATGGTTCACTGTAATTGATTTATGCCATGCCTTTTTCTCCATTCCATTGCATCCAGACAGCCAGTTTTTATTTTCGTTTAAAATTGATGAGCAAGTTTACGCTTGGAATCGTGTTCCACAAGGGTACACAGAAAGTCCATCGATCTTTAATCAGATTTTGAAAAAATGCCTTGAATCTCTGGTGTCTCCCAGACAGTCTTGGTGCAATACATAGACAACTTTTTGGTTGCGTCTAAAACTCAAAATGATTGTGTTGGTGATTCCATTGCATTATTGAATCACTTGGCTGAAGGTGGCCATAAAGTGTCACCTGAGAAATTACAATTTTGTACCACTTAAGTCAAATACTTGGGACATCAGATTGAAAGAGGGGTCAGAAGAATGACTTCACAAAGAATCAAAATGATTAGAAACATGAAATTACCTCAGACTCAGAGAGAGATCAGAATGTTTCTTGGAATTGCAGGCAGTGGATTGTGGGTTGTGCAGTATTTGGCAAACCCGTGATACAATTGACAAAGAAAAGAGCAAAAGAATCAGTCGAATGGGATGATGAAAGCATGACAGCCTTTGTAAAATTGCAAAACTGTCTATGCGAAGCACCTGCATTAGGTATGCCAGATTATTCCAAAGAGTTCGCCCTATTCTGTGATGCAAGAGACAATTGTGCACTCTCAGTCCTAACACAGACACATGGCCTAATGCGACGTCCTGTGGCATATTTCTCTGCTACTCTGGACCCAAAGGCATCTGCATTGCCAGTGTGCTTAAAATATGTAGCTACAACATGCTTGAGTTTGGAACAAAGTGAATCAATTATAATGGGACACCCTGTGATAGTGTATGTCCCACATGCAGTCGTGATTTTACTGATGCGAACTCGCACACAATATCTTACTCCTAGTCAAGTATGAGCGAGTTATATTAGCTGCAGAAATGTAACGATAGTCGGATGTACTGTCTTGAACCCTCTGTTGCCTGATTCACCTTTTGAAGAAGTACAAGATGAGGTCGAACATGAATGCCTTGATGTTACTGAACTAAGTACCAAACCACGTCCCGACATACAGGAAGAGCCTTTAAAGAATGCAGAACATGAGCTGTTTGTAGATGGCTCGTGCATGCGTCATGAGGAAGGTGGATTGAGTGCTGCTTATGCTGTGTGCACATTGGCTGGAATAGTCGAAGCATCCTATTTACCATGAGTCAAGTCTGCACAAGTAGCCGAATTGGTAGCTTTAATCAAAGCTTGCAAAATTGAGAAAAATTGGAGAGTAACCATTTACACTGACAGTCAGTATGGTAGCAAGGTTGTGCGTGACTTTGGCCAGCTCTGGATGCAAGGGATTTCATGACTTCTTCAGGAACCCCTATTAAAAATGGGCATTTTGTAAAAGAATTAATTGAAGCAATTCAATTACCAAAAGAAGTGGCCGTGGTCAAGTGTGCTGCTCATCCCTCTGGAAACGATAAAGTGACCGCTTGTAATCGTTATGCTGACCAAGTTACCCAACACTGTGCTAAATACAAAATGGCACTAAACAAGGAAAAGCATGCATGTGGAATCAACTGCCAACTTATGCTACTTGGGGGCATAGGAACATGGGAGGAAGTGAAGAGTTACAAAATGAAGCTGAAAACAAAGAAAAGGAGGAATGGGGGAAAATAGGTTGTCAGAGAAGAACTGATGATGGTGTAATAATTTACTTAGATGGGAGACCTGTGTTACCTGACTGTATGCTTGCAACAATGGCTAGAATGTATCATGGAGACACACGCATAGGAAGAGATGCAATGATTAGACTTTTTCAACAAGATTGGTTTAATGCAAGGTTCAGGAATGTCGCAGAGAGTCTTTGCCAGAGATGCTTAAATTGTCAACAAATGTACCCCGGCAAGAAAACTGTAATTTGTCCAGGGAGGATTGGGAAAGCTGAGGATCCATTTATAAGACTTCAGATTGATTTAATTCAGTTACCTGCTTGTCGAGGATTAAAATATGTCCTTGTTATTGTTTGTTTATTCTCCAAATGGGTGGAGGCATACCCGACCAGAAGAAACGACAATTTAACAATAGCCAAGCTCCTGTTGAAAGAGCTCATTCCTAGGTTCGGTTTTCCATTAACTATTGAGTCAGACCAAGGGTCTCATTTTAATAATGAAATAATTCGATTAATTTGTGAAGCATTCCAAATTGAACAAAAATTGCACTATGCATACCGTCCAGAGGCTTCTGGAGTGGTAGAACAACTAAATGGCACAAACAAGTTGAGACTGGGAAAGGTGTGTGCATCCACCCCACTGGAGTGGCCTGATGCTTTACCTCTTGTCCTGATGGGACTCAGAAGCATCCCAGACAAGAATACAGGCTTGAGTCCCCATGAGATTCTCATGGGAAGGGCAATGAGGCAGGCATGTATACCAGGACACAAGCTGTTGAGTATATCTGATGATTTGGTACTGGAGTATTGCAAAGTGTTGGCTGACTAAGTGCGTTCTATCTCTCACCAGGTTGGGGTAGACGCTGTTGCCAGGCAGCCGAACCAAGCGCATGATCTGAATCCTGGTGACTGGTTAGTGATAAAAGATCACACTCTAGAATTGTGCCTAGCACCAAGGTGGGGAAAGCCACATCAGGTTATATTGGTTATCACAACAGCTGTAAAATGTGCAGGATTGCCTAATTGGATTCATGCCAGCCACACAAAGAGGATACCAACACCTGATGAAACAGAATCACATGAAACTCAAGTGGTTGTGAGGGCTGATGATTGTACAGCTGAAGAATCACAGGCAATAGATTCTGAAATAGCTCATCAAGAACAACCTGGCACTAGTCAGGACGACTGGATCCCAGTGGTGGACATACCTAAAAGCATCATAAGAACAAGAAGTCAAACCTATCTAGATAGACAGAGTGATAGTGAGGACGAGACAGGAATAGAAGAGCACACTCAGAAATTAAAGCTAACATCAAATCTGAGGAGAACCAGATAAGGAAAGAACAATGTACTCAGACAGAAGAAAATAGAAGCAACACCTGTGAGTCTGAGGAGGGACAGATAGGTACTAGAAAAAACGCCCAGGCAGAAGATAATCAAGAAATTATAAGATCTGAGCAGGACCAGTTAGGTAAAGATAAACACGTTCAGGAAGTAGAAGGAGAACAAAGTCAAAGCAAACAAATTCTTGAACAGAATCAGAATAGTGTAGAAGAACGCATCCAGGCAGAAGAGGCAAAGATAATAAGCCCTGGACAAGGTCAGATAGAGAGGAATTCAGAAGACGAAAATCGAATTGTGCCACAAATCAATGAAAATAAGAGCCATTGAAGAAACTGAAAGCACAGTGCCAGCTAAAAGACTCAGAAAAGGTGATACTTGGCCTAGTATTATCAAAAGACTGAAATATCGCCTTAAGAAAATAAATGAAGAACCTAACCAAGTAAATGAGGTAACAAGCCAATCTGGACCGTCTATGAAAAACCAAGAAGGAGAAGTCCAAGATTGCAAAGACTAAATAATAAATTCAAGGGTCCTGAATGGACATATGTAATTCTTGAAGACTTTGAGAATCTGGAAATAAGTGGAGACAATGATGAAGAATTGAGTGCTGATCGAATTGATGAAGAAGTGAGACCAACTTGAGAAATTATAATTTGTATTCTGTACAAAAGTTACAAAGAGGGCAATACATTCTCCTTAGTCAGAAAATGGCTGATAATAGAGCTGCTGGAAAACTAAAACGAAATTGTATAAAGACATGCTGCAGAATATGCATATGTAGTCTATTTTTAGTGCTCATAGTATGGTTAGGACTGACAATAGCCATTCCCTATCTAATGACTGAGAAAAAAAGAATAACACTAGTACACATGAAAAGGTAGCTAACATTAAAGGAGACAGAGTAGAATTAGAAGCACCAGATGAGACAGAAGTACACCACAGTATAAAAAGAAATGACAGATTTAAATGTTTTTGCTAACTTGTTAGTACATTACGTAAAAAACATGGAAGTTAGTGATTGTTATGTATGTATGAAATTACCAACATCAGTAGCAGAAGGAGTGACATATCATTTACCATTGACCTATGGTATTTCATGTAGTATTTTAGCTAGTTTATTTTATAGACCTGGAAAGTTACAATGTTAATATTCTAACATAGATGTGATTTTTCAGAAATTCCTTTGCGTAAGAATATGAACCCTGCCCTTAGCAGTAGAGACTCACAATTTATGGGTGAATATTTCCTAACAATGAAAACAATAGATCTAGCTGAAGCACATAAGAATAATCTAACATGTAGGTTACATGATGAAGAAACAATATTTTTGAATTTAGTAGAGAAAAGGTGACCGGATTTCCATAGAAGTGCCACTGAATTGAAACCTCAGATACCTAAATGGGCTGAAAGGGAAGATTTTATTTCAACTGGCAAGACTCATGCTGCTATGTCCCTGGACCTTGAAACCAAGGGGAAAATCAGTCTCCATGGGTTAAAAACAGAGTATAACAATGTATTCATTGGTTCCAGTGAATGTGAACACAATTGCCTGATAATTGGGGGTTGGGGACTAAAAGGGGGAACCGATCCAGTATTTCCTGGAGTCTATTATATTTGTGGAAATAAGGAATATTTTAAGCTGCCTGACCACTGGTATGGCAGTTGCTATTTCGGAACAGTATTCCCAAAGGTATACCATGTAAAAAGAATCACTGGAAGCAATGAAGAACATTATGGACTGACACAAAAGAAAATAGCTAGTTTTTCAGAAAGTGTAGGAGATGTATTTAGTGCATTGATACCTTCAGTGGGAGTAATTCTGAATACACAAAGGATTTGTAAATTATCTACAGTCGTTGATCGCTTATCGACTGACACTGCTGGTGGATTCCTAATGATCAATACCGAATTAGTTGCGGTTAGATCTATGGTTTTGCAAAATCGACTTGCTCTTGATATATTATTGGCAAAAGAGGGCGTAGTCTGTAAAATGTTGAAAGCGCAACATTGTTGCACCTATATTCCTGACAAATGTGTTAAAATTGGGAAATATGTCAGAAATATTACGAATTTGGAAGAAGAATTGAAACCACTGGCAGTTGTTAGTGCATGGAAGAGACTAACTGATGGTCTTTCTTCTGTAGGCATTTGGTTTTCTAATGTAGGGAGAAGCATTATAGGTCAAATATAATATTGATGCCAATAATGGGAATAAGTATTAGTTTTAATGATAATGATTTGGTGCATATGCTGCAAAAAAGAAAATGGTATGGAGTAAATGAAAAAGAAAAGAAAATATGATGAAATTCAACTTGAAGAAATGAAAGGAGATATTTACAAAAGAATGAAAGGTTTTCAAAAGAGAAGGGAAGAGGGAAATTCCAAAGTAATAGAAGAAATAGAATTGGGAAATTGCTAAAGTTGGCATCTGGTTCAGTAATTAGTCATGGCATAGATTGCCATTAAAGAGGGGATTGATGGAGCAAGGTTTCATACGTAAAGAAACTTGCTTGGACTAAATCCTCTCGAAATAACATGCAACAAATTAACCAACATGTTTTGTGAAGACTAATAATTGCACCACACAATATTTTATTTATGTAGGGGAAGCTTGTCTATGTGCTTTACTAACCAGTAATCCGAGTGTCTAAAAATGGCTGCCAAAAATGCGGGAACTCTTCTCCACATGTGTTTACTGCATCTACATAGTATGATGTCTTTCGCTTTTGGTGGGAATTCTTTGCAGGTGCGCAGTAAAAGCTAAAATGGCCGCTTTGAACTTCACATGCTAATGCATATGCTTTCGCTTAAACTAAACCTTGCATGTTCTGCTAAACTATTAATGCCATAGTTAAAATAAAATAATGGGACTAGAGTAGAAATAAGTGTTATACAGTGCATTAATTTATTTTCGTATTTTAATGCGTTTTTCTTTGACTTTACTATTAGCTTGTTTTTTGGGCCTGGAGGGTGACTGGATTCTCCATCTTGTCTGAACCCTAAACATGCACACTTGATTCATGAAAACCCTGTGCCGTGACATTGAACTGCTGCCAAGGACTTTCTGACCAGCAAAATGCTTGGGAACTTTACCTCTTGACCCGGAGAAGGAAAGAAGATTCGCTTAAAGTATTTACATTATACAAGAAAATAATGTGACTGTTGCTGGGTGGAATAAAAGCATGGTAAAGTAAATTTAAATGTGGCAACATAGAACAAATTTAATTAAATAAAAATTACTTCACAATAGTATGGTGTGATGACCTCTCCCCATCCCAGTGACCAATCAAATGAAGGGGATACACGAATATTGAAACATTTGGAGGGTGGTACATATCCTGAAAATGGTAAAACTAGGGTAGGCTCAGGCAGTTAGATTGTCTGACTTGTCACAGACCTGTCACTGACCCAACGTTGCTGAAGGAGTTTGTGGATGTCACAGAGGGCTGGTCGAGCACTCTGACAGAAGAATCAGGAGACTGCTGAAGGAGAAGAATCGATCTGTTTAGAAGGGAACAAGAGTAGCACCAGAGAGGGGTGTAACGCTGGTGGTGCACTTAGAAGAGGTTACCTCTCCTGCACCTGTTCTGATCTTTGGCTCGTGATTAGTCGGGAGCCCTCTTTCTTTCCAGCCCTTGGCCAGGGGTTGGTCCTCACACCATTCTAGGTAAATATAAACCTGTGTGGTATGCCCTTTCTCACCCTTCCCAGTCAAGAGATTTTTCTAAGTCTTTAAAGATTTTTGCTTTGATCATTATTTTTATTCTTGAGAAACTGGTGATTGACATGTATTGGTATTTGACTCACAAAATATTGCATAGATAAAGTCTTTAAAATTCTCCTGAGTCTGTGATCATTTTATGAAATAAGGTAAATAAATTGTTTATGCCTATTATTCTAACTACCTGATCCATTGACCTGAATAACTTAAGAATCGAGGTGACAAGGAATTGGTAAGTTATGGTGTACAGGTATAGGTCATTAAAAGTAAAATAATTCCTGATCGGCAGCTAATAGATAAATGGCTTAAACGTGTGTGTGTTTATGGGCCCATGTGAGTATGGTGTATTATAAATTACCCCAACTGGTAATCTCGCGCCATCAATGTGACTTTTAGTCCTAAATTGAGTGTGTCTGTATACACCTATATAGTCCTGTTAAAGTGGACACATAATGTTTTAGAAATGAATTCTGAGTATATCTTCCTTCCATAACCCATTATTATGGAAACAGCCTCCCTTACATACCCATAATGTTTATTTTTTGCAACAGCAGTACTGCAGTTTCTGGTACCATTCACAATGGGAATTTAAACTTGTTAACTGCTTCAGCGCTACCGCGTTTTCCCGCTGTGCGCTGGAGAAGTAGAAAAAGGCTTGTTCATGACAAAGCCAGCTCATCATGAGTCCACCATAGGTAAAGCCCATGACGAGCTGGCTTTGTTATTAGCGTGCAAGTGGTGTTAAATCCACAAGATATGGGTTGCTGCACCCACACAAGATCTCAACCTGAGAAACATTTGAGACAATACCAGAACAAATAGGTGATCCAGGTGAAGGGATACCTATTGGATTAATAAGGGTCATCCACAATGCTGCATGGCCACAAAATTCTGATCAGAGGAAAATGAGATCAAGAGTGTCAGAAACAGCATTCCACCAACTAGTATAATTTACAAAAGTTTTTTGTAATGGTGATCTCCCTTTTTTGGAACTCTGCAGTTCCAACACTAAGACTCTAAACTAGTTTCAGATTGGCAGGTATTGTTATTTATTTGTTTGCTCCAGTCCTGGATAGTTTGTTATAGCCCAGTGCTATTGTGTTTTCCAACTTGTTCTTTACCTTTTATAAACCTTTGGGACACTATTAATGAGTCTTACCTCAATCTTCTGCCACTCATTTTTTCACAAGGTACTTATAGCTTTATTATTTTTTGCCAACAAATAAATGTTTTTGATACAATTCTCTTCATTTCCAATTGCCTATACTCCGTCTCAAAATGGCACCTGTTTGAAACCATAACAATGCGACCGTTGCAGCAGGCTGCATTGTTGTATTACAAAAACACACATAGTTCATTTATGGGGATAGGATCCCTTTCCTTCCACGCGGACCTTTGCCAACACTCTACACAGCTGGAACCTGTCCCTAACGGGTGCCGACATTCTCCACAGGTGGCCGCTGATTTGCATGTTTAACTCACGGCCATTATCATGAGTGCAGCTGGCCGAGCAAGATGTGATAGACAATATCGAGGCAAAGGTATTGAAAACATATTTTCATTATATGGATACGTTCTTCATCTTTATTTGACGCTTACAGATTGCTTTTTTGTTATCTTTAAATGTACAGCATTTCGACTTTGGACAAACGTTCGCAGTTTCAAATTTTACGTCAGATACTCACTCATTCTATTGCATCCGGGCGAGTATAATCTTTTCTTTCACTTATAGTTCATGAATTTTCTCTGAAGTAAATCCACGCCATTTTTAAAGTTTTTGTTTCATTCGTATTCTATAGATTATTTGTAAATACGAGCATCTAAAGATAGGTTCCCATTTGCTAGGTGGCTGGATGAGAGAGGACTGGATACATTATCATTACCGGCTGGCATTGCAAAATGGTTTTGCTTCCCAGGATGCTTAATCGTCGTCAGAAGATCAAACACATGGAGGTGTAACTCTTAGGGACGTGCTGGGATAGATGCACAGCACGATCCAAAGATGTACTGCTCTAATCACCAAGTGTTCTCCTTGTGGGGCTCCCCCAATCAGGACGGAGTCCTCCCCTTATGCAGCCTCAGGGCTGGGAAGATGCAGGAGTGCAGACGGGTGGTGATTGTTATAGTGATGGCGCACTACTTATTCCGGACGGATTCCTCGAATACTATGGGTTACCACCGGGGAAGTTCTTGAGCTACCACAAGATACGGGGGCAATGGCGGAACTTTGGGGGATAGATATGAAAGAGCCAGATACCCATGCGACACTACAGGCAATGGTGACTTTGGGCTCTGTGGGTCATATGGTGAAATGGCTCTACCTGGCAATAATGGAACTGACATCTCGTCCGTTGCCTCGACTACAAGAGAGATGGGAAGGTACGCTGAATAGGCAATTGACTGAGAAGGAATTGAAGAAGGCTTTGGGTGGACCGAAAAAAGTATCCAGGAATGCGGCTTTCAAATTAATGCAATTTAATATGCTTCACAGGACTTACTTTTCCCGCACCGGCTGAATGTGGTATATGGGGGTGATAACCAGACCTGTGCCCGATGCTCGCAGAAGGATGCAGATTTTGATCAAATGGATTGGCCTGTCCAGGGCTTACGGCTTATTGGGCTACAATTGTGGACACGGTTAATAGGGTGCTGTCTCAGAATCTTGCCTGCGTTACAGAGATTTGTCTTCTAGGCGTATTTCCAAGGCCTAAATCCAAAACAATGGGTCATAGGTTCATTGACCTGGCCTTTCTCCTGGCTAAGAGGGAAATAGCTCTTCGGTGGAAGGCGAAGCAGGCTACTTTAGTGGTTTAATGGGAAGAAGATGTCTCTTGCTGGGCAAGAGCTGAGGAGAAGGCTCTGATAAGAGGATACAATCACAAAGCGCCGTAGGCCCCTGGCAGAGCCATGGGCAGAAATTGTGTGGGCATGGGATACGCAACATTCACCTGAACAGTCCTGACACACGGGTTCGACTGACTGAAGAATGGGGGAGGCACACGCCCACGTACTTTAATGGTTAATTGACAGTTGCGGACTGGGTGAACTGATTGGAGCTCGTGGGAGGTGGAGGGGGGGATCGGCTCCCAGGTGGGAGGCCACCATTATGCTGAACGTTAGATTTGGTGAAGCACTGTTGATCCACTTATTAAACTAGGGCAGTGCTAGTCTTCATTCCCTTTGCCACCACCTTGTCCCCTGTTCCCCGCCCCCAGCCTACCCTTTGCTCCCCCTCTCCCCAGGTGTCCCCGACCCCAAAATCGCGCTGACTCATAGATTGCAGATGTTTGTACAGACTAATGGAACCCTGACAGTTCATCACAAGCGGTAGTTATGTGTTTATTTTACAGTTTATATTTTTGATGCTAAGTAAGTTCTTTTGTGTTTTTCTTTAGTTTTTCTTATATGGCTATAATTTTCTTCAATATTATGGTGGTATACCCTAACACTTGGCAAAATTATGCTCTTTGGAACTAGGCACTATTACAGTGGACAATGTTGATAATTGACCCGATTGCTCCCTATTGATTGTAATGCCATGATGAGAAATTATTTTTCTGCTGCATCAAAACCAGAAGGGAACGTTAATCTAGAGACATCCGGATATGACCAAGAGATAGGGTGGGGATTGTTGGTTATTGTCCCAGATACACATAACAATTGTAATGAGATACCTACCTGATCGGCACACTATGCTATAAGTTTCTCTCGTCATGGCTCTGTAATCGTGTTGAGTATAATTTTGTTATATATATACCAATAAAAAAGATATTTAAAATGAAAAACATAGGTTCCCATCATTATACTGTAGAAGCACAGCCTTTTCTTGCTTCACCAATTTTATTGGTAAGCACCCCACCACATGTTAGAGTATTTACGTCCTTAATACAAACATTCTTTTCCTTCATTTTCTCTTCATTTTTCATCTTCCCAACATAGGACACATATGGAGTAGATAAAGTGTCATTTTTACCATCAGGACTGAGAATACAAAACACTACCAGGTATATATTAGGACCTGCCTGGACCATTCTTTAGATCACATCTATGGACACCACAGTGATGGACTTAGCACTGGGACCTACATGACTATCACTTTCTAATACGAGCATGGAGTACATTAATACACATTATGCATGTTTAACAACATTTTTGCCCATGGACCTACATGCCATCTAGACCACTGGGCAATATACTTGATAGAACACCATCCAGCAGGGTGGTGTGGCTGTTCAGAACACAAAATGGTTTTAATTATTGCTTTAACTTTCCTTTCCCATTAGGTTAGATCTTTAAAGGCCTGTGGGCACATATTCGAATTAAAGATTGTTTTGTTGTCCACAGATATTATTCTGATTCATTAATTCCGTGGTTTCCTGAAGAAGGCGACCAGCGGAAACGCGAATAGAAAAATATTCACATTGGTTAGGCCACAAATGTGAACAGACCATTGTTGTTTCAGAGTAACAATTTTTGCCTGTTTTTTGTATTCATATAGTATATGATTATCATTTATTCACCTTTAATATTTTATGTAAGATGTGTGAAGTGAATACATGCATGAGTATGTGTGAGTATGAGTATGTCATATGAATGAATCGCTTTCACTCTATTGGAGATTAAACACAATGATCATGTATCATGTGGAAAATAAAATGTATATAAAGTGACATTTCTAGTTATAATAAGAATGAACAGTTTTTTTCTATTTTTGTACCAACATGCTTTTCTAAGTATGTGCCTCCTAACTTGACTGTGTTTGTAATAGTTGCCGAAATGTTTTTGTAATTTATAGACCGTGTTAAGGCATATGAAAATGTATGTAACCTGCTTCAAGAGACCCTTAGAGAAAGTATTCATTATGACATTAAAGGAGAGCAAGCATGGGGGGGCGTGGTTAGCAGCCGAGCATGTAAGACGTGACCTGCGCTAGCTCCGTCCAAAAACCCCTGTTTTTGCTATTTATCCTGCTAACTTGGCACCAAACAACCCCATCCCTGAACATACCGGGCGAGGGATATCTGCCGACTGCGAGAGGAAGAAGATCCGATCTCCGAGAGCTGGCTGACGACAACTCCGCTCCGGAGTGGCGGTGAGGCCTAGCAACAGGAGGGCATCCCCGGCCCACAGTGAATACATCGGCGGACCGGAAGTGAACCAGGATCGGGAGAGGTACATACCCGCCCCCCCCCCCTCCACGCATAGTAAACAGGAGTTTCTGCCGGGACGCTGCGGGGGTTATGACACGTCCTCCCCCGAGTTCCCCTGTAATCGCCCGTTTGGGGGAACCGATTGCGCTGCCTCACTGACGATCAGCGCGAGGCCAAACAGCACCCATGAAGTCGAGACCCGACAACGGCGGTGAAACAGGGGAGGGCACATGCCCCCCCCCCCTCCAGGAGGCCAGACATCCAGGTCCCTGTGCGGGACAGAAATAGCAGAGCCCGGCTGTATCACACGGCGCGTCACAGGGCCCGGTGAACATAGCGGAGCCGCAGCAGAGAGCCCGACCAAGACATGCCCATGGACGGAGACGGCGGCCATTTGCCTCGTGGTGAAGGTGAGCTCTGCCTGACTGCTGGGATCTGAGGGGTAGCGGAGTGACCCGGAGGATGCTTGAAAGTGCTGCACCCCTTCATGGTCTGCGCCCTCTGACTCATTTGTTGATCGGCGCCCCCGGGGCGGATGTGGCGGACCGCTTCTCACCTCTCCTCCTACCTTATACTGAGGTAGGACCAGGACAGGAGACGCTGCAAACACTGCGTGCCCCTTGAGGGTGTTGGGAGCAGCCCCTTGGACGCTATTACCTTCTTAGTTATACACACTTCAGTGGATACTAAGTGAGATTAGAAACGCCATCAGGCACGACGGCAGATCGGCTGAGGCTGACAGTGGGGCTGCCCTAACCCAGGTCCAATGCAGGGGTGCACTCGGCGGGGGCACTTACCCAGGGATTGGTGAGCCCACGCGACACAGAGTCTCTGCATAGCAGAAGGAGACAAAATACACGATGGTGCGAAGCGGACTCCGTCGAACTGACCCAGTGTCACGCACAGTGGTGCCCTCCTCTGGCTCGGAAGATCCCCTGGCCTCCTCCAATGAAGACATCATTCCTCCGACAGGTCTGGGGGCGCAGGAAGCCAAACTGGACCTTATACTTACCGAAATCAGGGCCTCCAGAGAAGCACTTGAAACGAGGATGGACACGATGTCAACGGGCCTCTCACTGTTGAAAGATGACCACAAAAAACTGTCCAAAAGAGTAGCTGAGCATAAACTCGCGCTGGCCGATCTGATCCCCCAACAGACTGCTCACTCCATGCGACTTGAAGACCTGGAGAGACAAATCAAAGGTTTGCGGGTGAGGGTGGACGATGCGGAAGGGCGCTCCCGCCGTAACAATATATGCATTTTAGGCGTGCCGGAACACAGTGAGGGGACTAATCCGACTAGATTCGTGGAAGAATGGCTGAGGACAGTTATGAACCCCGAGGACCTCACCACGATGTACAGTATAGAAAGGGCCCACAGAGTGCCCCCTAGACCGCCGAAACCTGGAGCCCCTCCGCGTCCGCTAATAGCAAGACTATTACACTTCAAAGACCGGGATGCAATACTGAAAACTGCAAGAGAGAGAACCTCAATAAAATATGAGAACAAAACGATTTCCATTTATCCGGATTTCACCCAAGCAGTACAGAAGTCCCGGGCATCCTTTTGGGAGGTGAAACGGACATTACGAGAGCGTAACATGAAATATTCACTCTTCTTCCCAGCGCGTCTCAAAGTCATCCATGACCGCAAAACCTTTTTCTTCGACACCCCGGAGGAGGCTTCGGAATGGATGGAGGTGTCGCTCACGCCACCCCAGTCCCAAGGCGATCGTCCGAGAGAGCAAACTGACCAAACACCGGAAGCTTCAGGAACGCACTCGGATCAACAAGCAGCAATGGAGGTGGAGGTCTCACACCCTAGTAGACAGGACCAGACGGGTGCGGGGAGCTCATTAGCAATTGCAGTACTGACGACTGATGCACTGGCAGAGCATGATGCGAATAACGACATGATCACGAACAGTCAAGCCAGCTCCCACACGGTTGCATCAGATACGGATACTAGCGTACAATTGTTCCCACGCATCGCGGCACAGATGGCAGAGGACTTCTGAACAATGATGATGCAGATGCAGCTTGGTAAAGTAGCTATACACCCGCCTGACTGATTGAGAGGGAGGGGAACGGTACCAAGTCACATATTGATAATGGGGTGTTACGCAGGTGGAACTTTTGGTAGATAACTGCTAGAAGGCAACGACTGGACGCACCCCCCCGGGCGTAGGCACAATTGCGATCTGTTTATACCCCAGTTGGGTACTATGGTTTGGTCCTTCACAGTTTAGGAGGAGGGACCTTATAGTTGGGGAGTTCAGCACCAATGTAGCACTTACACTGTATAACAAAATGTTGTCTATGTTGGAATTCAGGGTAATGTCTAATGTGCAAAATACTCTTTGCCATGTCGACTCCTAATAATTATAAAATCTGCACCTGGAATGTGAGAGGATTGGGCTCAGTGCACAAACGACATAGAGTTTTGGCACAATTGAATAGGCGTCAAGTGTCCATAGCATACCTTCCGGAAACTCACTTGAATAGAGAAGAGGGAGCTAAACTGCTACGGAAGTGGAGATGCCAATTATTTGCCACAGAATACTCGGCGTTCTCCCGAGGGGCAGCCATTTGGATTAGAAATACTATCCCACTCAAAGTCTTGGAACATAGGGTAGACAAGGAAGGGAGATTTGTGTTCATACGGGGGATACTAGACTGTTTATGCATAGTCCTGGGATGTATATACGCACCTAACTCTGAGCAATCAAAGTTTTTTCAAGATATTAGTGGAGTTTTATCTGGATGGGTGGCACATGACTGGGTGGTGGGAGGGGACTGCAATGCGGTATTGGATATCACACTTGATAGGTCACATCCCCCACTTCATGCAACAGACAGTAGACGGCAAGCTGAGGCGCTGGAGTCCTGGGCAGGCGGGTGGGACCTTGTTGACGCATGGAGGATAATGAACATGGCTAATAGAGAGTACACGTTTTATTCCCCCCCACACAAATTACACACTAGAACTGACCGTATATTCTGTTCACGACCATTGACTGGGTCCATAACGTCAGTGATGCATATGGGTAAGACATTATCGGACCATAACCCAGTGGAACTAACGTTACAGTGGGGGAGGCTTCCTACCCCAATACCAACGTGGCGTTTACCTCCAAGTTTATTGGAAGACTCAGTCTTTCGCTCCGCTTTGCTAGATGCCACCACCAAGTACTTTGACGAAAATGAGAACACGGCCAGTTCTAGACAAATAGAATGGGACGCATTTAAGGCAACTGTGCGTGGGGTAGCGATGGGCATGAAAGTGGGTATCAAACATGTGGTATTAGACAAACTTAAGGCAGTGGAGGGTAGCCTGGCAATGCTCGAGAGCGAAGCTGCAGGCACGGATGATAACCTCACTCAGATCCAAGAAGCACATATTCAACATGCGGAACTATTAGAGGACCTACGAGTGATAGATTATAGGGAATATACAAATAGGCAGCAAACGCAGGCCGACAGGGCGGGCCCTCTACTGGCGCGCTTAACACGCAATGCTCCGGAGAGCGCTCCCATAACGGAGGTGAAGGATCAAGGTGGGCGGATAATACGAACTCAAATAGATATAAATACTACGTTCAAAGCTTATTACACTGAGTTATACAGCCCGCATGCCCCACTCGCGGAACATAATTTGGAACACTTCCTCTCAGACATACAAATCCCACAACTGACACCTACACAACGGACTGAGCTCTCGAAACCCATAACACTAACGAAATCAGACAGGCCATTAAAGCGATGCCACGAAACAAAGCCCCTGGCTCGGACGGTCTACCGGCTGAATTTTACCTCACGTATATTGATACCCTGGCCCCATGATTGCACGCGATGTACAGGGAAGCCCTAGAAGGTAACGCACTGCCAGGAACGACGTTACAGGCACTGATAGTATCCCTGTTGAAACGGGGTAGGGACGCCCTACAACTAGAGAACTATCGACCACTGTCCTTATTAAATACGGATTACAAAATCCTCAGTAAACTACTGGCGACCCGACTATCCCACTGCGTCGTGGACTTAATACACCCAGACCAATGTGGTTTTGTGCCAGGGAGGAACACCGCACTAAATTTATGAAGACTGAGTCAGCTGATGACGCAGGATGGTAGAGATGGAGACACTGAGGGGTGTATCTCCCTGGACCTTAGACTATCCTTTGACTCCCTGAGATGGGATTACATGTTCGCAGTAATGGACAAATTCGGCATACCACCTGAATACATTGCGTGAGCGAAACTACTTTACCACGGCCCCACAGCACGTGTCCGAACCAACATTTGTATTTCAGAACAGTTTGAAATAGCGAAAGGTACTAGACAGGGCTGCCCACTGTCGCCCCTGCTCTTAATCATCGCCTTAGAACCCTTACTAATAAAGGTACAGACTGTGGCAGTTAACAAAGGAATACCCAGTCTCAATACCCGACATGTGACTCTCTGCTTATGCGGATGATATATTATTGTTCCTTAAAGATATGACAAGCCCACTGTCACCACTGCCGGAGATATTTAGCGTCTATCAGGCCTCACGATCAATGAGAGCAAATCATATGGATACTGTTTTCGTGGGTCTCTTGCAGACTCACATTTACAGTTTATGCCGCACAGCTTCCAGGTTGCACCCGAGACTTTCAAATACTTGGGTATACAGATTTATAGATGGCCGCAGGATATACTGGAGGGTAACTTGGGTAGGGCCCTTAATACCCTGAAGACACAAGTTTGCTTCTGGAACACATTACCGCTCTCAGTGGCGGGTAGAGTTACGATCTCAAAAATGGTGGTACTGCCTAGACTGATATATTATTTC
The DNA here is from genome assembly GCF_964261635.1 of Lissotriton helveticus. Lineage (NCBI taxonomy): Eukaryota > Metazoa > Chordata > Amphibia > Caudata > Salamandridae > Lissotriton > Lissotriton helveticus. The sequence goes on along the minus strand of NC_136057.1, from coordinate 1,179,512,168 downwards.
ACAAACATACCAATACTGATACCCATGCCCCTTTTTAAAGCTTTAAACACGATTTTGACGGAACTAGTGTGGGGAACAGGCAGGAGACGCACCAGTCTAGCAAAATTGCAACTACCGACGGACAGGGGCGGTATGGGAGTTCCAGACCTGATTGCATATGGTTATGCGTGCCAGCTTCAGTGGCTGCCCTACTGGCTAGCGGGACGCAACCTCCATGAACTTAATATGTCTGAAACTGATAGGGCAAGAGGAGCGATACACCGCTTGCTGCTCCCACACACTAAGATACCAGACTCTGCCCCACCTTTACTCAGGCTAGCACTTAAACACTGGAAAGCGGCAGTAAAATACACTAATAAACGCTCTACATACGCGCCCACGATACTGTTGCTGGGAATCCCCCTAGGGACAGTGTCACTCACGGAGCGCAGGCTGACACCATGGCACGATGCAGGAGTGAAGCAAGTCGGGGATTTTTTCTCGGAGAGAAGCCTTTTGACATACGCAGACTTTACCAGGTTACACCAAACCCCGAGGGCGCTATTCCTCACACATGGGCAGTTAACACATTACATTACCACAGACTGGGCACATGACGGTACGGAACCAAATACAAACACATTGCTCACAATGCAATACCTGATGGGGACGGGTAGTCATCTGACGAAATGGCTGACCAACGGAATACGAATGGACAGAGCGGTGTCACTGCAGCCCCTCTGGACCCGCTGGGAAGTGGACGCAGGCAGAGCTCTCAGGGACAAAGAATGGGAAAAGGTGCTAAACTACCCCAAAAAAGTAGCGCGCAATCCAAAGTTCAAGTTTATCCAATTAATGATAGTCCATAGAGCATACCTAACCCCACACAGATTACATGCAATGTTTCCAGAGTCAGCGAACAACTGCCCTAGATGTAGCATGGATGACGCAGGCCTATTGCATATGTTCTGGGACTGTCCCAAACTTGGATATTATTGGGTAACGATCCATGAGATTCTAACAGCAGTGGCCCCGGGCAGGCCGTATACGTCCTTGTTGTACGAGGGTTTGGGTCTGGGCCACACAGAGAAGAAAAGGAGTGTTGCCACTAGATTTGTAGACCTAGCTCTGCTGTTGGCAAAACGAGCGATAGCGATGAGATGGAAATCAGCTAGACCGCCAAACATTGAGACATGGCACGGGGAGGTACTGAGGTGGGGGAAGGCGGAAGGTTTGGAACAACAAAGGGAGGAACAGAGAGGCCTGAGAAAAACACACATTTCACTAGACTGGAACTCGATACTGATGGAGTTTGAAACATGCGCCGCAGCGCACTTTGAGTGAGTATCCACAGTAGAGAAAGGTAACTGGAACTATACGCCCGAGCCCAATTCCCTATGGCACTTTTGTATAGGTATCGAAGAACACATCCCCGGTTCACTTGCAGGACGGGATGCGGAACCTGTTATTATGATACGCAACATACGCAATGTAAGGAGAGGAAAGTTGACAGTTATGACAATCCTATCGATATAAAGACACGAGACATTGCCTGGAAGACTAAGAAATGTGTGCTTAGTAAGTGCTGAGGAGGGAGGGGGGGAGTTAATATAAGTTTTAGTAACAAGAAGAGAAGTAGATAAAAGTGAAAATTGCATTGTTCTGCTATTTCTGTTCCAACCAAAGGAAGACACGCTATACAATAATGAAGTGCTGCTTATACGTATGTATTTTGAACATGAATGCAACAATAAAACCAATTTATTTAAAAAAAAAAAAAGGAGAGCAAGCATTTCACATAGTAAAAATAGAGAGGAAGACATATTAAAAAACGTTTGGGGGAAAAAAAATAAAATTATCTATCCAAAATTAAAATTAGTCGGGAGACAAAGGGAAAAATATGTGTTTACAAAAGAAGAAATCATGTTAGAAATAGACCTGTGAGCATTACTAGTTGGGAAGACACTTTTGATATGATGGGAGGTACATGGCAAATTTTTACAACGATTAGAAACAGTCATTCCAGGAGTTTATTTTGTATGTGGGCTGGATGCCCTTTTTCAATTGCCAGCTGATTTGTAGAGTATTTGCTATCTAGCTTTGCTATTTCCTAAGATGTATCATGTATATAGAATAGATGCTCTAACAATGACATCCTTACATAGACCTACACGTAACATAGGTGTTGAAACAGAGATATTTTTGGAGCAATCATACCACCAGTGGGAGTTATTTTAAATGAAGAGAACAATAGAAAACTTTCAACAATTGTGGATAAGTTGGCAACCAGTACTTCTGGAGCTTTATTACTGTTTTTTTTCTTTTTATACATTTCTTTATTTGAGATTCGCAGTGTATAACAATACATGTCGACATTTGTTAAGAGGTCTAAAACAGAAACCTGATCTGAATATCTTTCAAAATACCTTCATGTCTAAAAAGTACATCAAGATAAAGAAGTGGCTAACAGTTATGAACAACAGACCAGATCGCCAAGAAAAGGGCCACCTGTAATTGCTAATCAAAACCCATTATGGATTCCCATCAATAACTTGTATGGATCAATGTTTTCATTTGGTAATCCTGCCAGGGTATTCTGTCTCTTGATCATTGAGACATACGGCATACCCCCATCTTTGGCATGGGGTAATGATCTACAATTACTAGATTAGACCAAATGATGATGATCTGATGGGAAAGTGCAGTGCAAAAAAAATGAAGGTGAATGTGATGGTTAAAACAGGATAGGGAGCTTTATTGTTATTAATTCACTTGTGTGTTTTTTATTATAATTTTTTCACACGTTTCTCACTAATTTGGCAGTAGCATTCTTTGAGAACAGAGACCCTGACGAAAGCCTTGGGTTTCCTCCCATAATAGGCTGAAACATGTTGGTCCTCTCGCAGCTATTTGTTTAAACTGCGTTTATGTTGTTGCACTGTTCTTGTTTTTAACAAGGAAGGGGCTTATGCCCAATAAAGTAATTTTTGTTAAAGCTCCCTATCCTGTTTTAACCATCACATTCATCTTCATTTTTTTTGCACTGCACTTTCCCATCAGATCATCATCATTTGGTCTAATCTAGTAATTGTAGATCATTACCCCATGCCAAAGATGGGGGTATGCCGTATGTCTCAATGATCAAGATACAGAATACCCTGGCAGGATTACCAAATGAAAACATTGATCCATACAAGTTATTGATGGGAACTCATAATGGGTTTTGATTAGCAATTACAGGTGGCCCTTTTCTTGGCGATCTGGTCTGTTGTTCATAACTGTTAGCCACTTCTTTATCTTGATGTACTTTTTAGACATGAAGGTATTTTGAAAGATATTCAGATCAGGTTTCTGATTTAGACCTCTAAGTTTGTTTGTTGTTCATGTTGTTCCTTCAAGGGGATAGAACTTAGACGGGTCTTTAAATGTCCCTTTAGCCCTCCGATACCGTTTTGTTAGTTATATTTATATAGACATTTGTTAAGGGACATCTTTCAACTTCAAGGGAGCTGATCATTGACAACAAATGATATAACTCAACAATAAAACAAGGTACAGAGTGTTTCTCATCACGCTAATTAAATTATCTTCTATCAGATGACTTATCCAACACAATCAATTTCACATATCCTATTTATATTTGGGGTATGAATTTAACCTAATAATTTTTACTAAAAGAGCAGTGTCCAGTCTTGTTTCATCCACCCCCACCCAGCACACAAATCAAGACGTGTTCCTCGCAATTCCCACAGGACTATCCATCCCCATCCAGGGGGTATGTCTGCACATAATTTTTCAGTGACTGCCAGGACCTTTATTAATTGTTAATACAGAATTAGTGGCCATCCAATCAATGGTTTTACAAAACTGCTTCACATTAGACATTTTACTCACAGAAAAAGGATAAGTCTGCAAGATATATATATACCGGATGAGAGTACGAAAATTCTAGAATTCATAAAGAACATTTCTGATCTGAAGCCTAAATTAGAAGGTCCTGGAGATTTAGAAAATCTAGGTAAAGGAGTTTCTGTTATTGAAAAGAGAAACTCCAAGGGCTATATTGTGGATTATTAGTAGGTTGTTACTACTTAACCTTGCTTGCTTTATATAAAAGTTGTAGATATTTTAATAGAAGAGAGAAAGAGATAAGAGGGACTTAGAATTAAATGATCACATCAATCGAGAATGCAAGAGGTTAAAGGAATCAGAGTTTGGAAAGAGAAGAAAACTCAACTGAGGATGAGCATGAACTCTAAAGATTCATTTGTGAAGAAAATGTAATATATAACTATCAGAGGGGGGAATTGGGAAAGCATCTAATAATATCTAGAAAATAATACAGGTTATAATAATATGCATAATTAATGTGTAGGAAAAGCAGGTTTGGGCTTCTAGGCTCTTATGTCTCAGGCAGCAGGTTTGGGCCTCTTCTAATCTTTAGCAGGTCCAGGAGTGTTCTGAAGTGAGTGCCTGGAGATGCCACATTTATGCCTGGCACATACTAGAGGGTGGGAATGACCCCTGGACACACCCCTGCCAATGAGGTAAAGGTTCCAGAAGCTAATCCTACACACTTTGGGCAGTTCAAAGATGGCAAAGCCAGGCTAGCTCGAATACAGTGGTAAAGTGAGCAAGGGACCCACGTCTGGGCATACCCTGCCAACTTAGGGCGAACAAAGCAAAACCAAAGGCGATGATGGATGGAGTGTTGAACATTGCAAGCACTCACCCCCAGTCAACTGATCATCCCCTTTGGTTTTGTTTGCCCTAAGTTGGCTGGGTATGCCCAGACGTGGGTCCCCTGCTCACTCTGCCACTGGATTCAAGCCAGCCTGGCTGATGACGGCTGATTAGCCAGAAACCGGCCCCAGGATGCTTGTTTACGGTCCAGGGAAGACATGGCTTGGCGGTTTGGGTTGGACTGTTCCCATGAGGCACAGGGTCAGACTGATTTGCATATGGCCATGTCCGAACTGGGGCGGCGGAGTGAGCTAAAGAACGATGATGGATTAAAACCAGATCTGTTGACTGAGGGTGAGTGCTTGCAATGTTCAACACTCCGTTCATCATCCCCTTTTGGTTTTGCTTTATGTAATGTAAACAGCAGGGTTTTCCACATGTCAAAACTGGTTTACTTTAGCATGTGTTGGCTGCTGCTATAAGCCTGTCTTTTAAAGTCACAAATGAGGGTAGTCTAAGGACAAATTAGTGTAGCAATACTAAGGTGTCAGGTACGCTAATTTGAATTAACCACTGTAAATGTTATAGGGGGCAGAACACATGCACTTTGAGGTGTTTAACAGTGTCAGTAACACAGTAGACAAAATAGAAACTACTCACCTGGCAAGAGGAGACTGACATACTCTCCTATTCTTGTTGGAGATTGAGAAAAGTCCTTTTGATATCACTAATTAGAACATTGCTTTTGATTCACATTTCTTCACACCTAAAATGGCAGCTTCCTGTGATCGTCGGTTAGCTTTTTAGTCTTTCAGTGCATTTCTCGTGCTGCTCTCCTCTTCAAACATGAACGCCTTGGAAAATTAGCACCTTAACCGTCACTAGAGCTCCTGTTTGTTGTTGTTTTTTGATAGGAATCCTTCATTTTGGGGCACCGCCGGCCTAGTCCTCTAGTGTGCACACTAAGAGTTATTCCCCTTTTTTCAAGGATTAGTGTTCCTATCGCGGGGAGGTAGCGCTGAAGAGAATCTTTGGTGAAATCCTGTGGGAAAAAAGGTATCTGGCGAATACCTGCAAGAATTTATTTAATTTATTTATTTATAAAGTTTATATAGCGCGAACTTGACCCAAGAGGGTATCAGCACGCTTAACATTTAGTATTGTTACAATAAAAGTTACATCAGTTACAAGAGCCTATAAAGGTACAGTACACAAAATTAATGTTGCAAGAATTCGAAGGGGGAAGAAATGAGTCATTAGCTGACAGAAGAAGAGAAACTGTGCCCAATGGGCAGGTGACGGTCAGGGGGAAACCAGGGCTCATCTCCTCAATTGCTGTCTAGCAGCTCAACCGGACATCAGCCATGATGCTCACGTCTCAGCGATCAGGGGAACCAGTTTTGAGTTCATTTGATTTGATAAGTTTATATAGCGCTGGCTAGACCCAGAGGTATCAGAGCGCTTAACCAGAGGATTGTTGCATTACAAGGTAAATCTAGAAAGATTATGTATAGCGCTAGCTAGACCCGGAGGTATCAGAGTGCTTTACCCGAGGAACCTTGCGTTACAAGAGACATCAGTTACCGTAACATAGTAAGGTACAATAAACAAACAACGAGGTTGAGAGGATTCGTAGGAGAGGAGGGGACCATAGCAGGGAAACGAGGAAGAACTGTGCCCATGTCCGGCTGGGTAGGTGGCGGTTGAGGGGGAAACCAGGGCCAATCTCCTGATTAGCAGTCTAGCAGCTCCACTTACATCAAACATGTGGCTCAGGTCTCAGCATTCAGGATTAAAATAGCTTAGACCCGAAGGTATCTAAGCTTTTTACATGATATCCTTATTTTGCCAAGATTACATCAGTTATAGGTTACATCGGTTGATGGGATAGCATATGGAGATCTTTGAGGACGAGGGAAGAGGAAATGTAGAGGGGTAAGGGGTGGGGTAACGGAGTAGGAGGGAGATACGACAGAAAGATGAAGGGAAAAATCAGCCCAAAGTATATCCCACTTACTTTTCAGTTAACGACAAATTAGCCACAATAAAATGATGACAGGTCTCGAGGAGCTGTTGGTTGAAAGGTAGGTGAGTTTTAGGGTTATGAGATTTATGTAGCGCTAGCTAGACCCGAAGGTATCAGAGCGCTGTACATGAGGTTCAAAAAAAATTACAACATGGCATCAATTAAAAAAAATTACATCAGTACTAATAAAACATTTAGAGAAAATAGATGAATCGCAAAATCATTGTCATGATGGGTGATCCGAGGGGGGGGGAGGATGGTGGAAGAGCATCCCTAGCCTCGCTGGTGTGAGCTCGCAGAGCCAGTCCATGTAGTCTGGTGTGGTTGAATGGCTTCTCTCTTAGCTGCAGTCCTGTGGAGGGAGAAGGGGTGGGTTGGAGGGGCTTCTCTCTTTGATGCAGTCCTGTGGAGAGAGAAAGGGGTGGGTGGAGGCCAATTTGGTAGTGGTCAATTGCAGGTCGGTCCGCCATATTAAGGACATGCATCTGAAGGCAGGACTGAGGTTGGAGAGGTGAAAGGACTTGATAGGATTAGGTGAGGAGGATAATTATGGATTGTACATGGGGCCCCACTCTATTTGCGAAGAGCTTTCAACTATAATTACGATGCGGTGAAGGCCGCCATATTGGGGTCACGAGGAGAAAGTCAGTAAGCTCCTAGGTTTTACAGAGTATCAATAATCTATCCGCACATTCAAAAGGTTATTTAAGACAACTCAGTTTGATAGTTCTTAGTTTCCCCCTTTGAGAGACATTCAAAGAACAAGTCAGATATATCAATGAGTAGTGTCAGTGAATAGAGTTTACAGTAATAGAAATGCCTATTCCTTAGGTTTTGTTGTTATTACTGTAGGTGCTGCAGAATACTCAATACAAAAGAAGAAAATAAATTACTGGAAATAGAAGCATACCTAACTCTGCAAGCAGTCTCTCTCTCTTTCTCTTTTGCTTCCACTCACCTTGTCCCCTCACTTGTGTATACGCGGATAGTAATTGTTTAGGGTGAGCACAGGTGGTGAGGATTTGGGAACTTTGTTCCTGTGATATTCGCTGTCACAGGTTAATCCTTCCTGACAGATTGAAGTACCTTTTCTTTAATCCACCTGAGCAAGATGACAGAGGGTATTGATGTAAACACTTTAGCAGTCCTGACTGAAAACATTCAAACACAACTCACCCAAACTATGGGGGAAAATAAGCATCTAAAAGAAGTAATTGGGTCATATTTAGAGTCTCAACAACTCACACAGAGACTTAATGAGTTAACTTAGGATAGCGGTTCAATAACAAACCATTGCCTTCCACAGCTTCTGAAATCTCCACCTAGGTTATACTTTCTATATCTCCAATCAGCCCCGGGGCCACCCCGGAACATTTTAATGAGGATCCTCACAAGGCACAGACTTCTCTAACCAAGTGTTCTTTACACTTCCTTTGTAGACCTATTATATTTACAGATGATTAATTGAAGGTTGCCTTTGTATTGTCTTATTTGAACAGGATGTTGGAGCCTGGTCTATGCCTTTGGTCTCATGGTTTTTGCCCACCACCTCCTAACTTTGATAGGAGTAAATCAGAAACCATTAAGAACTACAACTCGAGTTTAGTAGCGAAACTGCTAGCATGCGCCTTAAGAGAGTACCATAGCCATGAAGGGGTTAGGTTCCCGGCCTACAATCTTCTCAGCTTATGCTGATGATACCCTCCTCTATGTCCGGGACCCTCCGGTGAATCTCTCCCCAATATTGTGGGAAGTGGTGAGATCTGGAGAATTCTCTGGCCTATGAATCAACTGGGCAAAGTCCATTATTTCTCCTTTGACTCCAATGCCGATCCTTGAAGACCCATATTTTCCACTAACTTGGTCCACTGAGCCGATCCGATACCTAGGGACACGAATCCATACGGACACCGAAGAGGTACTCCAGGAGAATTATGGTAGGGCTATGGCCAAGCTGGAGGAGGACATCGATCAATGGATCCGCCTTCCCCTATTACTCCTGGGAAGGATATCCATTATGAAAATGGTAGTGCTGCACAGATTTCTCTTCCTGTTTTTAAACATCCCTATAGTTTTGCCTGCACACTTTTTCAAACAACTAAAAACTCTGCAAATCAAACTGGCTTGGGCCGGCAAGCAACCTCAAGCCAGGTGGGATATTCTCACTCTTCCTTACGCTATGGGAGTACTGGGAGCCCCTGACCTAGACCTTTACTATCATGCCGCACAGGCCTCACATGCATACTACTGGCTTCATCAGCAAGACCCCCCCCCCCACCCCACACCTCCACATAGAGTGTATTGCAATGGCCCCGAGGCATCTGACTGCGGCACTGTTCCGCATGGCATACCGCCACACAGGAACGTTAGATTCGATAACCGCAACCACGCACACCTGGCGAAACCTGTTAAACCGCCAAGCAACTGCTATACTCTATTCTCCCCTTACAACCCTGGAATGGTGTGCGTGACTCCCTGAGCTCACTACACCTTAGATGACTAGAGCCCTTCGCACCTTGGGAATAGATTCAATTGGCGACTTTTTTTTATCAAGGGACGAGGACGAGAATGGGACTAACTAGTAGGCAATGACACCCCAAAGTCCATTTTAACAATCTTTCACTACTTCAGAGCCCGGTATGCTCTACGCTAGGTGCTAGGGTCCGACCTATTAGAACCTCCGGAGGTCCTCGCCTTTTCGGCAATACTCAGTGTTGAATCCCCAAGCAGACTGGTCGCACACATCTACAAAAAAAACACAAGAGCTGTGCAGTAACCAATATGTTAAAGCAAGACTGGCGTGGTAGTGCGATCTAGAACTCACAATAGATGATAAAATGTGGAGATACTGCTGCGAAGCCACCAAACTAATTTCTCTTAACGGCAGACACCGGCTCATACAATTCAAATTTCTGAACCGAATATATCACACACCTGTGCAGCTTCATAAATTCGGGTTGTGAGACTTGGACGGCTGGGAGAGATCCGGGCAGAGAGGAGCTTGATTCTTGCATTTGGCCTGGCTCTGCCCACCTGTCGCAGCTTTCTGGATACTAATCTTTTCCAAACTAAGCGACATCATAAGCGAGCAGATTGGCCCAGACCCACTAGTGGCAATACTGGGATACTCAAAATGCCTTAAAAAAAGTATTAGACGACTCGTTGATATGGGCTTATTAATAGCTAAAAGAGTGGTGGCAATGCATTGGACTAGAGTGCCCCCCTCACTATCCCAGTGGGCTAGAAACATGGTGTTTTGCAACACACAAACAGAATCATACAGTAAACTACTTCCTCCTAGAAGTTGCCCTAACATTTTTGGCAGTTTATATAATACATACCTGGAAAACCAGGCTGAATAGGGTCAAAATGTTGACACGGTAATCACAACATCCGTAATGAGGGTGCTGTTAGCTCCATCCGCCCCTGGCGACTAAGGTGTCTGCGATAACATAACTAATTTGTTGTGTACTGTATGTCCTTGACTGCAATGACCTGCTTAAAAGAAGGTATATACACAATAAATTTCATAAGTTCTTTGGCTTGATATAATTGTATAATGTTGAACCCGAATAAGTATGTTCAGAATCTGGCTCTGTTTGATTATCTGTTTCCCCATTCCTTTTAATTTATATGGTTTGCTCACCACCCCCTTATTTGTATGTTTGTACAAAAAAAGCTGAATAAAAAAATAAAAATAAAAAGAACTATGACTCGAGTTCTTCTGAACAACCAATGCAAATTGGAAGTACCATAGGTCCGCTTTCTAAAGAAGAAAGCGATAAGAGGCTATAAAAAACTGCAACTGCAGAAAAAGGCACCAAGAAGCAAAAACAAAGCCTTAACATAAGGAAAGACAAAATCATGCTCATTTCCTTGCTGATATATACGATTTGTATTGCAGGATTACATTGGCATTATTTTACAGCTTGAGCATATTTTTTATAGTATAACATACATTTGTATTCCTCTTGTTGCGACAGTATTGTTTACCAATTTACGCTAAAAATCATGTAACCAAGGAATATCGGAAAGCGGTTACATATCCCTATTTTCCTATTTACAACAAACTGTATAACAACTTGTCCATAAGCATGCATAACCATCTAAATAAAATAAAAATAAAGACAAAACAAGATTAGGCAGCAGTTAACTTTGCAGTTTCTGGGTGGCGTGGTCTCGCCATGCTGCAAGATGTCTGCGCAGTAGGCAAGCTCTGCTGGCAGAGTCATTGATCCGACTGTGTAAATTCTACCCAAGGCGCCCATTTGGTGCAACATAAAGAAAGAATGGTCCTGGACCAATTATTCAAAGAGTTAGATCAACAGAATTATCAACTTATTTGAGCTTACATTATTTAGCTCACAAAAGTCTGTAAATCGTGAAAATAATTAAAACAAACAGATGTGCAGAAAAACCACTTAGTGTTATTACAATATATTTATTTAGTCATTTATAGGAACCATGATTAGAGGGTCAAGAAGGTAGGAGAATGTTCTACGGAACGTGTAAGAAAGTATGCTCAAGTGTATATACAGGAGTTAAGAGAGCTCAAAGTGTGTAGAAAAGTAAAGGGCATATATTTACACGACTGTACAAAACTGATATCCAATAAACAGTTTGATGTAACCTGGCCACATGCAAATTATTCATTTGAATCATATTTTCTAAAGTTGTAAGGAGAGTTTCCTTAGGGCTGTAAACAAGGGTGATGGGGAAGGGGAAATTGGTCCAGGTGTGGTAGGGGGTAGCGTTGACGTTTCGATCCAGCTTATCGGCAAACAAGCAACTTTAATACCTCAGCCATGCGGATCTTTCTCAGGACAAGGGGACAGGTGAAGTGACCCTCATCAATCTTGCTATGCTCAATTGGAGTCCAAAACCTGGTTACACCAATGCCCGTAAAGTGGCAAGGGCCAACTAAGGACAAATCCTGTTATTCAGTAGATATAAACCATGGCGTTGGTGCCCAGACCATCCATGGAACGTAATATTCAGGCCCGTATGTGTGGCAAGAGTTTGCTGAATGAATCGGGCAATCCGTGACACAGCGTAATTTATACGACTGGAGACAATCTGATCAAAATCCTTACTCTATCGCGGTAGCATCGGCACATACGGTACACTCGTGTTCATCAGCGGCACTGTGTGAGTGGCTTTTGGCATCTCTGAGGCCCCGTTCCTTGGTGCCTGCCGGTACTGCACTGTGCGAGCATGGAGTGGTGATGTACTTGAACCGCAGGCTGCTTGCTGCCGATCCTATCTACAGAGGTGCCAGCGAGAGGGGCGGCTGAGCAGAGTCACCTGCCTGTCCTGGAGAAGCGTTGCAGCACTGGGCCCCGGGTAAGGGGCTTACGCCGGTGACTGGGGGAGGGGGTGGATGCCGGTGAGCAGACACTCAGAGTACCTTGTTCTGCAAATAACTATCTTGATGGTGCTGGCTCTGGCTCAGCTGGCCCCTGCTTCCATACACAGCGACGCATTGGAGGGGAGAGACCCCGCGCCTTCTGCAACCATGGCCGATGGTGTCCTGGACATCCCATTGGCTGACGTGAGCAGGCGGAAGGGACCAGCTGCCCGGTCCCGGCTGTTTTGGGGGCCGGCTGTGTGGGCCCGCTGACCTGAGCGGTGATCCTGTGCCTGATTACAAGGCCCACACATCCTTCACACAACATCGGCAGCCTTGGACAAGGAGGCACTCCAATATGAATGAGTGGCAGAGGTATAACAGCAGCCGAGGTGCAGATGCGCTTGTGTCTGTGGCGAGAGACCCTGTGAAATAACACTATACCAGCTGGAGCCACTGATACATAGCCAGGTATATGCTGTGTCGAAGCAAGAGTGCGGAAAGAGGCACCTGGGCTGGCAAAGCTGAATTCTCAGGCAACCCTGTGCACTTTGCCTGCACCATCAGGACGCCGGCTGTCTGTTCTCAGTCACATTCCCATGGGCAAGCACGAAGGGCGACCAACTAATTTGTCATTTGAGCGAAATATAAGTGCCAGGCAGGTGGACCACATAGAGGACAGTTGAATGGTGCCTAACAAGCGCAGGATTCTGATGAACATGATCTGGACTTGAAAGAAATACTCCTAGATGTCCAAACAAGCCTACAAAATATAGATGCTAAGCTGGACCTACTCACATCACGCCTAGGCAAGGTCAAAGGGAGAGTGAATGAGCATGATACCCGTATCGACCAGCTAGAAACCTGTGTCTCTGATGTTGACGACAATCAGGAGTAGCGAAAGAACAACTTCTGCGCATGGATAAGGTCCTGGAGCTTATTAAGTTTAAGAATGAGGACTTTAAAGCCTGTTTGAGGCGAAACAACGATCGCATTGTGGGGTGCCGCAAAGCACGGCGATCACCAAAATGTAGGATTTCGTGGCCTCTCTACTCGGAGATATCTTTGAAGCTGAACTGTCATCGGTCTTAATCGTAGAAAGGACCCACAGATGCCTTGGCCCCAGGCCTCCTCCTGGTGCACCCCCACAGCCCATCGTTGTGTGTCTGCTAAATTATAAGGACCGTGACACAATAATTAGGCTGGTTCAGGAAAACGAACAGATCCAGTACAAAGGTGAGAAGCTGTCCTTTTATCCTGACTTCATAGTAGTGGTGCAGGCTGCCCGGAGAGACTTCTTGCCGGCCAAGCGTCTGTGCTGTATGCCCTCCTTTACCTGGCCGTGCTCAAGATCATGCAAGATGGCAAGACCCATTATTTCACTGAGGCAAAACAAGCCCTCAAATATGCCAAACCGAAAATAAAACCAGCAAGATCTCTGGGGGCTCACCACACTCCTCAGCGGAGGTACAATTGAGTGACAATGACTGGTAAATAAGTTCAGAATCTGCTAATGCACAATACACAACAGCTTGTATACTGTTCTAGTACAGTCACTTTAATCATTTTTTTGCTCCACTTAATCAACACAAAATAACGTCCAAGCCTCTCAATGCTTTGGCTCGGGCGGGTACATCCCTTTGGGTTCTTACAATTTTCTAGAACAGTTTCCACCTCTCTTGTCTATTGTTATAATTGAGTTGCCCCAATATAAACATGCTCGGCCACCCAGCCTTTACTGTGGGTAGTTAACTCGGCGGTACCATGATCCCAAGGGATTATTCCCAGACAGAACTGTTGGGGTGCTGGGTGTCACAACCTGATTTTGGGGTTGGCGTGGGTGGGGGAGTAGGAGTTGTTTCTTTACTGTTGCTAGGTAGTAGAGGAGGCTGTGGGGTAGACAGGTTTGTCTTTGTTGTTGGCCTACATTTGCAAATAGATGCTTTAGCACTGGCTACTATTATGGATCGGTCATGCACATATCAAGGTGCAATCTCACTGGTGCAGGACCCCTTGTTTTACCCCTCCAACGCTTAAGTAAAGGGCCACAGTTCATTTCCTTACATGGAATATACACGGGCTAAACGACGGCAGGAAGGTACGGCTCGTACACGCATACTTGGTCCAACATCACATTGACCTATGCGTACTCCAAGAAACGCATCTATCTAGAGCAGGCCTCCCTAACTTGTTAACACGGGGTGGGGGATTTCGTACACCTATGCCTATTCCAACTAAGCATGAGGGCTCTGCACTCTCATACATAAGGGCGTTGCTTGGAAAATGTCCCAATGTATTAGTGACACCATTGGCAGATACATCATATAAGTAGGTACACCACACAACCACCCTGTAGCGCTGGCCACAGTCTACGGAGTATATGTGGATGATCCCGAGTTCTTCACCAAGGTATGGCACTTGATCACTGACACTGGCTCTCAGACAGTGATCTGCCTCCACTTGTATATCCGCTCTTTCAGACTGAGAGGGCTGAAGCCACTCCTCTCCCACCGACATTCTGCAGACTATTGTTGCCTATTTTGAGCAACTGTACTCCGCTGCTCCTGTGGCGGGTGCTGCGGACCTTCAGGCGTACTTAGAATCGTTATAACTTGTCTGGCTATCTGAAGTGCACAGGGAATTCTAAACTGCCCAATCACCATAGATGAAGCACACCAAGCAATCGCAGGCCTAGCCCCTGACAAGGCCCCCGCCTTGACGGCCTGCCCGTTAATTTCTACAAAGAATTCTCCCAGTTTCTCGCACCCAAGCTTCTGGACATGTATCAAGACTCCATAGAAATGGGTGTCTTGCCAACCTCCCTGAGAGAAGAAGTCATAATTACGCTACTTAAGCCAGATACATCAGCTGACCAATGTGAATCATACAGGCAAATATCCCTTATGGTTGAAATCTTTTTATTATTTTTTAAGAGTGCAAGGTGTAACAAAAGCCGCCACCTACATCCATTGGCCTGTGAGGAGCAATAGAGAAGTGACGTGAGCTTCATAAAGGTAGAGAGGAGAGAGAAGATACGGAAAGGAAAGAGTAAGAGTTAAGGGGTCTGGGTGTGTCCATCTGTTTCAGTGCTGCGGGGGTCCGACTACTGGAGGGCTATGTCTTTCTTGGGGGAAGTCCTCAGGGCGTGGGTTTTCATTAGGGAGTCGAAGTACCCGAAGATATTTCGGGCACGTAAGCTCCATGAATTCCATGGAGATAAAAGCGATGGTGGGGCCCCAGGTTTTATCAAATCTGGGCCAGTTGCTGGACAGGCCAGATGTGATCTTCTCCATACCCACTATCTCCCAAATCTTATGTATCCAGTCTAGCTTAGTTGGGATGTCTTCTGTACCCCAGCGAGATAGCAACAATTGCTTAGCATCACACAGTGCTAAAGTGATTGCCCTTCCCCGGCAGGACTTCAGGGGGTAAGTGAGGGGGTTAGGGAGTCTCAGTAAGGTGCAGCTAGGGAAACTGGTTATTTCTGTATGGTGGATGGTATCAATGTCGTGCAAGATTGCATCCCAGTAGGCCTGTATTTTTGGCCACTGCCAGAGTATGTGCGTGAGTGTGCCAGGATGTCCACAATTGCGCCAACAACTATCATTCCCACCAGGCTTCCAACAGGGGGTTTTGACTGGGATATAGTACCAGTAAATATCTCTTTTCCTACTGTGCTACAAGAGGAGGCCCTTGCTCTATGAATGATATCATGCCATTCTTTAGGGGAAAACTCCCAACCCACCTCCACCTCCCATCTGCGCTGTGCCTGAGATTTACTTTTGTTCTTGGGTTTGTTCAGGATGGCATATATGTCTGATTGCAGGCGTTTGTCTGACGAACGGTTGATGAACCACAGTTCAAATTTAGTGAGGGGGTGACTGGCATGGGGTTGCACCTGTGTTTGGGTCACCCAGTGACAATTTGCTACATATTGCCAGTAAGCTCCTTTGGGGATCCCAAAGCCCAATATGAGTTGGGGAAAATCCATAATTACCTTTTCATCGAAAACGTCCCAGATTCTTTTGTAGTTGGCCCCCTGCCACCTGAGGTAGCTATTCCCATCCATCGCTATGGGGGGGTGGGGGGTGGGGGGGAGTCCAAGTTACCAATGATGGTGGTCAAGGGCGATACCGACGTGGAGAGGCTGCAAGGTTCCTGCACCCTGTCCCACACCCTCAGGGTAGCTCTCAGCACTAGCAAAATATAACCCTCCATCAGCCGACATCTTTTTGGAAGACAGGGTACCTTCCATATGTGCATGCCCGCAATTGCACGATCTATAAAACACCAGTGTTTCTCCGACTCCAATTTGTACCATTCTGTCATATAGTACAGTTGCGCTGCCTGGAAGTATTTCTCCAGGTGTGGGGCCCCCATCACCCGAACTCGGGTACGTCTGGTGTCGGGCCATACAAGCTTTCTTTCATTCCCATATAAAGCCCCTGATAAGTTGCTGTAGTTGGGCGGAGGATACACCAGGAGCATCTGCATCACATACAAGATGTGGGGCAGGAATGTCATTTTGATGGCCGCCAACCTGCAGAGCCATGACATTTCATGAGCCTTCCAGTTAAGTAACTCTCGTCGGATCTCGGTCAAGAGGGAAGTGTAATTCGCCTGAGCCGTCCTTTCAGTTATAGGGAATATCTGCAATCTCAGGTGAAGGATGCCTTTGTGGGCCCAAGCGAACAGAAACCAGGACACCAATTATTGTTGCTTGGCTTTGGGTAGGATCAGACTAAGAGCTAGAGTCTTCTGCATCTTGATTTTGAAGCCAGAGACCCTGCCAAATGCATCGATTTCTTCTAAAATAGGGGGTATGGCACAACGGCTGCGTGAGGAAACCCCCCACGTGGTCCGCATAAAGAGAGATTTTATGCTTTCTGTCTCCTATCTTAATTCCGGGGACCGTGGGGAAGTTTCGGATTCTTTCGGTGAACAGCTCCATATAGAGCGTGAAAAGTAGAGGTGAGAGAGGACACCATTGACGAGCACCCCTCTCAATCTTTACAGGGGCGGATGGTATGCCATTCACCCTAAAGTGCACCTCCGGGCCGTTGTATATGCAATTCACACAGCACAAATAGCAGACGCCCATACCAAACCTTTGGAGAACTTGCCGTGGATATAGCCAGTGTACCCAGCCGAATGCCTTCTCTGCATCGACAGACAATAGCACCATAGTATGTTGGAGACGTTGGGTTTTATCTAGGAGGTGGCACAGTCATCTGGAGCAGTCACTGCAGTTGTGTTCCAGGATAAAGCCAGACTGATCCAGGTCCACCAGCGAGGTGAGCAGCCAACATGCTAGTGAAGATTTTTAAATCAACGTTTAATAAAGATATTGGGAAATAGGAAGCGCAATCCAGGGGGTTCTTTCCGGGTTTCGGCCACAGACATTGAGGGAGTTAAGGCTCCCGACTCACTAAATGCGTTAAAAAGATACACAAGGAGCGGGACGAGTTCAGGGCCAAAGACCTTCATTTGGGCTATAGATGGAGGCTATTGTGTAAGTGCGAGTTCCTAGTGATATCCGCAGTACAAACATTCTATCTGGTGACTCTGCGTGGAACCCTGCACAATTCTCAGGAAGTAGGTAGCTAAAAGGATGGCCACTCCCGCCTTTTTCCCCTGCACTGAAGAGAAGTATTGTCTGTCGAACCATTGGGAGCAGAGGCGCTTCCAATAAACACGCACTAGATGGGTATCCTGTAACAGGCAGATGTCGCATTTGGCATCTCTAAGCAATGCAAGGAGCGCACGCCACGGCAAGTTCAAGCTCCGGACATTGAGGCTCAGTTTTGAGACCTTAAATGTTGGTATGTGGGGGCACAGAAAGCACATACCAACCCCTTACCCAGTATGACCATATAGCGTTCACCCTCCCAATCACCAGGTGTGAAATGTTTGCCATGTCTAGGTGCCTGTAGTTGTGTACACCAATCTTGCAGCCCAGCCACCCATATCAGTGTTCCAGCCTCCCCATGTTTTAATTTGACAGCGATTAGATTGAGCATTAGCAGAAGACATCTTAGTTCTAGCCGTTATCTTGACATCATGCAGACTCCATTTTGTATTCGTGGCGGCTATTTTACTTGCTACATGTTGCCTCGTGCCGACCATGTGCTTTGTCCTACCTCCTTGTTAACTGCGGCTGAAATCTGCCCAGCGACAGGCTATATTTAGCATCCCCCACTTTTAGCATGCCCAGGCATGACCAGTAGGGTCTGCAGCTGTTATCAATTAGTTCCAGATAGGAATGTGTTTACTAGTCTCTGCCTTCCAATATGCCCTTATATGTATATAAAACTTGCTCTTGTGCTTTGTACCACCTTCTTTTGAGCCCCTGTGTGGGTATAAATAAACCATGCTTCCTTAGCTCGTGGTGCTACTTCTTGCAATACCGAAGGGTACTGTTTGAACCGTAGCACCACCTCATGAGGTGTAATAAATGTTACGTTTTCTATTCCAGTTTCTGTGCCAACTTCTTTCTATTGGTCTGAGGACTTCGTGCAGAGAAGGGCGAAACCCTTGTACTAGCGGGTGTGGCTGAGGCCCGCTACTACAAATTGGCGCACAACACGTGGGGCTCATCGACGACTCGGATGCCCGAAGGATTGGTCATGACGAAGGTTTGGAAACTCGCCGCGGACGCGATCGCTGCCAGAAGAGACCCGAGTCTTGGCACCCAAGGCGTTTCTTCCCTTCTTTCCGATCTGACCATCCATGTGGCGCCGGCCTTCGACTGAGATCTCTTCTGTTGATTCGCCATGCAGTGGCCGTTTGGTCGAATTTAGAACTTGGCAGTTGGAATCTGGACACCCTATGATTGGTAAGAGCCGTTTTGCGGCACCTACTACGGGTTTTGGATGCCCTTGTATGGTAAGGTAGTTTTAGGAACACTTACTGTGGCATATTTGTATTTGGAAAAGACTATTCTAATTTGTATTTGGAAATTAGTAAATATATGTGTTGCAACCCATATAGGCAAGCAATGTGAAGATTTTTCTTCAATAAGTCGAATTTGAACGGCGCAACGTACTAAAGGTACTTTAAGTGCTACTTTGTGTATAATATTGCATATTTTGCATTATTTTTGGCATGCCTGTTTTTAGCGCACTTCGAAAGTTGTGTTGCTTTTGTAATGGTGCCAGTCTCCGACTTGAAGAATCGCAACCGGCTCCCCCAGAGGGGACGCCTAATAGGGATATGTACATTAACTTTGGTATTTCTGCCATAATGTACAGCACGTTGTGGCACAAATACACTAAAAAGGATCCTGAATTACGTTGGCCAATGCATGGGTCATTTGATGCACGAAAGATTGAGTATGTGGAGCAATGTATGTTTGAGCGGAAGTCTAGACGTGATATGTTTGAATGTGTGCGTATGTGGGAGAAAGAAGTGTGTCAACAAGCGAAGCGTGAGCAAGCATTGATTGAGAAAGAGCAGCGAAAGAATGTGTATGAGAAAGCATTGGAACTGAGGAAGAAAGAAGTGAAAGAGTTGAAAGAAAGAAAGGAGAAATAACATAGGTTGCAGGTATCTGGCCAATATCCTGTCCGACAACCTCTCTATCCTGTCCTTAATAAACCACAAGATGATTTTTTGTTATTAGATCGACCTCCACCTCCGTATGCCGTTCCGTCCGCTCCGGTCGAAGGCGATGAGGATTCTGACGCAGATCAACGAACAGCGCGGGACACTCGATCCATGTTGTCTGTTCAGCGTGCGGCCGATATCAGACAAGCTGCTCGTAAAGCATTACATGGCACTGATTCTGCTCCTGATCTTTTAGCTAGTATGAAGGATTGGTCGGAGAAGGAGCAGATATATTTTACTGAGACATTTGCTTCAGAAGTTGTAGAATTGTTTCGGAAATTCTCTCCAACACTAGAACCTAATGATGTAGCAGCTGATTGTAAAACCATGCGTGAAGGTCTTTTTCTTTTCCCTCAGGTGGCTGACACGATTAGACGGTTGGTTAAATTACGAACTGAGGCGGTTCACTTGAAGGAGAAGAAAAAGCTTGCAGACGCAGCTACGCAGCCCAATCCGTCTGGAGAATCGCAGTCTTCTATTTTCGGAACAGATAAGACAAGGCCAGTTGATATGAGGCATATGCGGGAAGCCGCACCCTTGTATGTTCCTCCTAAAGGAACGGGTGACAGTGATGATAAAAATTCTGCTGATGCTAAAGGATATTTCATTTATAATTGGGTGTACACTCCTTGGAATAGAGCAGATGTAATGGTGCTTAAAGCAGCATTACCCGATCCACGTAAAAATACAACTGCTTTCTATGAGGAAGTTGAAGGCGCTATAAATTCCTGTACCATGACCCTATGTGATATAGATTTATTTTTCGGCTTAATTTTACCGCCAGATATGTGGCGGACTGTTCGTAAAATCGATGATCGGGTTACTCTTGGTGCTGAATGGAAGGATTTAGAACAATTGGATCTGGATAGGGAGCCCGCTAAAAAGCCACATAAGTTAATATTAGATCTCCCCGCAGCAATATTACCTAAGCTTAAAACAATTATTCCCCCCAAAAAGATAGATTGGACTGTTTTGGCATCGTGTAAACAAAAAGTAGATGAATCGGTTTCTGATTTCTTTACACGCTTTGAGGAAGCTTTTCATGATTTTAGCTGTCAGTCTTTGACGGATGATACAGGCAGTCACCTTTTTGTCGATAAATGCGTTACGAATCTGTTACCAGGGATAGTTAGCCGCTTAAAAGCTAGTGAAAGTTCTTGGACTACATCTTCTCCAGCATCTGTTTTGACGATGGCTCAATATTATGAGCGTCAAGAATTAGAAGCAAAAGGTAATGAAGAAAAGAAATCTAAAGATTTGAAAACTAAAGTTATGTTAGCCCAAGTTTATGGTCCGCCCTCTAGAGGCTATGATAGAGGCGGACGCGGATCTTTCAATCCCCCCTATACTCGTACGAATCTGTCCATTAATAAATGTGCATATTGTAAGAAATTTGGTCACTGGATGTCCGAATGTCCAGTGTTGCGTGCCCAGCCGAATTCACGAGGGCGGGGACAAATGAGAAATCGTTCAGGTTTTTCAGGGCCTAGGCGTAATATGAGTGATCGTGCTCGATTTGATACTAATGTGCGAACACAGGATGGGTTCAATACTTTTGACAGACGAAATCAATATCAAATGTCTGATTATGTTCAGCCTGACCTTAACGATTCTGTTTATGCATAGGATTGCCTAGGATGGGGTAAGGAATCAGTTGAAGTTCCAGTAGATCAGACGGGTCCCTATGTTACAGCACATGTTTTGGGTTCTATTGATCGGTTTCTGGTTGATACAGGAGCTACTAGTAGCACTTTGTCTAAACAATTGGTTCCAAGGGCTCCCCTGTCTGGCGTAACTATTACTTCGATAGGTTTCGATGGAACACCTTCCCTTAGCCCATTGTCACAACCACTTGCATTTCATGTCGATAAATTTAGTGCTCCATGTCCGTTTTTGCTTTCTCCAAACACACCAGATAATATTGTGGGTCTTGATATGCTGAAGTATTTTAGAGCCACAATACGATGTTCTCCAGAAGGAGTGCGTGTCATTTTGAATGACAATCATTCCGAGCCTGAAAGAGTTTGTCTTGTTAAAGAGGATATTGCATTGGCTTCACTTCCTAAAAGTTTGTGGGCTACCTCAGACACTGATGTGGGTCAAATGGTTATCCCACCAGTACATATTAGTGTCAAGGAGGGAGTTGTGTTACCTCGCTTGCCTCAATATAGGATTTCACAGGAGGGTGAAGAAGCACTTATACGAATTGTATGTGATCTCATTCAAGTTGGGGTTGTTGAGGAAGTTCCATTTAATGTTTGCAACAACCCGATTCTTCCAATTCTGAAAAGAGATACTGACACTCGAGTTTACAGATTTATCATAGACTTGAGAGAGGTAAATAAGATTGTTGTACCGCAGTACCCTGTGGTTTTTGACATCACAACACTTCTTACTTTGGTCCCCCCGACTGCCGCCATGTTTTCTGTTATAGACTTGAAGAATGCTTTCTTTTCAATCCCTATTCATCCTGACAGCCGATATTTGTTTGGTTTCACTTTGAATAATCGATCGTATAGATTTTGTAGAATTCCTCAAGGCTATTCTGAGAGTCCGAGTATTTACAGTCAAGCATTGATAAGAGAACTTACTTCTTTTGTTTTGCCTGAAGGTGTGGCTCTCATACAATATGTCGATGACATCTTGATGGCAGCCGATACCCCGGAACAATGTGAAACGTGTACTTTGTCTTTGCTTTCTTTTCTTGCTTCTCATCATCATAAAGTGTCACGAAAGAAATTGCAATAATGTAGACCAAAGGTAACCTACTTAGGTCACCTTTTGTCTAAGGAGGGACGTGCATTGACATCAGATCGTATACAAGCTATTTTACATACTCCAGTACCTTCTACACAGAAAGAAGTGCGTGCATTTCTTGGTCTTACTTCCTTCTGCAGGCAATGGATTTTGGGGTTTTCATATATTGTTAAACCTCTGTTAGCACTTTTGACAAAAGATACTCCCGTACCCCTTCCATGGACAGATGAATGTGAAAATGCTTTTCGACAGTTACGACAAGCCCTTTGTTCAGCACCAGTGTTAGGTACACCAGATTACACCAAGCCTTTTACACTTTACGTGCATGAGAAAGATGGATGTGCATTGTCAGTTTTAGTCCAATTACATGGTGATAAGCAACGTCCCTGTGCTTATTTTTCAGCAGTTCTTGACCCCGTTGCTCGAGCATTGCCTGGGTGTTTTCGCTCAGTTGCGGTAACAGCTGTGTCGATACGACAGAGTGAAGGAATGGTTTTGTCACATAAGTTGTTAGTGTTGGTACCCCATGCGGTTGATGCCCTTTTGAACCAAACAAAGACGCAGCACGTAACTAGCGCTCGTCTGACAGGATATGAACTGACATTGCTAGCTCCTCACATTACATTGAAGAGATGTGCGACTCTAAATCCAGCTACTTTACTGCCGTATCTGGCGACTCAGCCTCAGTCACAAGAAACACATGATTGTATATTCCTGACTGAGGAACAGACAAAGGGTCGCATTGATTTGCAAGATACGCCCCTTCCAGATGTGGATGGTGAATTGTGGGTTGACGGGTCTTGTTTGAAATTACCAGATGGTACGACCTCAGCCGCATATGCAATCACTACACTTGAAACAATAGTGGAGACAGCTCGCATACCACAGAAATCTGCTCAAGCAGCTGAATTGATAGCTTTGACACGAGCATCTGAGCTTAGTACTGATTTGTGTGTGAATATTTATACAGATAGCCGCTATGCTTTTGGAGTAGCGCATGATTTTGGCCTGCTCTGGAAAGAAAGCGGCTTTCTTACATCTCACGGAATGCAAATAATGCACTGAGACTTAGTGCATAACCTTCTGATTGCATTGACATACCCAAAGAAAGTAGCCATAGTGAAGTGTAGTGCGCACAAGAAAGTGACTGTTAAGATTGGGCAAGGTAATGCCTTTGCAGATCACGTGGCACGTGAAACTGCGACGCAAGGAAGCACTACTCCCATGTATGTAGTGAAGTCACAAGCTGAGAGATGGCATGCTGCCAGGCAAGAAGTACGAGAGATACAGAAATCTGCTTCTGTAAAAGAATGTGAACAATGGTCTGAAGAAGGAGAGTTAGATGATGAAGGTTGTTGGCGGAATAAACAAATGGATAGATGGAAGCTGCCTATAGTTTTTGTACAACCGATTGGTTCTGATGGCACATGGGCTAGCACATGTTGGATCTTCAACAATAACGAAAATGCTTACGCAAGTTTGGGAGCATCCAGAAATTGCTAGCACACCTAAGAGAGTAGTACAGTCTTGCTTGATCTGTTTACAATATAATCCGGGAAAAGGAACGCGAGTTCCAGCTGGAGGTTTTGCTACACCAACTGCACCTTTTGAAGTTTTGCAAATGGATTACATCCAACTTGAGCACTGTAATAATTTAAAGTATGTTCTAGTGGTGGTCTGTGCCTTCAGTAAATGGATTGAGGCATACCCCACAAAGGACAATACTGCTATTACTACTGCAAAGGTGTTATTGAAGGAATTCTTCCCGAGATTTGGTGTTTGCAGACTCCTTTGGAATGATAACGGACCTCATTTTGTTGGGGAAGTTATCAAGTATGTCTTGAAGGGATTAGGAATTAAACAGAAGTTCCATGCAGTGTTCCATCCACAATCAGCAGGATTGGTGGAAAGGTATAATGCTACTTTGAAGCTGAAAATAGCGAAAATCCAAGCTTCCAAACATTTGACCTGGCCAGATGCGTTGCCACTGGCATTGTTGTCTATCAGATCAGTACACATTCTAGAACGGGTCTTACTCTGTATGAGGTAGTATTTGGACGACCCATGAATATTTGGGGAGTTCCAAAACCGAGTTCTGTGTACGATGTACCTTGTGTCTTGATGAATGACTATTTGGCACAGTTAACCGATAGTTTGGTTTCTATTCATCAACAGGTTCGAGAAGCACTTCCTAACAGATCTACAGGTGAAGGCCATGAACTCCGTTCCTGGTGACCTGGTGATGATTAAGGCATTCGAGAGGTCAAGCAGCTGGGAGCCGAGATGGCGTGGACCAGAACAGGTGCTCCTAGCCACGAGAACAGCGGTTCGAGTCACCAACAAGAAAAACTGGGTGCATAGTACCCATTGTCGACGCTGGTGGAACCTGCTGTGCTGACTGATCATCGAGAGATCCTGACTACGGAGAAAGGCCCTGCTGTATCACCTGACAAATCTGTGGAGTTCTTCCCGGACCAGATGATTCCTGGAGCATCGCAATACAACTTGAGACCGAGAAAAGAATCTACAGCTTTTTAAGAGAGACAGGTTGAGCAACCGCCCTGGGTAGTGGAAACGGAATGCCGATATGACAAGGGAGGGGGATCAGCCCTGCGTAGTGTAGTGACACCTGTCTTGATCTTCGGTGAAGAAAACAACGTCTACCCACGGGAGAAGAGCTCCTACGACTATTTTTGTTTTGTTTTGTTTTTAGAGAAAGTTGCTATGATGAATAATAATAAGAAGATCTTGGGAGTTATAGGTGTTTTTGCTGTTTTGACAATTATAGCAGTGACCACCTGGTCTGTTGAAATGATGGCTCCTGTTCATCAGTTTTTTGTGGTTACTACTCCAGTCCCAGAAGAACATCAGCATTTTACTCTTCCTTATCATGAGCAGAAGCACCGACAATCTTATCTCAATAACACGTTTGTTCAGTTGCTTCACCACACCCACAATGCTACGAATACTACTAATTGTTGGATATGTGGAATGCTTCCAGCGCATCAAAAGAAAGGAGGAACGCCTTTTATTCCACTTCCTTTCTCGCATAATGGTTCTTGTCGAGCCTGATACACTCTTTTGTTTGCGACTAGAAAACCTACAGTAGGTGGACTTCTTTTCCATTTGAATAAGGAGTGTTATCAGGACAAAGATGGGTATCCTCAAGCAAATGGAACTATATGGGAATGGGAGGAATATCGACCGGACAATATTTCTACGCCATATGTTGTCACCCACACAAGAGACTTTGCCACTAGCAACCAATCTGTAATTACTGTTACAAGGACTAAAGCAGACTTATGTGTACAAAGTACTGGACGAATCCCAGTTGGAATCAGTGATTGTGTTACTGTTTTAAATTTAGATGGAATAAACGATAGCTCATTCCTAGCTTCGCATAACACATATCTAGTATGTGGCAGTTATGGGTACCATCGACTACCAGTTGGGTGGTCAGTTGTATGGTATGTATCTTTTTTGTTACCTCCTGTTTTTCTGGCACCTGCATCGTGCCATCGAGACTTTAAGCTGTTTAGGAATATTTCAATAAATCGATACAAAAGAACAATAAGTACTGATGAAGTGGACCAAATAGATACCAGTCTACAGCAATATGTTGATTTTAATTTGGGTCTGTTTCCTTTTGTGGGCGCTGCATTAAACAGCAGGAAAGTGCGACGATTAACTAGGGTTGTGGAAGCTGTCACTAATCAAACTGTTATAGCACTTGGAAATATTACTGAAGAATTACAAGTTGCCAGAATTGTAGTGCTCCAGAATAGGATGGTGTTAGACATAATGTTAGCCGATAGAGGTGGTGCATGTAAAATTATCGGTAGTAGTTGTTGTGCTTTTATTCCTGATAATTCGCCCTCAGTATATGATGCAATTCTTAAACTGCACAAGATAGCTACAGATATTCACACTAAGAATGGCACCTGGTCTTTTGCTGGATGGTTTTGGGCTCTAGTTTCTGCTTGGGGTTGGAAATTACTGACTGTTCTCTGTATTGTAATTGCAGTGATTTTCACCTGTTGTATGTGTATCCATTGTGGCCCAATGCTATGTTCTATGTGCATCACTGCTTGTATACCATCCAAGAAGAATACTGAGGAAACAAAAGTACAACACATGCTAAATAAGGAAGTACCTGGCATGATGCGTATAAATATACAAGATGAATGTTTAGATTATCCCAGAAGAGCGTATGTCTTCAGCTAATGCTAAAAGGGTTGTCTGTTGTAATTTGACAGCGATTAGATTGAGTATTAGCAGAAGACATCTTAGTTCTAGCCGTTATCTTGACATCGTGCAGACTCCATTTTGTATTCGTGGCGGCCATTTTACTTGCTACATGTTGCCTCGTGCCGACCATGTGCTTTGTCCTACCTCCTTGTTAACTGCGCCTGAAATCTGCCCAGCGACAGGCTATATTTAGCATCCCCCACTTTTAGCATGCCCAGTAGGGTCTGCAGATGTTATCAATTAGTTCCAGGTAGGAATGTGTTTACTAGTCTCTGAGAACTGTTAACTCCGCCCACTCATCGATTGTGCCTTCCAATATGCCCTTATATGTATATAAAACTTGCTCTTGTGCTTTGTACCGCCTTCTTTTGAGCCCCTGTGTGGGTATAAATAAACCATGCTTCCTTAGCTCGTGGTGCTACTTCTTGCAATATCGAAGGGTACTGTTTGAACCGTAGCACCACCTCATGAGGTGTAATAAATGTTACATTTTTCTATTCCAGTTTCTGTGCCAACTTCTTTCTATTGGTCTGAGGACTTCGTGCAGAGAAGGGCGAACCCCTTGCACTAGCGGCTCTGGCTGAGGCCTGCTACTACACCCGAGCCTCTGTGTGCCCTCGGCCTGCCCATCCAGCAGCCCTCACCGACCCAGATAAGGTTGAACTTAGACACTTAGTGCAAGAGAATGGTAAAACAGAAATAGGAGAAGGAAAGAACAGGAAATATAAGAGGAACATGAAGTCGTCCATAACCTGTCGTCCAAAGCCTGAATGGATGGCCCCAGCGAAACCGGATTCCGTTATCCCTCAAAAAAGTGGTAGCAGGCTTCAAGGCTTTCCGTCTTTGAAGAGTAAGTGGCGATAAGTCCTGATAGGCCCCCACCTGGAGTCCCTCAAAGGCAATTGTTTCCTTTTCCCAGGTTGCACCCATTATGATCTCTTTCTGCTGGAACTGAGTGGAGGCAGATAAGGATATCTTGTGTTTGTCCCGGGCCTGTGGCTAGTCTTCCAGTGCGATGGGTGCGATCTAGGGTAATGTCTTTGTTGCCAAGCTCCGAGGCAGCATGTCGAAAGTAGCGTATGACCGACTCCTCCAGTTTCCCCACATCCGCCTGTAGAGGAACACCTTTGATGGGAATGTTGGACTGCCTAGAGCAGTTTTCGAGGTCTTCCAGGCAGAGTTCTTCATTACAATCTCTAAGTTCCAGCAGTTCCTGAGTCTGTTCAGTAAGTTCTTCTCTGCGGTCCTCATTTCTTTCCAATAAATCAACGCTTTCTCTGAATTCCTGCATCTATACTCTGATTTGTTTGATGTCAGAGGTGACGTCTTGTCTCAGACCAGCGATGTCTACCCTGAGGGTACCAAACAACTGTTCCAGAAAGCTGCGGGTGATTGGTTCTTCTGTGTGCTCCCCAGAGGGTTCCATGTCTATTTCTTGGGTGGAGGCCACTGGCTGTTACTGGCCTTGTCTCTCTGCCTTTTTAGCGCTGTTTTTTTAAGAGGGTCTTTAATCTAGGGTCTTTCTTTATGATGTGCATGGTCATCTCTTCAGGGCCGCACCTGCAAGGTCAGAGGGTCTCCCCTAGTCGACGGAATTCAATCAAGCTGCACCGGCCAGTAGGGGGGGCCCACGGGGTACTCTGGCTCCCCCTCACCTGCAGATTCTTGCCCAGAGTCTTCTCTTAGACTGGATTTGGTAGCAAGGGGTCGGGAGCACTGCCCCGGCACCACCAGGCCAAAAACTTGCACTTGGCCCATCCAGTGGTTCCCCACGGGGGTCCGAGACAGTTGCAACACACCCCAGGACCTCCAGAAGGATCACAGCGGCAATAGCTGGAGCGCGTCTCAGGCGGGGGCCGGGCCCAACTCCAGACTCCTGTTGTGGGGCTTCACCACCTTCGCAATCAATCGCAAGTCGCTCCTGTGCCCGTCCCAGGATGCCTTTGGCCCACGTCTGTTATTTGAGGCCAGGCCTACAGGCCTGTTTCTCAGCCAAGGCCCCACGCAGCAGCCAGGCCCACTTGGCGGCGTTCACCTGATCTAGGCCTCTTCACGGCCAATGTCCACTGCAGCCCCGCCAGGACACCTCCAGCATCCGCTGACTGGATCCCTAGCCGAGTACTCGGACCACAACTCTGATGCAGTCCAGCGCTACCAGCTTCAATCACCCAAGCCACCCACTCCACAACTCAAGCTGGACGTTGGGGAGCCTGACCCTGCAACCAGGGGAGCCCCGTCCTATCGCGCTGTGTAACTTCTTAACTCCAGGCATCCAATTCGGCATGAGGGGGCTCAGGGACAACGGGACATGGCTGTTACGGCCACCACGAGCTCCCCAGCAGTGATGGTTTCAAGGCGGCCTCGCCACCACTCATCGGGCCCGCGTAGGCTGCAGGCTTGCGCACCGTCCCTATCTCCCGTTCTGCGGGTTGGAAGCTAGATCCAGCCGTCGGAGAGTCAGCCCCCCCCCATCCAAGGGTGTCGTCTTCTGTTCGCTTCATGCTTCGCTGTCTCCTGTGGGCACTTTCTCCTACTTCAGTAGGACCAGAAGACCACGAGCCACGGCCTTTCAGACACTTACTGGCCCATGGCGTGGATGGCCTCACTGTGTCTCCACTACGGGTCTTGAGCTACAGAGGATTGGAGATTACAAACAGCCTCCGCCGCCTGGTCCACAAGCTTCAGGGCACTAAACACTGTGTGGAGAGATCCCAGAATGGCTGGTAAATGCTAGTGAGCTGCCTTAACAAGCGGAGCTCTGAAGAAACGCTGTCATTCCCCTGCCATCTTGTCCATGCCCCTGCAACTATCCCTTATAAACGCTGATAACAAAATATTAGCCAAGGTGCTGGCCAACCGCCTCCAACTATTACCAGTAATGGCCAGACCAGATTAATCCGGCTTCATTCCTGGTAGATCAACGGCTCACAATCTCCGTACTTTACTTGCAATTATGCATTATTTACACCTGGAAACATCCCCAAAAGCATTATTGGATGTGACTAAAGCTTTTGAATCGCTGAAATGGACCTACCTATTCCCCTTATTGCTGAGGCTTGATATAAGCTCTAGCCTTATAAAGCAAATACGTTTATTATACACCTTACCTACTACCTGGATATGCGTAATGGACTGCTATCAGATCCCTTCCCAGTGGAACGGGGGACGCGGCAAGGTTGCCCACTTTCGCCCATACTATTTGCCATGGTCATGCAGCCCCTGGTGGCACGGCTACGCCAGCACCACGCTAACAGAGGGCTAGGATTTACATCTCAGGGACTCATTATATCCCTCTATGCTGATGATGTCACACTGTACGTAAAAGACCCAGAGATCAATTTAGACAGTTTGATCCGGGAGGTGGTCCGTTTGGCAGCATCTCCAGTGTTCAGGTGAACTGGGCAAAAACTATACTTTTCCCTCTGACAGAATCAACGGCCCCCTTCCCACAGGCTTCCTTCTGCAGTGGGCTACAGGTCCAGTTAAATACTTGGGTATAATGGTAAGTAGGAATACTGAAGAGCTATAGCAGTGCAATTTTGGAAAGGCCATAAACTGGCTGGAGACGCGCCTCCCAGTTTGGTCTAAACTTCCTTTATCAATGGTGGGACAAATTGACATTGCAAAAATGGTAGAGTTACCCAAATTTTATCTGTTTGTGAACGTTTCACTCCAGCTCATCATGAGTTATTTCAAGCGGCTCCACTCCAATTTAATTACATTAATATGGCCTCGCAGGCAGCCCCGGGTGAAATAGGAACTATTAACATTACCACAGTCGCAGGGAGGATTGGGTGCGCCAGATTTTTACCTGTACGCATTGTGCTCTTAAGCACCCTTCTTGCATTACCGGACCCTCACAACACCCTTCTAACCACAAGTCGTGATTGAGAAAGGACAGTCACCCCATGCCCCTTAACTGCAGCACTGTTTCTCCCATATAAATCGCCCGCTCCAGACACTACACAATGCATGCAATGGTCATGGGAGGGACTAGGGCGGTGCGCGGGCGTTACACAGCTCTCTGACCCTTCAGTCCCCGTGGCCACCCACACCTCGCTACCTCCTTTACATGACAAAGACGAAATTAACCACGCAAAACAATTAAATATAAACACATTTGCAGATCTATCTCCAGGCGATCAATTCATTAACCTTACGGGGAAGACGCTGGCGCCACTGGATGCACTCCTTTATTTCCAGATACGAGCCACATATTATGCACTACACAACACCTTCCCAACCCCCCCTGAAGATGCTACAAGACCTGGAACTCATATACACTATCTCCTCACAAAACAAGCTGATAACATCTCTTTATCGCCAGGACTACTCCGGAGGCACGAGAGGCCTGGAATGCAGACTTAACAATCACATGGTCGGACGCAGAATGGTCGTTTTGTTGTGGTCAACTAGAGACGCTGTCTCCTAATTACCGATTGCCCTTGATTCATTTAAAGTTTTTACACAGACTATACTGCACACCGGCGCAGCATTTTCGAATGGAGCTCAATCCTGACTCAATTGTGTCACCGCTGTCAAGCGCCACGATCAGACTTTATTCACCTTGAATGGCACTGTCCCGCCATTATAGCCAACTGGGGTGAGGTCTTTTGCACACTAGAAGATATCACGGGGTCGCCTGTTGATTTTACACCATTATTGGGGCTGTTTGGTCATGTGGGTGAGGTTGCCCGGGATGTTCGAAAATTGGTAGCAATATTGCTCCTGCTAGCAAAACGTCAGGAGGCTATGCATTGGGGGAGATCGCGAGCTCCCAGATCCCAAGATTGGCTAACAGACATTGCACATGGCCAAGAACAAATGACCGCGTATTGGGGCCTGCAGCCAAAAGGTAGCCACCCTCATGACATAAGGGAACTGTTCAGAACTTACCGCAGACACCAGGACACCGCACCTGCCACAACTGTAGACACACCCCTCCTAGGTGAAGATAAGGCGTAGTTTACATAACCTTAAACCTAGCAGCTTTCAGTGTACATGGCAATGTGCCAATTGTTAGTTTCAGGAAAGCAATTCTGGGGATGTGATGGGCGGTGGGGTGCTGGGAGCCGCACAGAATCCAGCGGGAGAATATGCCCCTTGAGATTGTTTAACTATACAATGTTAATGCAATGGAGCACCTCAGCAGTGTACTGTTACCGAAAGTGCATAATTGACACTTGCATGTAAATGGCCATGTTTTGTTCACTTAATAATAAATAATAAAAATTAAAAAACGTAGCAGTTTCTAATATATCCCTTGGTATTGTGGGTAGATGTGGTGCAGCAGTTTCTTGGAGGACAAGGAGTCATCTTGTACATCAGGTATGTGTTATATTAGGTGACGAACCGTGTGTTGGGTGCACAATTTGCTCGGTTCTCCTATGGATACTAATATGTTAGGGGCTCCCCTGTAGATGAATAGCGCGCACCACTCCGCTCTCTTGAGTAGTTACCCCACTGACCAGATGTGGTATGCTATGTAATGGAGGCTGGGATACCTGAGGTAACTTCACTGCCTCCAGGCCGTGATGTCGGGGCACCTGACTGCGGGTGGGAACCTGCCCTGTCTACCTGACTTTGGGATTGTAGGTTGGCCGGCAAAAGCCCCCATGTTTCCAAATCTCGTTCGGAATTCTCATCTGTGCGTACTATCCACAACTGCCTCTACTTCGCCACCCCCCCCCCCCCCCCCCATTCCCGCATATCTGTCATCTAGTTGTACACTGTGGGCAGTGCAGTATGTGTCCAATGTATCGTAATGCGACGTCCGGGAAGTACCAGTCCTAAGTTTTAAAACCTATGCCTCATTTTGTTATTCGTCTTTGGGGTCGACAGGACCCCCAGTTGGCAGAGCTGAACGATGCTCTCAACATTGAGACCTGCCGCCTCTCTAAGTGTCTTCAGCACCCAAGCTTCCAGTACTGTTGAAGCCAGGGACAGTGCCTTGTCATATGTATGAATGCAGTCCGTTCCATGCCGCAGCGAGAGCACTCCGCAGGAGGTGCTGTATTAATGTGTGCCAGCCTGAAGGGCGTCATATATGTACGGTGCAGATAGTGAAATTGTACGAGTTGGAAATGGGTGTTACTGACCACGTTTCGCACCTGCTTGAACGCTTTCTTCCACTAATTATCTGTGAGTGGCGTTGGCAAGTCTGTCAACTATCTATCCCGGACGTGTGTGACATCCACATTCCGATGAGCTTTGAGCATCCGATGTAGGATTGAGCTCCAGCCCCTATGTGTACCTGGGTCTAGCATTGCCATCAATGTGTGAGATTCTGTTGGTTCCTCTGGCAATGTATTCCATATCTCCCGTGTGGTACGGGAGATCTTTGCATACTGTAAATATTGCCAGTCCGGGAGTCCGAAGCATTCCTGTGCCTCCCTAAATGTGAGAAATGTCTTATTACAGTATAGGTCACCCTCAGTGATGCATCTCCCTCTCAAACCATTTAGCCAGATCCATAGGGCCTTATTTATGAGGCCGTGCGTCACTTTTACGCCGCCGCTGCGTCACTTTTTGTGACTCACCAGCAGCGTAAAAAATGTGCCTTGTTGCACCATATTTACAAAGTGACGCATCTATGCAGATGCGTCACTTTGTAAACCCCTGCGCCACATTATACCTACGCCAGGTATAATGTATGCAGGGGGGGGCGTTCTGACGCAAGAAAGGGTCATAGAAGTGACGCAGTGAAATCTATAAGATTTCGACTGCGCCACTTCTAAGATGCAAATGCGTCAATATCTTACGCCTACCTCACAGCAGGCGTAAGACTGACGCAGGCCCTTTCACATGGGGCTTGCCCCATGTGAAAGGAGACGTTGCTGGAGTTGCGTCACTTTTGTGACACACTCCAGCAATGCGTCACTTTTGCGCCATACAGATACGTCAGAAATACTGACGTATCTGTAACTCCTTGCGACATGATGCGTCATACAGTAAATATGACGCATCAATCATGTCGCAAGAAGGGTGCACCGAGAAGTGACGCATCACTGCTTTCACGCAGCAATGCGTCACTTCTCATAAATGAGGTCCATAACCTTTTGGATCTGGCAGTCACGCAACCATTGTAGAGACAACGCTAGCGCATAAGATGTTTTACGCACTACCAACGTGACTGCCCATTCCCAGGACTTCGCTACCTGTCACACCACAAATGGGTAGTGCGGTGGGGTCATCTCGGTTGGTTATTTTCCTGTGCCCAATCTGCCAGGAGGTCCTTCTCCATGTTGGGGCCCTCCGCACACCATAATGCTGCGTATTGGAGGAGGGCGACCATACGGTACAGCTGCAGATCCGGTATGCCAAGCCCCCCCTGCTCGGTGTCTAGCTTTAGTATCTCTAATTTAACCCTACTGCATTTTCCAGCCCAGACTAGCGATGGTAAAAGGCTATTGAGGGTCTAAAAAGTGGAATTAGGGATAATGCAAAATGAGTTCTATATAATATACAGGCATCTAGGTAGGAGCACCATCCGAGCCAGGGCCGTCCATCCCATAACCAAGAGAGGGAGGCGATTCCAGAAGCTAATGGAAGATTGTAGTGCCCTGATCACTGCATCCACGCTCTGGTCATGCTTTTCTCTGCTGTATGTGCCACTTGGATCCCCAAATAGCAGAAGTGCGAGCACCTCCATTGGAATTCCGTGTGGGGAAGTGCTGCTGCATCCATAT